>NC_063358.1:43767687-43803865 GCF_021869965.1 Rhincodon typus
CTCATATTCCGCTTGGGAACCCTGCAGCCCAATGGTATCAATGTGGACTTCACAAGTTTCAAAATCTCCCCTCCCCCTACCGCATCCCAAAACCAGTCCAGCTCGTCCCTGCCTCCCTAACCTGTTCTTCCTCCCACCTATCCCCTCCTCCCACCTCAAGCTGCACCTCCATCTCCTACCGACTAACTTCATCTCGCCCCCTTGACCTGTCCGTCCTCCCTGGACTGACCTATCTCCTCCCTAACTCCACACCTACACTCACCTTTACTGGCCCCATCCCCGCCTCTTCGACCTGTTTGTTTCCTCTCCACCTATCCTCTCCTCTATCCATCTTCTATCCGCCTCCCACTCTCTCCCTATTTATTTCAGAACCTCCTTCCCCTCCCCCTTTTCTGATGAAGGGTCTAGGCCCGAAACGTCAGCCTCTCTGCTCCTATGGTGCTGCTTGGCCTGCTGTGTTCATCCAGCCCTGCACCTTGTTGTCTCCAACATCAAGGTAATAATAACTTTATAAAATATTAACTGAGAAAGATATAAATATGAAATAAACATGTTAACAGATTGGAGGAAACCTCATTTTGAGAGGATGAAAATATAGATGAAGTGACAACAATGACACAGACCAACAATTGGAAATGTGTAAAATAGAGTTCAATAGATGGCGGGGAAATATATAAATGAAAGAATGAATTAGACAGTAGTAGGACTCCAGGGTTGACAGAAGACATAAAGAAACATTAAGTACACAGCAGAGAGTGTAGAATAAGACAGAATATGAAGAGGCTCAGAGAGAAGTAAAACAAAAATTTGGAAGGCAAAGAGGAGTTAGGAAATAAAATTATCAAGGAACCTGAAATAAAGTTGTAAAATGTTTTACAGAAACATCATCTAAGGAAAGTCATGATGACAACTGGACCAGTAAGAGACTGTACTACAGGCAGTAACTGAGTGGTGGCAGAAATGGCTGACAATTTGGTATTTGTCAGAGAGGCCAAAAAGGTAGACATGATACTGGATAATGAGATGAGCAATGAAATATGTGAATGTAAAATAAACAGAGCAGATGTGTTGAATAAACTAAACAAAGTCAGTACTTAAAAAGTCATTGATCTGAAAAATTAATTCTGTTTCTCTCTGTGCTGAGTATTTGCAACAATTTATAAAACATTTAGTTCAGAAAGATTGCCCTGACAATTTAAAATGATTCCATGGAAGACATAGACAAGACATTACAATTCACATTTAATAATTCATTTGAGGAAGGTGTAGTGTCAGAGGTTGGTGGATAGCTAAGTTATTCTTATATGTAGAAGTATTAAAAAGCAAAGAGTAGAGTAAAGGGGAGTTATTCAGAGTGACAGAAGGTAGGAAGTGATGTTTTGCAAGGGTCAGTACTGGGACTACTGCTGTTTACAATTTACATTCACTATTCAGACTTTGGAAATTTGGAAAACTAAAATCGTATATGTCACTGGATTGATGGGAATAATTAATATTGAGGAGGTGTGCAGTAAATTACAGGAGGACACTCATAATTTGACAGAATGAGCAAAAATTGGCAAATGAAATTTAACACAGATAAGTGTGAGCAAATATATTTTGGTAGGGAGAATAGAGAGATCACTTAGAAGGTATATGTCTCAATGGGGGATAGCAACGAAGGAATCCTGGACAAGTTCACCAATTAATCATTAACTGTTTTGCTACAGGTTAATAAGGTCTTAAAAAAGCAAAACAACCATTGGGTTTATTTCTAGAGGGATAGTATTGAATAATCAACACATCATATAAAACCTCTATTGAACTTTTGAAGCATGCTTAAATGCTATTCTGGTCACCATATTATTAAAAAGATAGAGGGGCACTGACTGGACAGAGGTGGCAGAGAATAGTTATGAGGATGATCCCAGAAGTGTGTGAAGCGCATTCCAAGTACTGCCTATCCTCCTGATATTACATCAAATCATACATTACAATGTTCCAAACAATAGCATCACCATCTCTGGATATGTCCTCTCCCATCAACAGGACGGACCCAGCAGAGGTGGCATCACATGTGGGATGGAGCTCCTCTAGGATTCCTCAACATTTGATGCCTGACCCATTGAAGTCTCATAGCATCAGGTTAAACATGGGCAAGGAAATCTCCTGCTGATTACCACGTACTGTCCTCCCTTGATTGTTGAATGAGTACTCCTCCATGTTGAACAACACTTGGCACTGAGGTTGTAAAACTGGTTGAGGGATTTTAATCTCCATCACCAAGAGTAACTTGGAGTACCACTACCGACCGAGCTGATCGGGTCCTGAAGGACAAAGGTGCTAGACTAGGTCTGCAGGAGGTGGTGAGGGAACCAACAAGAGGGAAAAACATACTCGACTTTATCCTTACCAATCTGCCAGCTGCAGACGTATCTGTCCATGACAGTGTTGGTAAGAGTTACCACTGCACAGTCCTTGTGGAGACGAAGTCCCACCTTCATGTTGAGAATACCTTCTATTGTGTTGTGTGGCACTATCGCTATACTAAATTGGATTTCAAAGAGATCTAGCAACTCAAGACTGGGCATCCATGAGGCACTGTGGGCCATCAATAGCAGCAGAACCATACTCCAACACAATCTGCAACCTCATGGCCTGGCATCTTCCCACTCCCCCTGGCATCAGTGTGCAAAATCTCTGCTGTTTGGAGTCATAACTGGCACATAGGAAGATAGTTGTAGTTGTTGAAGGTCAGTCAGCTCACCTCCAGGACATCTCTGCGGGAGTTCCTCAGGGTAGTGATCTAGGCCCAAACATTTTCAACTGCTTCTTCAATGACCTTCCCTCCATTATAAGGTCAGAAGTGGGGATATCCGCTGATGATTGCACAATTCTAAGCACCATTTAGGACTCCTCAGATGCAGAAACAGTCGATATGCAAAGGCAGGAAGCCCTGGACAATATTCAAGCATCCACTTCCTCCACCACTGACAATCAGTAGCATCAGTGTGTACTATCTGGAAGATGCACTATAGAAATCCACTAAAAATCCAAACCCATGACTACTTCAATCTAGAAGGACAAGGGTAGCAGATACATAAGAACACCACCACCTATAAGTTTCCCTCCAAGTCACTCACCGTCCTGACATAGAAATATATCTCTGCTCCTTCACTGTCACTGGATCAAAATCCTGGAATTCTCTCTGTAAGGGCATTATGGGTCAATTTACAGTACATGGACTGCACCCGTTCAAGAAGGCACCTCACCATGGTAACTAGAGACGGGCAATGCTTGCCAGCCAGAAATGCCCACATTCATCAAGTGAAAAATTAAAAATAGTAAAGGTTATTATTAGGATATTGTGCCTATGCCCTTGTCTTTAATCTCATGATTTAATTTAAAATAATTTCGCACATGGTACCACGTTGTACATATCTTGATCATCTCTTGCCTGTCTCTCTTCCAGGATGATCAGTCTCACTCTTTGACTGTCCACTGCTTTTCCAGGTAACTTGTGCTACATCACAGGATAACAATCCACCAGTTGTTATTGGGTGCCCTTGTCAGATTTGGTCATTTGGTCATTTCGTCATCATGGGTGGGATTATAGGTTGCTCTCAGTAACAAAACTGGAACTGGATGACATTTGAACCTTAAAGACTGCTCTTACTGTTCTCTTGTGTGTGATTGGCTAGCTATGAACAATGAAAGAAATCCTCCTCAGTGATTCAATTCCAGTTGAAGCTGAAGAAAAACTCTTAATGGTTATGACCACACTTATCACTGCAGTGTTATGGCTTCCCTATGTCTGCACCGTCTGTCTTACATCAGACATAATGCATATTTTTGAAAGGCCTTTGATAAGATATTGCATAATTAGTAACTAAGATCAAAACACGTGGAACCAGGATACATTAGCTGAATACTAGAAATCTAGCTGCAAACAGAAAACAGGGGCTGGAAGTTTGTTGCAGACTTGTAAAAGTTTGGGAAGTGGTGTTAGAGATGAATCAGTGCTGGGACTGATCTGCACAATTCACAAAAAGAAATCACTTATCTGCTAAGCCTATCTTGCCATTCAGTTAGATCATAACTGATTAGTTTCTAAACAAAATTTAGCAATTTTGGTTCTGTAAGTCTTAATAAACTCATGAACAAAAATCTACTCATCTCGATTTTGAAATTTTTGACTCCCAATCTTAACAATAAAGAGTATTCCAGATCTCCACTCCCCTTTGTGTGGACAGGTGTTTCCTGATAGCATCTCCAAACAGCCTAACACTAGTTTTAAGGTTCTGCCCCCTTGTTCTGGAATCTCCTACCAAATGAAATTGTCCCTTCTGCCCATCATGTCCATAATAGTTGCGAAGCAGCGATTTACTCTAATCCCATTTCCCAGTATTCAGTCTGTAGCCTATTATGCTATGGTGTTTCAAGTGTTCATCTAAATACTTCTCAAATAGAAACGTTGAAAATAGGACCATGAATAATCCATTCCAACCTTCAATGTCAGGAACGAAAACAGAAGTTGCTGGAGAAGCTCAGCAGTCTGAAAACATCTGGGAAGAAAAATCAGAGTTAACGTTTCAGGTCCAGTGACCCTTCCACAGAACTGATGGTAGCTAGGAAATGTTGGTTTATATGCAGAAAATAGGGTGGGGGGAGGGGATAAGGAGTAAATGATAGGTGGAGATAGGGCCAAAGAGAGAGAAGAGCACTTAGCTAGACAAAGGAGTTGATAATGATCTGGGTAGGCAGGTGAATAACTGTTATTGGGGACTGTTAGTGACTAACAATAGGTAGTGTGTAATGTGAAACTGGTGAATTCTATGCTTAGGCCATTGGGCTGTAGGTTCCTGAGGCTGAATATGAGGTGTGGTCAGTCCTCAGTAAAGGACTCACCTTCATTCCCCTGCACCCACACATCAATGAATTCCCGTTCATGTCTGGATGTCGAACACTTCTTCCGCCACCTCCGCCTCCACGCCTACTTCTTTGACAGTCTAACCCACCCTCTGCAGACCCCTTCTTCTGCCTCCAACAAACTTCATCCTCCTGGACACCACCCCACGGCCTCCTACCCTCCCTCGACCTCTTCATTTCCAATTGTCGTGACATCGATCACCTCAATTTCTCCACCCCTCTCACTCCGCTCCAACCCTAACCTCACCATCAAACCCGTGGGAAATGGGGGCATGGTAGTGGTATGGCGCACTGACCTTTATATTGCTGAGGCCAGGCACCAACTCTGACACCTCCTGCTACCACCACCTTGAATATGACCTTACCTCTGACCACCAAACCATCGCCTCTCAGACCATTCATAACCTCAAGTGACCTCCCCCCCCACAGCCTCCAACCTCATCATTCTCCAACACTGCATTGCCTGTTTCTATCTCCTTCACAAAATCCACAAAACAGAACCATTGTCTCTGCCTGCTCTTGCCCCACTGAAGTCATCTCTGTTTACCTTGACTCTGTCTTTTCCCCCCTGTCCAGGAACTCCCCACCTATGTCTGGGACACCACCCATGCCCTCCATCTCCTCCAAAATTTCCAATTCCCTGGCCCCCAACACCTCATCTTCACTATGGACATCCAATCCCTATACACTTGTATCTCCAATGCGGATGGCCTAAAAGCCCTCCGCTTCTTCCTCTCCAGCAGGCCCACCCAGTCTCCCTTCACTAACACCCTCATCCGCTTAACAGAACTTGTCCTTACCCGGATCAACTTCTCCTTTAACTCTTCCCTGAAGGGGGTGACCATGGGCCCCCACATGGGTTCAAGCTACGCCTGCTTCTTTGTAGGATATGTGGAACAGTCCCTTTATCCGCTGTTACACTGGCACCATCCCTCACCTCCTCCTCTGCTACATTGACTGTATCGGCGGTGCCTCGTGCTCCCACGAGGAGCTTGAAGAGTTCATCAACTTTACTAACACCTTTCACCCCAACCTCAAATTCACCTGGACCATCTCCAATACTTCCCTCTCCTTCCTGGACCTCTCCGTCTCCATCTCTGGTAACTGTCTCAACACCGACATCTATTTCAAGCCGACTCCCATAGCTATCTGGACTACATCTCCTCTCAACCACCCACCTGCAAGAATGCAATCCCTTACTCCCAATTCCTCTGCCTCTGCCCCCAAGATGGAGTGTTCTACTCACGGACATCCTAGAGGTCCTCCTATTTTAAGGACCACAACATCCCCCCTCTGGTGATCAAAAATGCTTGTACTTCCCGCACTTCTGCCCTCAAACCCCGTCTCCCCAACAAATATGAAGACAGAACGCCCATGGTCCTCACATACCACCCAACCAACCTCCGCATCCAGCATATCATTCTCCACCACTTCCGCCAGCTACAATCCGATCCCACGACCAAAGGGATATTTCCTTCTCCACCCCTATTTTTCGTAGGGACCGCTCACTCTGTGATTCCCTCATCCGCTCCACACTCTCCACTAACCCCACCACTTCTGGCACCTTTCCCTGCAAACGCAGGAAGTGCAACACCTGCCCCCACACCTCCCCTGTCACCTCCATCCAAGGCCCAAAGCAAAACTTGCACATCCAACAGGGGTTCACCTGTACATCCTCCAACTTGGTCTACTGTATCTGCTGCTCCTGGTGGGGCCTCCTCTATATTGGTGAGATCAAGCGTACACTTGAGAACCTTTTCATAGAGCATCTGCACTCTGTATATGACAAATGACAACACCTTCCGGTCACCAAACATTTTAACTCCTCCTCCCACTCCCAGTCCCTGGGTGACATGTCCATCCTGGGCCTCCTCCAGTGCCACAATGACACCACACGCAAACTGGAGGAGCAACACCTCATATTTCACCTTGGGAGCCTACAGCCCGATGATCTAAACATAGAATTCACCAGTTTTAAAATCTCCCCACCCCCAGTCTCATCCCATGTCCAATCCTTCCTCTCATCCCCGCCTCCTTGACCTGACACAACCTGTCCATCTTCTTCCCCACCTATCCACCTTACCCTTCCCACTACTCCTTACCAATCCCCACTGCTCCCTATCTGCATTCACCTATTACCTTCCCTAGCCCACCCCTCCTCTCTGTATTTCCCAGCTCTCTTCCCCCTCCCCATTTCTGAAAAACGGTCCTGACCCGAAGCATCAACTTTCCTGCGCCTCTGATGCTGCCTGGCCTGCTGTGTTCCTCCAGCTCCACATTTGGGGCCCATGGTGGCTCAGTGGTTAGCACTGCTGCCTCACAGCACCAGGGACCCGGGTTCGATTCCACCCTCAGGTGACTGTCTGTGTGGAGTTTGCACATTGTCCCTGTGCCTGTGTGGGTTTCCTCCCACTGTCCAAAGATGTTCAGGTTAGGTGGATTGGCCATGCTAAATTGCCCATAGTGTCCAGGGATGTGTAGATTAGGTAGGTGAGAGGCGGATGGGTCTGAGTGAGATGTTCTGAGGGTCAGTGTGGACTTGTTGGGCTGAAGGGCCTGTTTCCACACTGTAGGGATTCTATGAATTGTGTTGTCTCTGACTCCAGCATCTGCAGTTCTTGCTATCTCCTATTCCTGCTCTTATAGTCTATATTTCTCGGTGAAGATATATTTCTTCATCTCAATCCTGAATGGCCTACCCTGTATTCTTAGACTGTCACCCCTGTTTCCAGACTCCCAAGTCATTGGGAACGTCCTTCCTGCATTTACCCTGCCCAGTCCTTTTAAAATTTTATAGGTTTCTTTGAGATCCCCCCTCATGTTTCTAAACTTCAGTGAATATAGTCCAACCTCTCCAGTTTCTCTTCATCCAGAACATTCTTCCTCAGATAAGGAAACCAAAACTACACATAGTAGTCCAGGCGTGGACTCACCAAAATCCTGTACCTTGCTGCAAGGCATCTCTGCTCCTGTACTCGAATCCTCTCACTATAAAGACGAACATAGCGTTTGCTCTCTTCTCCACCTGCTGCACCTGCCTGCTTACTTTCAGCAACTGGTGTACAAGATCATCCAGGTCTCACTGCATCTTCCACTTTCCAAATCTACTGCATCATTTTTTTGGCATCAAAGTGGATAACCTCAAATTTATCCACATTATACTTTATCTGCCATGCATTTGGCCACTCACTCAACTTGTCTAAATCACACTGAAGTTTAAAAAAAAGAGAAATTGCTGGAGGAACTCAGCAGGTCTGGCAGCATCTCCACACAGCGATCAGCATCAGCATGCTAACTGCTGTAATTGAATTCCGTTCTGCAAGATGCTGCTGCGCACAGACCTCAGGGACCTGTGCAACCGAATGAAAATTAGAGGTAACACTGCTCTGCATAATCCTCACAGCTCACCCTCCACCTACCTTTGTGTAATCTGCAAATTTGGAAATACAGTATTACATTTAGTTTACTCAGTTAAATCGTAAAATGTTGTAATGTTTCCTGCCACTACCACACTTTGAGGCATTCCAGAGACGTACCATCCTCTGGGTGAAGTTTTTTCCTTAATTCCCTTCTAAACCTGCTGATCCCCTAACTCCTCTGGTAATTGACCCCACTAAATAAGGGGAAAAATTCAGTCCTATCTATGCCTATCATGACATTGTACACTTCAATCAAGTTCCCCCTCAGCCTTTTCTGGTCTAAGGAAAACAAGCCCAATGTAATTAGTCTCTCTTCATAGCTAAAATGCACCAGCTCGGCCAACATCATGATAGAACATAGAACAGTACAGCACAGCACAGGCCCTTCGGCCCACGATGTTGTGCCGAACTTTTACATTAATCCTAAGGTCTATCTAACCTCCATCCCTACCTTATACTATCATCCATTTGCCTATCTAATAGCCGCTTAAATGCCCCTAATGAGGCCAACTCCACTACCTAATCCAGCAATGCATTCCACGGCCCGACCACTCTCTGAGTAAAGAACCTACCTGTGAAGTCTCCCCTGTATCTACCTCCACTCACTTTAAAACTATGCCCCCTCGTAAAAGCTACCTCCAACCCAGGAAAAAGTCTCTGGCTGTCCACTCTATCTATACCGCTGATCATTTTGTAAACCTCTATCAAGTCACCTCTCATCCTTTGTCATTCTAAAGAGAAAAGCCCTAGCTCTCTCAACCTTTCCTCATAAGACCTTCCCTCCATTCCAGGCAACATCCCGGTAAATCTCCTCTGTACCTTTTCCAACGCTTCCACATCTTTCCTGCAATGAGGCGACCAGAACTGGACACAATACTCCAGATGTGGCCGAACCAGGCTTCTGTACAGCTGGAGCATAACGTCACGGCTCTTGAACTCGATCCCTCTATTAATGAAAACTAACACACCATATGCCTTCTTAACAACTCTATCCACCTGGATGGCAGCTTTCAGGGAAAAATGATGAAGCTCCTCTGCACTCTCTCAAGTGCAATCGCATCCTTCATTAATATGGTAAACAGAACAGTACACAGCATGCCAGCTGTGGCCTAGCTAGCATCCTGTACAGTGTTCTGTATGCCTTCTTAACCACTTTATCCACCTGTTCTGTTGCCTTCAACAGTCTATGTATATGTATATCGAGGTCCTGATGATCCTCGGAACTACCATAGGTCCTATTATTTACCATGGACTCCCTTTCCCTGGTAGCTGTCCCAAAATGTATTACTTTATACTTTTCAGGATTAAAATCCATCCATTGATGTTCTGTCCATCTCACCTGTCTATATCTAGTAGCCTAATGCTTTTATCCTCACTATTAACCGCACCATCAATTTTTGTGTCACCTGCACACTTACTAATAAAACTGGAAAATGGAATTAGAATGGTTAAGTTCTTGTTTTTGACTGGCACAGACTCAATGGGTCAAAGGGTCAAAGGGCCTTTTTCTGTGCTATAACATTCATTACTCTATAACTCTAAAACTTTTACATTCATGTCATTAATGTATACTATAACATTTAAACTCTAACACTGAGACTTCTACCACTTGCCTGGCTTTGTTTCCCAAAATTAGACTGCCCTTTCTCTTGTAGGACTTTCTACATACTGGCTTGTAAAGTTCTCCTACACGCTTCAAGAATTCTGCTCCCCTAAGCCTTTCATACATTGTCTATCCCAGTTAATCTTTGGAATTTGGAATCTTACATTAAGTTTTACACTTGTCTGAGATTTGCCTACAAATCTGCCCTTCTATCTGACCCCGACTTTTTGGAAGTCTATAGTACACTCCCAATAATGTGGTTGCTCCCTTTTTGTTTCTATATTGTACCCATATGGCTTCAATTGAAGAACCTTCTAAGATATCATCCCTCCTTCTTGCAGTTATTGAGTCCTTGATCAATGTTGGAACACCACCTCCTCTTTTACAACACCGTTCAGGAAAGATTCCATCTCCCGGAATATCGAGCTGCTAGTCCTGCCACTCCTTCGACGATGTCTCCATGACAGTAATAGCATATCTCCATGTGCTAATCAGCACCCTCAACTCATCTGCCTTACTTGCATACTCCTTGTAAAAACACCATACTGCCTCTTAATGCCTTGTCATAAATGCCATCCACTCTTGCCATGCTTCCTTGTGCCTTAACTTGATGACTTATGCTCTTTGCCTTCCACACTGACTTGATTTTTCTTCTGCATTCGTCTATGCATCACTCCTTATTGCAACTCCACTCTGTGTCTCATTCCCCCATAAAATTAGTTTAAACTCCCACTAACAAATACTAGCAAACCCCCTTTGCAAGAATGCTGGTTCCTTTACAATTCAGGTGCAACTTGTCTCAATTGTAAAGGTCCCACCCTTCCCAGAAATGGATCCAGTGACCCAGGAATCTAAAGTCTTCCCTCCTGTACCAACTCTACATATGTAGCACTTCCTTTAATTATCTTAAACACAGCAACTAAATTATCCAACTTCTATATTTCAGAGAGTACAACCTAACTCTGGGCAACTTCTCATTATATAACCCTCTTCACCCAGTGTCACTCCATATTAAGATTCAGAAATTGGAAAAACAATTTTGAAATATGCAGACATGACCATTGCGGGAATTTGCAAATTCTGAAGATACCTGTAAGAAAACATCAATGAATATGTAGAATGGGTGTATGAATAACAATTAATATTAATTGTAAAATGGCGCGTTTGATAGGAAGAGTAAGGAGGCCACGTATTTCTTGGAAATGGAATCTAAAAGCAGTAGGAGAGCAGAAGAATCTGAGTACAGATATACAAATCACTAATAATACCAACACAAATTAATAAGATAGTAAAGAAGCAAATATGTATTGAGAAACAGAATTGAAAAGCAGAAGTTATATTAAATCTTGGTTAAACTACACTTACAGTACTGTGCACAGTGTTGGTCTTCATATTAGAATAAGTAATTAGAAAAGTATATTTAGGCACTGGCGAAGGTGCAAAAAGCCTAGAATTATACCAGAACAGAGAAGGAATATTGCCCTCAGAAAAGAGAAAATTGAGGGCTGCCCCAATAGAGTTCTTTAAGATAATGTAAGAGTTATAAAGGGTACATGTATGGATAATGTAAGAGTTATAAAGGGTAGATGTATAGATAATGTTTTCACTTGTTGGGGAGACTGTAACTACAGGCGATTTGTAAATAAGATGTCATTTACAAAGCCAATAGGAAATTCAAATGAAAGTCCCTTATCCAAGAGTGGTTCATGTGAGTTGTATGGATATATTTATCGGTAAGCTGGAGAATCACAAGAGAGAAAAGGATTGAAGAATATGCTTACATAGTACCATGTTGTCCTCACATACTCTTCAGCCACCAATTCATGCATGTAACATTCATATGTGATGAGTCATTTTCTTTTCATAAGTCAGTCAATTTTAGTTCCCTATCTGTTTGAGAACTTAATCTGTGCTGTTTGCTTTTGGAATTTTAACGAAAACTATAAACAATCTTGTTTGGCTTAAAATTAGATCAATTCCTCTGTATTATTACCAGTTTTTACAATGTGGTTGTTCAAGCACATTTCAGTCAAGTCTGCAGCAGAAAATGTTTCCACAATTGAGTTTGATCTGGAACTTGTAAATTTCTGTATGTGGTCAATGATCAATCGTATCCTGTGACTATCAGCTACCCATTTATTATCCAATCATGCAGTAGAGACTGTGCTAGCTGCTGCCACCTTTTGTTGCTCAGAAAACAGGAAAGATCACATAATTAGATCACAGGCTAGAAGTCATATTACAATTTATTTACAGGTATGAAATTACAGACAACCACAACAAGAAACACTACAATACTTGAAACTGTTCCAAAGTAATAAAGCATCCAAAATCTTGGAATTGTGGGATCTTGTTGTAATGATTGATTTGTTCCGTAATCCTGATAATGACAATAACCAATTTACATTTTATTTCTCACTTTAAACAGCTTCAGCCAGCTGCTCAGTCTCTCCTCTTAGCATCTCCACTTCAAACAGTGATTTAAACAATAATTTACATCTAACTCAGTTTAGTCCCATGTACAGTGGGAATGAAATGGCTAGTGCTCACTGAACAGTACTGACCAGCAGTTTGGTAAAATATAAAATTATTAAATCCATACTGGATGCTATCAAACCAGGCGTTCTGTACATTACAAAGAAGCTGTGACATTCCTTGCAGTGAGTGGTGCAGGGAACCAAGGATACTAGAGTGCTCTTGCTCTACAGCCTGTGGTACTCTTTGTGATTTCTGTAAGTGGCACACATTCTGCAAGAAACAGCATTTTGCTCATGGTTTCAAATACATTGCATAAACCAGGGCAGCAGATGAGTGGAACAGGAAGGAATAATGTACAAAAATTAAAATACAAACATTTCAGAGTTAATGAAGGACTGACAGTGATAATCTGCCACCTGCAGGACATAAGTGGTTTCCTCAAACTGTCATAATGAATGTGGGAAAAAAGCACAACAGCACAGGAATGGTGGGACCAGGACTGCAGCAGCACCTGGTCATCCAAATATACAGCTCTGATACCAGTAAACCACAGCACACAAACCGGTCAGGTACATCACACTGAAGGAGGAAAGGGTGTATCACACTGATCCCGGGACTAGGGATTTGGATTTCCACAAAGATGTGGGAACTGAGAGTTGGGACTATCACACTGATCCTGGGGCTGGGAGTGAGGAATATAACGTTACCCTAGGGCAATGCGATGAGAGTATCATACTGACCCCGGGACTAGGAATGAGGAGTATCATACTGACTCCGAGGTAGTGCATAGAGAATATCAAACTGACCCTGGGGCTGGGAATGGAGACTGTCACACTGACACTGTGACTGGGAGCGGGAATTATAACATGGACCCTAGAGCAGGGTGTGGGGATTGAGGAGGGTATAACACTGACCCTGGGGTGGAGTACGGGGGCTACAACACTGACCCTGGGGTAAGGTGGGAGGATATCACACTGACCCTGGGGCATAGAAGAGGAAGATTTGCACTGACCCTGGGGCAAGGAATGGAGAGTATCATCCCATCACCGAGGTAAGGAGTGGGAAGTATTACATTGTCCCTGATTAAGGAGTGGGGAGCATCTCACTGCTCCTGAGACAGGGTGTAAGGGGTGCTATCACAATGACCGTAAGACAGGGTACTGGGAGTATCAAAGTGACCCTGGGAGTGGGTGTGGAAAGTATCACATTGACAATTGTCGAGTAGAGGGAATGGGGAGTAGCACACTGACCTTGGGTGTGGGAATGAGGAGTATCACACTGACCCCAAAAACAGGAATGGGGAATATTACACTGACCGTGAGAGTGGGAATGGGGAGTATCACACCGAGTTATCACAGCAGAATTCTGGGGGACATCGCCAGTCATCACGACTGTATAGCAGGTCAGAGAGAACCTGGTGTCAAGGTATGGTTAAAGCCGAAACACTACATTGGTGCTTCCAACCCTCCCTCCTCCTCTGATCAAAAGAAAAAGGGCTCTGTGAGGACGACTGGCAAAGTAAAGGCGTACAAGGGAGGAGCCATTAGGAAAGCGGGTCAGTGTTAAAGTGGAAGTGCTGAGGCCTTTGCTGGAGAATTTTTGGCATGAGGAGGCTGAGCAGGGGTAAAGGTAAGGGCTCTTTAATTCTACTTTCTTTCTATCTAGACTGAAGACAGTCGGGATGGCAGTTAGGGCTGTGGCATACTCCTCGAGCAGGATGTGGGAGATCAGGGAAACTTCCAGTTTCCCTGGTGGCTACACCTGTGAGGAGTGCACGCAGCTGCAGCTCCTGACAGACCATGTTAGGGAACTGGAGTTGTTAAGAAATGGAGCCGTTGGGGAACTGTTCCCCAATCCTGCCTGTCAGGAGCTGGAGCTCGATGCATTCAGGATCATCTGGAGTGCAGAGAACATCATTGATAAAAGCTGTAGTGAATTGGTCAATCCTAAGATGCAGACTGCAGATAGCTGGGTGACCTCAAAGAGGTAAAGGGGGAAGGCAGATAGTGCAGGGTTCCCCTGTGGCCATTCCTTTCAATAACATCTATACCACTTTGGATACTGTTGTAGGGGGTGACCTTTCAGGGGCTAGCAACAGCAGTCAGCTCGGTGGCACTGTGACCGGCTCTGAGGCTCACAGTGAAAGGGTGCAGTCAAGACAGAGAGATACTGATAGGAGACTTAATTGTGAGGGGTACATTCAGGAGACTCTGTGGCCATAGAAGAGGCACCAGGATGGTGTCCTGCCTCTCGGGTGCTAGGGTCAAAGATGTCTCTGAGTGGTTGCAGAACATTCTGAATGGGGAGGGTGAACAGAGGTCTTTGTGCACATCGATACAAATGACATAGATAGACAAAGGGATGGAGTCCTGCAAAATGAGTACAGGGAGTTAGGTAAGAAGTTAAAAAACAGGACCTCAAGGGTAGTAATCTCAGGATTACTCCCAGTGCCACGTGCCAGTGAGGGTAGAAATAGAATGATAGGTCAGATGAATGTGTGGTTAAGGAGCTGGAGTAGAGAGCAGGGTTTTCGGTTCTTGGATCACTGGGATCTCTTCTGGGGTAGAGATGACCTATACAAGAGAGATATGTTGCACCTGAACTGGAGGGGGTCTAATATCCTCTTGGGGAGATTTGCAAGTGTTACCCGGGAGGGTTTAAACTAGTTTGATTGGGGGGGGTGGGCTCTGAATAAGAGAGGGGTCATCGAGAAGTCAGGGGAAAATACATTAGCCATCGAGAGCAAGTTTACAAGTTCTGGAAGACTGGAGGTTGGCTAATATTGTTCCATTGTTTAAGAAAGGTAGCAAAGACAAGCCGGGGAACTACAGGCCAGTGAGCCTGACATCAGTGGTACGCAAGTTATTGGAGAGGAAACTGAGGGAAGGATCAACCAACATTTGGATAGTCAAGGTCTGATTAGGGATAGTTAGCATGGATTTGTGCACGGGAAGTCATGTCTGACAAATCTTCTAAGAATTTTTTGAAGAGGTAACCAAGAGGATAAACGGGGGTAGAGCAGTAAACGCTGTCTATATGGACTTCAGTAAGGCATCTGACAAGGTCCCGTACGGCAGGCTAGTCATGGAAGTTGGGTCGCATGGGATCCAGGGAGAGCTAGCTAATTGGATTCAAATTTAGCTCGATGGTAGGAAGCAGAGGGTGATGGTTGAAGGTTGTTTCTTGGACTGGAAGCCTGTGACTCCTGTGCCACAGGGGCCTGTGTTAGGACCTTTGTTATTTACATAAATGAGCTGGGTGTGAATATACAAGGCATGATTAGTAAGTTTGCGAAAATTAGGAGGTATTGTTGATAGCAAGGAAGATTATTAAAAATTACAGAGGAATCTTGATCAGATGGGGAAGTGGGCTGAGGACTGGCAACTCCAAATCACTACATATAAGTGTGATGTGTTGCACTTTGGAAAGTCAAACCAAGGGATGGCTTATACAATAAATGGTAAGGTCCTGAGGAGTGTTGTGGAACAGAGGGACCTACGTGTACAAGTGAACAGTTCGTTGAAAGTGGCGTCACAGATGGACAGGGTAGTGAAGGTGGCAGTTAGCATGCTGGCTTTCATCAGTCGAGGCATGGAGTTTAGGAGTTGGGATGTTATGTTACAGTTGTATATTGTGTATAGTTTTGGTCACCCTGTTATAGGACAGACTTAGTTAAACTAGAAAATGTGCAAAGAAGTTTTATGAGGATGGTGCCAGGACTAGTAGGCTTGAGTTATAGGGAGAGGTGGGCCAGGATAGGACTTTATTCCTTGGAACGTAGGTGAATGAGGGGCATAGATAGGATTAATGCATATAGTCTTTTTCTCATGGATGGGGAATTGAAAACTAGAGGGCACAGATTTAAGATGAGAGGGCAAAGATTTAAGAAGAACCTGAGGGGCAACTTCTTCATGCAGACAGTGGTGTGTATATGGAATGGACCGCCACAGGAAGTGGTTGACGCAGGTACAATAGCAACACTAAAAAACATTTGGATAGGTACATGGATGAGAAGGGTTTAGAAATATATCGACCAAATGCAGGCAATTGGAACTAGGTGAGTGGGCACCATGGTAAGTATGGACCAGTTTGGGCCAAAGGGCCTGTTTCCATGCTGTATTACTCTACTCTATGATCCTGGGTACAGGAATAGGGAATATTACACTGACCCTGGGAGTGGGAATGGGGAGTACCACACTGACTGTGCAGTAGAACTTATAGTGTACAATGGGCACTGTAGTCACAATGTCTTTTCAGTGATTCAGACTGTCAACAGGAAACATTTGTTCCATCAATGTGTAAAATAAGTGTTTACTGCTGTACTACAATTAAGTGTTAAGTTGCCACAGTTCCAAAGGACCACAGGCTGCTCTTTCATAAGACGGAGATGAGTAATGCCAACAAAGTGGGTTCAATCCCCATCAGAAGTTTCTGAAGAAGGCTCATTGGACCCAAAACATTACCTCTGATTTCTCTCCACAGATGTTGCCAAACCTGCAGAGGTTTTCCAACAATTTCTGTTTTTGTTTCTGATTATTTTGTTTTCACTAAAATTCAGAAGAGCAAGAGGTGGTTTGATCTAAGTGTATATGATCCTAAATGATCTTGACAAAGTAGACATGGAATGACTGTTTTCATTGGTGCATGAGCCCACAACTAGGGACAGTTTTAAAATTACGGGTCATTCTTTCTCTCAGATGGTTGTGCAAATTTGCAAAGAAAGCCGTGCAGGTGGGTCATTGAATATTTTTAAGGCGGAGGTGGATAGATTCTTGCTAGGCAAGGGAATCAAAGTTATTGGGATGGATGGAATGTCAAATTTGGAACACTAACAGATCAGCCACGATCTTATTCAATGACGGTGCAGGCTCAAGAGCCTGAATTGTCTACTTCTGCTCCTAATTACTATGTTCCAGGCCTGAATGGATAATGGCACAACATCTAATAATGGGGTGAAAGTACAGTGGTGAGCAGCATAGGTATGTGTACGCAGGTTACAAGGCTATCAGAGACTACAGTTAGAGAATGCAAGACCACGTTTGAGATTTAAAGCGAGGGATGAGAATTTTAAATTTGTGTAATAGGGATTGTGAAGCAAATGCAAGATCAAGAATAAGGGCAATTTTATTTTTTGTGGATTTGGGATGTGAGGGTTACTGGTCAGGCTAAAACTTACTTCCCATCCTAATGGCCCTGAGAAGATGACAGGTGAAAGGGTCTTGATAGACACTTGGATATGGTCAGAGTTTCAGATGAAGTGATGTTTACAATGGGTGGAGATTGGAAAGTGCTCAGGAGAACACTCCAGTATTCACTTTTACTTAGAACATTGGAACAGTTGATTCTAAAGAGAATAAAAGTATGGATTAGAATTTCAGTAACAGGTTTGTTACAGTATGTTCAATGGTAGGCAATTTTATGGGACTGGAGGTAGATAGTTTCGTGATAGAGAGATGGGCATGTGATGTTCATTTTTTGACTACACCAAGAGGGTACAAAGTACATTTAAAGGCACTCCCAAAGAAAATAAGACTTGTATTTATATAGTATTTTTTTACTACCAATGGATGCCCCAAAATGTTTTGTCGTCAATGAAGTAGTTACAAAATATACCTACTGTTGTAATGTAGGAAACACACCTGCCAATTTGTCCTCATCAAATATGTCCCAAGAAAAAGTTTGTGACAACGATTAAATAATCTGTTTTGTGATATTAACTGAGGGATGAACACTCGGTATAAACCCCTTGCTGTCCTTCAAATAATGCCATGGGATCTATTTCATCCACCTTAAAAGACTCATTGGGCCCCAGTATAATGTCTCACCTGAAAGATAATATCTCTAACAATGCAATACTATTTCAGTACTGTACTGGAGAGTCAAGTTGCAACATAACTCAGGGTAATATTACCAAAGCAGTTGGTAAGATTTAATTACGTCAAAGGAGCAATGTAGTTGAGATCAAACCAGTCGATTAAGTTGGAAAAAGAACAGCAGATATATTTAGATGAGAAAACATTTACCAAAGAAGACTGTCTAGACATTGGGCCACTGTAACTAAATCCCAACAGTAGAAGGCAGAGTGGCTAAGTTATAGCCCATCTTGAATTGGTGTGACAATTCCTGGACTTTGACAGTTCAGTGAAATCCTTCTATCACACTTCAAAAATTGTGTAAAAATAGCAATTCTCAAAGGAACATAAAACATAGCCTGTCTACTGGGAATCGGTATATTTGACCTTACTAAAACATCCACAACTTTACTGGGAAATAATTCACAAAGTTGAAGTCAAAAATGATAAGAAAGGAGGATGAGGATGTACTGACTAGAACAGCGGTCGATGACAGATAAGGTGCACAAATCATGAATGTATGACTAAGAGATCAGGGCAGGCAGAGTGGATTCACAACGGGCTTAGAAATGTGAATATTAAATCTGTAACTGTTCTCCTGAGACAAACAGAGGCTTGGAAAGGATGGTGTGATGCGAGTGTGGGAACGAATGTGGATCAGAAGCATAAAAGAGCACTCTGAATGTGCTGTAATTTACAGAAAGTGGGATCAAAGCGACAAATTAAAGTGGCATTAGAAAAATGAAGATTTGAACTGGTAAAGACATGGACTAAATGGAAGCTCAAAGACCTTAAAGGCCTTGAAATAGAGTCATAGATTTTTATAGCAATGGAAACATACCCTTTGGCCCAACTAGTCCATGTTAACCAGGTTTTCTAAACTGAACTAATCTTATTTGGCTGCATTTGGCCCATATGCATCTAAACCCTTCCTGCCCATGTACCTGTCCAAATGTCTTTTAAATGTTGTAAGTCTAATAGCTCGTTCCATATACGCACCACCCTCTGCGTGAAAAAGTTGCCCTTCAGGTCCCTTTTAAACTTTTCTCCTCTCCCCTTGAATTTATGCCCTCTAGTTTTGTAGTCCCCTACCCCAGAGAAAAGACTTTAGCTATTCACCTTATCAAGCCTCTCATGACATTATAAACCTCTATAAGGTTACCCTTAACATTCAATACTCTAGGGGAAAAAAAAGTCCCAGCTTTTCTTATTATCTCTCTTTGTTATCTCAAACCTTCCAGTCTTGGTAACACCCTTGTAAATGTTTTTTGCACCCTTTCTAGTTTAATAACATCCTTCCTATAGCAGTGCGACCAGAAATGTATGCAGGACTGCAAATGTAGCCTTATCATATTTTTGGGAATTTATTTCTCTGCTACAAGATCAGGACAATTGGATGTACCATTATTCACATAAAAGCTTAAGCCAATTCTGTCTCTCTTTGATCTCAAAATGAATTAAGCCGATTTCCTGATCACATGCTGGTCCTCCCACATTCTACCACTAAGCCCCAACGAAGTTCATTGAATTCTATTTGTACGAGGCCTGCAGACTAGAACAATAATTTCAGTAACTGGTCCTTCCAACATACTGAGACTTACACAGAACCAAATTCTGAAACTTTGTATACTCCGAAGATCAGCTGAGACTGGGGGAATTTTGAGGCTGAAGAGGGACAGGAAATTCGTCAGGTTTCTGGAGCTGGAAAGATTTGTGGAGGATGATATATTGATCTACATCTTTTCTCCACAGACACTACATTTGTTTCTAATGGTCTGAGGGGCAGAGAGATCCCAAGGATACCCATAATTCCATTGTTTTCCATTATAATGACGGGTTAGGAGCAGGAGAGGATGGAGGAAGACGACTGAGGCAGCTTCTGAGCGATAAATTACCCTCCTTAAATAATTTACAGACTACACGGGTTTATTCAGATATAAGCAAGGAACACTATGAAATGAGTACCCTTCAAAAAGCAGACAGTAGAAGAATGACGAATGGTATTAAAAGAAGACCTGCAGCCAAGATAACTGGCCCAGGCAGCTGTCTGTAACTGAGAAAATGATAACTTTTGAGTTGTCTCAACTCAGTCACTTTTGGCAATTGCAGAGGATCATTGTAATATCACTTAATTTGGCATCAACATGGCTTTCCGAGCTCCCATGGTTAGCATTAACCTTCTCTGCCAGTGACAAACCCTGAGCGTTTTCACGCCTTGAATGCCAAGATTGAGTGCAACAGCATGCAAAAGAATTCTCCATGGGAGACGTGCATGTAGTTGCCATGATGTAGTAATTCATTGCCATTGTTGTTAAACAATAATGTCAATAACAGCTTTGAGGGATACTGTCTAAACCTTGCTGCTATGGTTAATGACCTCACTAAGAGGTATGGGAATAGTGAGAAGCAATACACCAAGGTCTGCACTTTTACCAGAATGGTCACTGAGAGGACCACTGGGTTTCAGAGTAGCAGGTCCGACGTACTCCAGTTCATATGCTCCATATACTTAATGCTCGTTGTGGCCCGCACAACAGCAATCTAAAACTATAGACTTGGATATCAATAGCTATTTGCCTGGGAAGCTGGGCTTAGTTGTTCTGGAGGCAGAGCATTATGGAGGAGAGAATCAGGGTGACCTTTGCTACAAGGACTCCTTAATGACCATACAATCTGGGCTGTTCTTGTCTAATCAGAGGATAGCATTATTACCACAACTTCAATAACACCTCCAAACAGCTCCCCATCTTCAGACAAGTGATAAATCCTTCACTCTGGTACCCATCCTTGATCATCACATTATTGTTTGCTCCACATGACCACCCACATCTTATCGGATTTGAATACCTCAGCACAAAGTAAGTGCACATTCTCTTTTATTACAAGCAACCCATACAGTAACTATGTCATCCTACTTCCTTTTTATGCAGGGTTTTCCTGGAGTACCTAAACGGGTCTTTCTGTCTCCTATTCGACTGTTTCTCCTTGGTGCAACCCGAGTATCACATGAGGGCATTGGCAGTTCCTGTGCTACAAAAGGCTCATGGGACTGAGGTGGTCCACCTCCTAGGGCAGCTTGTTCCTGGCAGGGAGCCACCACTGGCTGCATCTTGTGGGCTTCTGTATGAACAGTCTGGTATCGCTTCTTGAATTCTGCTGGCTTGATTCTGTGGGAGGGTGGGTCAGAGGTCTGCCATGTGTGGCTGTCCTGAGAACTAGCTGCTCCAGGCAGGTTACTGTCAGACATTGGCATTGCACTAAGCCCTGTATTTGCATTCCCATTGACCACTGGAATAGGTGGTTTAATGGCAGCTATTAGATCCTGAAAGCCGTGAGACACAGCAGCTTGGATCCCAGCCCCAAGACTCTGAAAACCAACACGTAGAGTGCTGTCTATTTTCTCCCCAATTACTGACAAGGCAGCATTTTGCACTTCTGTGGGAGTGGGGGCATGGACTGGTTCCTGTGCATTTCTGAAGTTGGGGTGTGCTGCAGAGTCTAATGAAGCTGCCACGTGTTCCATTGATGACTGCAGCGAAGTGAAAGCTTCTTTGATGCTGTTGCAAATGAGGGCTGTAGACTCCAAAGTCACAGCTGTCAGATGCTGCACATCTTCGAAGACTGAGCGCAGAGCCTGCACGTAAGTATGATGCTCATTGAACATCCTTCTCTTCGGGCGAGTGCCCATGAAATCAGAATCCCAGGGATCTGAGGTCAGGGGCATCCTTCTCCTTGGCCTCCTCTGGGGAAGTGGCATGTCCTCACCCATTCCCCACTCATCCGATTCCCTGATGCCTTGGGAATCACTCAGTGCCACTTCCTCGTTAACACTGTCCAACCGTGCCCTGGTGACCATATCAGAGCCGGACCGTGGGAGTGAGAAGGCCAAAGATGCAGGGGGTGAAATTGACGGCATGGGGACAGTGGAAAATGGTGCTGTATCAAGCTTCAGGGACTCACGATCTGGCTTGCTCTCGTCATCCTCTTCCTCATCATCATAATTAATGAGGTAGCATAGTTTCTCCTCCTCCTCTTCATCATCATCATCATCATCATCCTCTGGCCCCCACTGCTGTGATGGCTCTGCAGGAAAAACAGTACAAGCTGAGACTCTCTAAACATAATCCGCAAAAGATTAGGGTCAGCCTGTGGTTAGTGACTGGAGCACTGCCATTTTAT
Organism: Rhincodon typus; assembly: GCF_021869965.1. Classification (NCBI taxonomy): domain Eukaryota; kingdom Metazoa; phylum Chordata; class Chondrichthyes; order Orectolobiformes; family Rhincodontidae; genus Rhincodon; species Rhincodon typus. The sequence goes on from NC_063358.1 coordinate 43,790,127, forward strand.
TGTGTCTATCCATATATATGACACTAACCTGGAGTCTGCACCGTTACACCGATTTCTCCATCTGCCACTACGGCAAGACCACACTGCCTACCCAGCAGTTCCACGGCCTGTTCCTCATAGGGGGTGAGCTCCTTAATGTTGGGAATGCCCACTCTGCACTCCTGCCTCTCGCGGGCATTGTGCATGAGTTTCTCCTATAAAAAAAATAGGCCACTAGGTTTCAGTCAGCAGCTGAAAACATTCTTCCAGACAGAATCAAACAAATGAAGTTCTAAATGTGGTAGTCAAAGGTCAGAAAGGATATTTAAGGTTATATGAGAGGAATTAACATTAGGACCTTAAAACACATATTGTGAGATCTCAAGTCAGTGTCATCGCCTCTCCTTCACCATAGTTGCCTTGCAGAGATTTTCTAATCAACCTGTTCAAAGATGTTAATTAACACCTCTGAAGCAGAATGGACTTGAACCTGGGTCTCCTCGCTCAGTGATAAGGACATTACTGCTCCACAAGAGCCCTTTAAACACGTGACATACAATTAACCTTTGTTAGGATGGGTGTGAATGAGAGTGAATCATATCCATGATATGTTATTTTAATCACAGTGTTCAGCCATGTTTTGATTTAGAACCGGGGCATGTGGGGCTTAAAACCAGAACTCCTGGCTCAGAGGTAGGGACACTACCAATATGCCACAAGTGCACAGTGGCAGTGTAGGAGTGGTGATGCAGTTATTAAATTATAGAGTGTGTTACAGAAGCAATATACTGTGGATGCTGGAAACCTGAAGTAAAACAAAATGTGTTTAAATACTTAAGGCATCTGTGAAGACTGGCATAGAGTTAACATTTCAGATTGATGACCCATTAAGAGAACTAGAAACAAATTATAAACATAATAGATTTTAAGGGAAGGTCTGTGATGGGTGAAGACATGGATTCAGATCAGTAAGCCATCTTGTCTCTCAAACAAACAGAGAATAGTGGAGAAACTCAGCATGTCTGGTCTCTTGAGCCTCCTCAGCCATTGAATAAGATCATGGCTGATCAACTCCACTTTCATGCCTGCTCCCATAATCTCTGACTCCTTTGTTCGTCAACAATTTATCCAAGTCTGCCTTAAAAATATTCAATTGTTCTGTCTCCACTGCTCTCTGGGAAGAGAATTCCAAAAACCCATAAGCATCTGAAAACATTTTCTTTTCTTATTTCCATCATAAATGGGAGACCCCTAATTTTTTAAACTGTGTCCCTTAGTTCTACTCTGACTTGAAGTGTGATGGAGGCAGGTCCAATAGAGACATTCTAGAGAGCACTGGATGATTATTTTAGTAATGTGCAGTGGAATGGGGAATAAGCAGGAGATTGGCTCTGGGTAATGATGATGATTTAATGAGCCAGTGCATGCACAATAGGCTGAACGGCCGTTTTCTGAACCAGAAGATTTCTGTGATGCTGTAATAATCTCTTCATCCCAAAGCAGAAAAGGTAAAATTGCAAAAATATTAATAGGGCAAACAGAGCTAGTGGAAGTGGAACAAGTAAAAAACAGAAGGCCCAATGTGGGAGTGGGGGCAGTGGCCCAGTGCGGAGCGTGGCAGCAGCCAGCGGTCAGACCACGTGGAGACCCCTCTGTTGGTCCGTTGTGGACAGCCTTTAGACAGAGACTGTGATGTTTGTCTTTTTAACTTTGCTTCTTGTTTTTTCCGAGCTATGGTTATACTGTCTATAGCCGTAATGTAATTTTTTTTCTTCATTTCTCTACTCTATAACTAAGGATTGTACATAGGTGCTCTGTACCTAAGATGGCACTGTAAGTGGGGACTTATAAACTTTTCACTGTACTCTTTTGAGTATATGTGACAATAAGGCTAATTCAGTTCATATAGATGATGTGTGAACAGTAGAATGATGAGCACTTGCTCATTCAAAGCAAAAGAAGAAAGAAAAATTACAGCCAAAGCAAAATCCACCAAGAAAAAGGGAACAAAATTAAGTTAGTTTGATCTGGACCCTGAAAATTGAGTTCAACTTTTGTTATTTCCCTCCTCACTGCCCCCACATTCACTTGTCAGCATTTTTAACTTTTCCCAGATTAAAATTTTTCAACTTTAAACATTAACTCTTTTTCTTTCACCAGTATTTTACCTTGCCTGCTCTTGTCAGATCATTGAACTTTTTCCGGCATTGGTCTGCAGTCCTGGAGGTGAGAGAGGTGGCATTCAGTGCCATTGCCACTTCCCTCCACATAGCACGTGAAATAGGTTTTTGAGGTTTCCTGCCATGCACACCAAGCAATCTGTCCCTCCTTGGCTGCATTTCATCCAGAAGGGTTTGTAGGTCATTGTCAGTAAAATTTTGAGCCCTTCTTCTCTGTCTCTTTGAGCTGCAATGCTCTCTTGCTTGGCTGTGGATTCCAGTTCCTCCATTAGAACACATGCTATAGGAAGATGCATAAGAATAACATGTAAGGTAATTTTTTTTATTCTGACAGTAACATCCCAAGTGTGGCCTAACTGAAGTCCTATAAAGCTGCAGCATAACTTGTCTATCCTTATACTCAAAGCCCCTTCCAATGAAGGCAAGCATGCCATAGGCCTTTTTTACTATCATATCTAATTGCACTGCCACCTTCAGTGACCTGTGGACCTGCACACCCAGATCTCTCTGCATATCTATACTCCTAAGAGTTCTACCACTCACTGTATAATTTCCACCTGTAATTGACTTTCCAAAATGCATCACCTCACAGTTGTCCGGATTAAACTCCATCTACCAGTTTTCTGCCCGTGCCTCCAACTAATCTAAATCCTGCTGTATCCTCTGACAATCCTCCTCACTATCCGCAACTCTACCATTCTTTGTATCATCAGCAAACTTACTAATTAGACTAGCAACTTTTTCCTCCAAATCATTTATGTCGATCATGAACAGCAGGGGTCCCAGCACTGATCCCTGTGGAACACCACTAGTCACAGCCCTCCATTCCGAAAAGCATCCTTCCACTGCTACCCCCTGTCTCCTATGACAAGGCCAGCTCTGTATCCATCTTGCCAGCTTGGCCCTGATACCATATGACTTCACATTTTATACCTGTCTGCCATGACCTTGTCAATCAGCTGTACAAGGTGCTGGTGAGGCCACACCTGGAGTACTGTGTGCAGTTTTGGTCTCCTTACTTGAGAAAGGATGTACTGGCACTGGAGGGGGTGCAAAGGAAAATCACTAGGTTGATTCCGGAGTTGAGGGGGTTGGCTTATGAGGAGAGACTGAGTAGATTGGGATTATATTCATTGGAATTCAGGAGATTGAGGGGGGATCTTATAGAAACATATAAAATTATGAAGGGAATAGATAAGATAGAAGTAGAGAGGATGTTTCCACTGGCAGGCGAAGCTAGGGCAAGAGGGCATAGCCTCAAGATTAGAGGGAGCAGATTTAGGACTGAACTGAGAAGGAATTTCTTCACCCAGAGGGTTGTTAATCTATGGAATTCCTTGCCCAGTGAAGTAGTTGACGCTACTTAAGTAAATGATTTAAAAAAAAAGGTAGATTTTTTTTGAACAATAAAGGAATTAAGGGATACGGTGAGAACGCGGGTAAGTGGATCTGAGTCCACGAAAGGATCAGCCATGATCTTATTGAATGGCGGAGCAGGCTCGAAGGGCCAGATGGCCTACTCCTGCTCCTAGTTCTTATGTTCTTATGTAAAGGCTTTACTGAGGTCTATGTAGACAACATCAACTGTTTTTCCATCATCAATCATTTTCATCGCCTCCTCAAAAAACTCGATCACTTTAGTGAGGCACAACCTGCCTGCACAAAATCATGCTGTTTATCGCTAATCAGTCCATTTCCTTCTAAATGCTTATAGATCTTGTCCCTGAGAATCTTTTCCAAAAATTCCCTACCACTGACGTGAGGCTCACGGGCCTGTCATTTCGTGGATTATCCCTTTTTAAACAATGGGACAACATTGGCTATTCTCCAGCCCTCTGAGACCTCATCTGTGGCCAAAGAGGATACAATGATGTCTGTCAATGCTCCACCAATTTGTTCTCATGCATCCCTTAATATCCTGGGATAGACCCCATCAGGAGCCAAGGACTTATCTATCTTAATACTTTTTAAGATGCACAACACGTCTTCGTTTTTGATAACAATCTGGCTTAGAAATTTGTGCTCCCTTCCCTGAGATCATCCTCCAGCAATTCCTTCTCTTTGTTGAATACCGATACAAAGTATTCATTTAAGACCTCACCTACCTCTTCTGGCTCCACACATACATTGTCTCCTTTGTCCTTGAGTGGGCCAACCCTTTTCCTGGCTACCCTCTTGCTTTTTATATATGCATAAAAAGCTTTGGGATTCGCTTCAATCCTGTTCACTAATGACTCCTCATGGCCCCTTGCTTAAGTTCTTTCCTACTTATACACTTCAAGGGCTTTGCCAGTTCCCATCTTCTTCGACCTTACGTATGTCTCCTTTTTCTTTTTGAGCAAGATCATAACATCCCCTGGTCATCCAAGATTCATGTAACTTGCCATACCTATTCTTCATTCTCGCAGGAACATGCCACTCCTGAGCTCTTATCAACTGCCATTTGAAACAATCTAACATGTCTGATGTGGATTTACCCTTAGACAGCCGCCTTCAATCAACACTCTCCAGTTCCTGCCTAATACTGTTATAATTCACCTTCCCCCATTTTAACACCTTTACCTGAGGGATGCTTTTATCCCTGTCCATGAATATCTTAAAACTCACAGTATTAAGGTCACTACTTCCAAAATGCTCCACCACTGCAACTTCACTCAGCTGCCCGGGCTCATTTCCCAAAACTAGGTCCACTATAATCCCTTCCCTGGTTGGACTGATTACATACTGTTAAGAAACCTTCTTGAATGGTCCTTACAAATTCTCCTCCATCCAAGTCCCTTGCACGAAGCGAGTCCCAGTCAGTACAGGGGAAATTAGAATCACCCGTGACAACAACCCTGCTGTTTTGATGTCTTTCTAAAAATCTGTCTGCATATTCTCTCCTCTATCTCCTGCTGGCTATTGGGAGGCCTATAGTATACCCCCAGCATTGTGATTTCACCTTTCTTATTCCAGAGGTCTAACCATACTGCCTCGCTGCACTAATCCTTTGATGTATCCTCCCTCAATAAAGCTGTGAGATACTCCTTTACCAGTAATGCACAGATACCTATATAGCAATTCAAGAGGAAATAAGTCTGCAGGGACCACAAATACTTCGGTTTGCCCGGAATGAAGAAAATATTGAGTTGGTCACAGCGCAGGCTGGCGAAAAGACTGATTCTCCCATATTCACCTTACTCCAATGTAGATGCAGGAAATCCAAAATGATTCATATAGCAGATTACAAATACAGTCATCACCATTTACACCATACAATTATCATGGAAAACTCCTCCATTGGCAAACAGCACTGGCTCTATGTTGTCTCGAAGATGTCAATTACAAAATAGCCGTTCAATGAGTACTTACCCATTTAAAAACTCCACTGGCTTCGGGCAGTTTGTCAGCTGATCAAAACTGCCCGGAGACTCCATTGGCCTCTTGCCCTGGTAACTACATAAGAAAATACATCAAGTTACATGTATCCCTGATTGGCAGTTTCCTAAAGACTTCACACAGCTTCAGGAGTTACACCTTTGTATTGGTTTTACTGCCCACCGTGTGGAGCATGATCCCATACACTGTATATGTTGGGACTGTATGGCTAAATTCCTAATACTGTACAGTATCCACATAATTCTAAACATTCCCCTGCTAGCTATCCACGTTAAAAAAAACTGCTGATCTTAAAAGAAAAACATGGAGTAATGGAAGCTGAGGAGAGCAGAGTGAGGTTCAGAAGGAAAGCAAGTTATAAAGTGGTTGATTGCGAAATTAAAATAACTTGAATTTATAGAGGTCTAAGTGTTGCTGAAAAAAGTCATTTCGTTAAACCTTTTCATCTTGCACTCATCAGGACATTCACAACACTATGAAGAGGACATTTTTCATACTGCATGTTGATTGGTTGGCAAGGGGACTCTAATGGTCAAGGCAATGCAATGGGGAATACTGCATTTGTAGACGATGATTACCAGTTGCAGTCAAATTTAAGATGTGGAGGTGCCGGTGTTGAACTGGGGTGGGTGAGGTCAGAAGTCACAAGACACTAGGTTATAGTCCAACAAGTTTATTTCACCTGTTAAAGCAGCAGTGTTCTGAAAGCTTGTGATTTCAAACAAACCTGTTGGACTACAACCTGGTGTCGTGTGACTTCTGACCTTGTCCACCCCAGTTCAACACTGGCACCTCCACATCTTGTAGTTTCTAGCACATCTAAGTGAACACTACAAACCTGACTGATGGTTTCAAAATTTTTTGTCAGTAAAAGTTTTAGCACATTCAAGATTGCATTGTAATTGTGGAATCACATCTGATGTTACACACCGTGTTCAGAGTTTTGCAATCCTGAGGTGGTTAAACATGATCAGTTCTCTGTCCGTTGTGAACTGTCGAAGAAATGTGCTGTTTGGTACTGACCACCAATTGCTTAGTCATTCAACCTACATACCTAATATAGCACAATGAGTGTAAGAATCCTGAGGTACATGTTTACCAATGAAACCTGGACCATCTCCGATACCTACACCTTCTTCCTGGATCTATCTGTCTCTATCTCTGGTGGCCGCCTCAAAACCGACATTAATTTCAAGCGACTCCCACAACTACCTAAACTACACCTCCTCTCACCTACCTTCCTGCAAGAATACGATCCCCTACTCCCAAATCCTCTGCCGCCGCGTCTGCTCCCAAGATGGGGCGTTCCACTCCTGAACATCCCAGATGTCCTCTTATTTCAAGGACCCCCCCACTCTGGTGGTCAAAAATGCTCTCAACTGTATCTCTTGCTTTTCCTGCACCTCTGCCCTCACCTCCCCTTCCCACCAACAGAAACGAAGACATAATCCCCCTTGTCCTCACATATCACCCCACCAACCTCCGTATCCAACATATCATTCTCCGCCACTTCCAATCCAACCCCACGATCAAAGAAATATTTCCCTCCCCACACTTATCTGTCTTTCACAGGGACCGTGCTCTCCGCGACTCCCTCGTCTGCTCCACACTCCCTACTAGCCCCACCACCTCAGCATCTTTCCTCGGAACCGCAGGAAGTGCTACACCTGCCCCTATAATTCCCCATTTACCTCCATTCAGGGAACCAAACAAACCTTCCACATTAGACAGAGGTTAACCTGCACATCCGTCAACGGGGTCTATTGCATCCACTGCTCCTGATGTGACCTCCTCTACGTCAGTGAGACTAAGTGGAGGCTCGGAGACCGCTTTGTAGAGCGCCTGCACTCTGTTTGCGATAAACGACAACACCTTCCGGTCGCAAACCATTTTAACTCCCCCCTCCCACTCCCTGGGGGACATGTTCATCCTGGGCCTCCTCCAGTGTCACAATGTCGCCACCTGCAAACTGGAGGAGCAGCATCTCATATTCCACCTCACGAGCCTACAGCCCAATGGCCTAAATGTGGATTTTACCAGTTTCAAAATCTCCCCACCCCCGGCCTCATCCCATGACCAACCCTCCCTCTCATCCCCGCCTCCTTGACCTGACACAACCTGTCCTTTTTCTGATGAAGGATCTAGGCCCGAAATGTCAGCTTTTCTGCTCCTATGATGCTGCTTGGCCTGCTGTGTTCATCCAGCCCTGCACCTTGTTGTCTCGGATTCTCCAGCATCTGCAGTTCCTACTATCTCATCTTCTCTTCCAACTATCTGCCCCTCCCATCCCACTGGCCAATCCCCACCACTCCCTACCTGCACTCACCTATCTCATAGAACAGTACAGCACAGTACAGGCCTTTCAGCCCACAATGTTGTGCCGAACTTTTACCCTAAACCTAAGGTCTATCTAACCTCCACTGCTACCTTATACTATCATCCATATGCCTATCTAATAGCCGCTTAAATGCACCTATTGAGGCCGACTCCACTACCCTCTCCGGCAATGTATTCCACACCCCTACCACTCTCTGAGTAAAGAACCTACCTCTGACGTCTCCTCGATATCTGCCTCCTTTCACTTTAAAACTATGTCCCCTCGTAAAAGCTACCTCCACCCCAGGAAAAAGTCTCTGGCTGTCTACTCTATCTATACCTCTAATCATTTTGTACACCTCTATCAAGTCACCTCTCATCCTTCGTCGTTCTAAAGAGAAAAGTCCTAGCTCTCTCAACCTTTTGTTGTAAGACTTTCCTCCATTCCAGACAACATCCTGGTCAACTCCTCTGCACCTTTTCTAATGCTTCCACATCTTTCCTGTAATGAGGTGACCAGAACTGGACACAATACTCCAGATGTGGCCGAACCAGGCTTTTGTATAGCTGGAGCATAACTTCACGACTCTTGAACTCAATCCCTCTATTAGTGAAAGCTAACACACCATATGCCTTCTTAACAACTCTATCCACCTGGGTGGCAGCTCTCAGGGAACTGTGAACATGAACCCCAAGATCCCTCTGCTCCTCCACACTGCCAAGAATCTTTCTGTTAACCCTGTATTCTGCTTTGAAGTTTGTCCTTCCAAAATGAATCACCTCACACTTTTCGGGGTTAAACTCCATCTGCCACTTCTCAGCCCAGCTCTGCATTCTATCATTGTCCCTTTATAACCTGGAACAGCCCTCCGCACTGTCCACAACGTAACCCACCTTCGTATCGTCTGCGAACTTGCTAATCCACCCTTCCACTCCTTCATCCAAATCATTTACAAAAATCACAAATAGAAGAGGACCCAGAACAGATCCTGGTGGTACACCACTCGTAACTGAGCACCATGTTGAATATTTTCCGTCCACTACCACCCTTTGCCTTCTAAGGGCCAGCCAATTCTGCCACACTTCCCCCTATCCCATGCCTCCTTACCTTCTGCATCAGCCTACCATGGGGAACCTTATCAAACGCCTTTCTTAAATCCATGTATACCACATCCACTGCTCCACCTTCAGCCACGTGTTTGATCACCTCTTCAAAGAATTCAATCAGGTTTGTGAGGCATGATCTACCCCTCACAAATCCATGCTGACTATCAAGAATCAAACTGTGCCTTTCCAAGCGATCATAAATCCTGTCTCTCAGAGCCCTTTCCAATAATTTGCCCACGTAAGACTAACTGGCCTGTAATTTCCGGGGTTATCCCTGTTCCCTTTTTTGAACAAGGGAATGACGTTTGCCTCTTTCCAATCTTCCGGCACTATACCCATGTACAGTGAGGACGAAAAGATCATCGCCAAAGACCCTGCGATCTCGTCCCTCGCTTCCCATAGAATCCTTGGAAAAATCCTATCAAGCCTGGGGGACTTATCTATCTTCAACTTCCTCAGAATTCCTAGTACATCTTCTTAACTAACATCAACCTCCTCGAGCCTACCTGCCTGTTTCACAACGTCCTCCTCTACAACTAGGTCCCTCTCAGTTGTGAATACTGAAGAAAAGTATTCATTAAGGACCTCTCCTTTCTCTTTAGGCTCTGTGCACAAATTCCCTCTACAATCCTTGATCGGCTGTACCCTTTCTCTGGTCATTCTCTTGTTCTGCACATACGTGTAAGAAGCCTTGGAGTTTTCCTTAATCCTATCATGACTACAACCCTGTGACTTCTGCACCTTTCCAGTATCTACCTCTCAATCCGCTCCTCTACTTCTCTGCAGCTATTAGAGGGTCTGTAAAAAACCCCCAACAAAGTGACTGCTCCTTTCTTGTTCCTGACCTCAACCCAAACTGACTCTGTAGACATATCATTCTCGAACTACCTTTCAGTAGCTGCTATACTCGCCCTGACTAGCAATGCCACTCCCCCACCTCTTTTTCCACCCTCCCTATTTCTTTTAAAGCATCTAAATCCCGGAACTTCCAACAACCATTCCTCTCCCTGAGTTACTGTAATGGCCACAACATCGTAGTTCCAAGTACCGACCCATGCTCTAAGTTCATCCACTTTATTTCTGATACTTCCAGCATTGAAGTATACACACCTCAAACCATCTCGGTGTCCGCAATTACGCTCCATCGACCGCATTTCTTTACAAACCACCTCACTCCCTGTTGTGTCTGTTGGAAGGCCGAATACCTCATCCTCTGAATTATAAATCCGGTTCCCCACCCCCTGCCAAACTAGATTAAACCATCCCGTACAGCTCTAGCAAACCTCCCTCCCAGGATATTTGTGCCCTTCCGGTTCAGGTGCAACCCGTCCTTACTGTACAGGTCCCACCTTCCCCAGAATGTGCTCCAATTATCCACATAATGGAAGCCCTCCCTCCTACACCAGCCCTGTAGCCACGTGTTTAGCTGCACTCTCTCCCTATTTCTTACCTCGTTATCACGTGGCACTGGTAGTAATCCAGAGATAACTACCCTTCAGAGATAACTTCAGCTTCCAACCTAACTCCCTGTACTCGTTTTTCACATTCTCAGTCCTTTTACTCCCTACGTCATTGGTACCGATGTGTACCATGACTGCTGGTTGCTCACCCTCCCCCTTAAGGATCTTGAAGACACGATCTGAGACATCACGGACCCTGGCACCCGGGAGGCAACATACCATCCTTTCATCTCGTTCGCGTCCACAGAACCGCCTGTCTGTGCCTCTTACTATCGAATCCCCCACTACAATTGCTCTCCTATTCTCCCCCCTTCCCTTCTGTGCCACAGGACCAGGCTCAGTGCCAGAGACCTGTCTGCTATGGCCTTCCCCTGGTTGGTCACCCCCCTCAACAGTATCCAAAACGGTATACTTATTATTGAGGGGAATGGCCACAGGGGATCCCTGCACTGTCCGCCTATTTCCTTTCTCCTTCCTGACAGTCACCCAGCTACCTTTTTCCTGTACCTTGGGTGTGACTACCTCCCTGTAACTCCTCTCTATCACCCCCTCAGCCTCCCGAATGATCCGGAGTTCATCCCGCTCCAGTTCCCTAACACGGTTTTTGAGGAGCTGGAGTTGGGTGCACTTCTCGCAGGTGAAGTCAGAGGGGACACCAGCAGTGACCCTTACCTCCCACATCCTGCAAGAGGAGCATGCAACTGCCCTAGCTTCCATTCCCTCTACTCTAGATCTCCAGAAGAAGATTTTTAAAAAAAAGCCTTACCTTACCAAACCTCCACACAGTCTTTTTTGGTTAGAGGAGGACGACGGGTGGGAGACACTACACGTGTAGTGTTTCGGGTTTAGCCAATGCCCTAATTTATCTGTTTCTTCCTGGCTCGCGTTCCCTCCACACACCCGCTGCTGAAAACAAGAGGGCCGCTTGCTGCAGGTGGTAAGTTTTTATACAGGGAGAAACAAAAACCGCTTTACCTTCCTATCAGCACTCTGGCTTGCGCTGCTGCCGCTGAAAACAAGAGGGCTTGTTTTCACCATCCCACCGACCTTCCCCAACTCCACCCCTTCTCTATTTATTTCTGAGCTCCTTTCCCCCCCTCCTCATTTCTGAAGAAGGGTCCCAATCCAAAACGTCAACTTTCCTGCTCCTCTGATGCAGCCTGGCCTGCTGTGAACCTCCAGCGCCACACTGGGTCATTTCTGTTTACCAATGAAGGTAGGTTTGAGGTAGACAGTAATAGAAAGAGAATCCATTATTGCAAGTCTATTTACACTGGCCAACATGCTTTGGGATTCCCACAATGGCATCCACTACAAGGGTGACTTCATAGGTAACCTCATAAATAAAATGCAAGCCGTTTATCTAATGTACAAACTGAATGTTGAAATAAAATATATCAAAGCCATCCTGTAGGAGGATGGCTACCATGATTAGGTCACCGCTCGCTGTATGTTGCACAAACTGATAAAAAAGCCCAATACACCTCAAACATGGTAAGGTGCCGTAAACATTTGAGCCCAGGTGAAGCAGGCTGTTTCACTTATTATACAGTAACAACCCTATGAGTGGTATTCTTCATTAACAGGATGCTGCTGTCAAGTCAAAAACGTCTCCTTTCCACCGCACAACTGAATAATGTGTCATATGAATTTCAGTCCCAATATGATGCCAACTACGTCCCAACGAGTGGCAGATCGTATCAAACAGATCCCCTTTTGCGGATCACAATAGGCAGGAAGTGGAGTGTAAACAACTAGCCAGTTCTTGCAAAACTCAATGGTGTCCAATAACAAATGTGAATCCATAATTGGACAGTACTTCTGAAACAATCCAGATTGTGCTAGGAGTTACACAACTGCTAATGTAAGAGTAGCAGAGATAGTAGGAACTGCAGATGCTGGAGAATCCGAGACAACAAGTTGCAGAGCTGGATGAACACAGCAGGCCAAGCAGCATCATAGGAGCAAAAAGGCTGACGTTTTGGGCCTAGACCCTTCATCAGAAATGGGGGAGGGGAGTAGCAGTTGGGTTTGCAATGTAGTTCACTTAAATGTGTTCGAAAATCTACGTATATTCACAAATGAGGCCCTGTACTTTGCAAACAGAAGTAATATATCCAGGCATTATACCATTTTAATAATGAAATGCTTGGGGACAACTGTTCACTGGTGAATTCTCAATGATTATGCCACTATCAAACAGCACCCTTTTCTCATACTGTACAAATAGTTGCTCCCTTTGAAATTTGGCATTCTTGTGTCTGTCTTGATGAATGCAATAAAAAAATGTCAACATCATATCTCCTTCATTCACCTATTACATTTGGTTAGGTGTTAGTAGATGGAATGGAATTTACTGCAGGCCGACCTACAAAGTGTGATAGAGGTGCTAAACGAAGTTAAAATGAACCATTAGTGATTCGACAGGATGAGATGAAACATATATAGAAAATAGCTAAAAAGATCTAGAAATGGCTCCCCAAATTAGAATACAGAGGAAATTGAAATTGGTGGGTTCACCGCAATCAAGTAGGTGCAGTGTATAAAGTGCTGGGAGATGAACAGAGGCTTTAGTCATGGCATCCCAATGGCGAGAACTAACAGACTCAAATCAGGTCAGAAACTTGGGATTTTGGGAATTGAAAGTTTGTAAATATTTAAAGAATGTAAATATAAAATGTGCTGTTCTCCCATGGCAAAGTACAGACAACGGAAACAAGGTATAAGAAAGTCTGACTGTAGTTAAAGTTCATCAGTTGCTAAGACTGCATGGGATTCAGTGGCTGATGCAGGGACAAGTACCAGCAGAATTCAGACAGGGAAAGACCAGAGTCCTCTAATCAGAAGTGGTGCCGGAGTATCAGAGGATTACAAATATTACACATTGTTCAACAAAACATCCTGAGGACAAACCCAGCAACTACTGACCTGGCTGAGGAAAAGTTTTTAATAGTGATAATCTGGGTCAAAATTAATAGTTACATGCACACAAGGATTAATGAAGGAAAGCCAGCACGAAGTATAGGATAGCCTAGGAGTTGGAACGTTATGTTACAGTTGTATAAGTTGTTGGTGAGGTTGCACTTGGAGTATTGTGTACAGTTTTGGTCACCCTGTTATAGGAAAAACATAGTCAAACTGGAAAGTTTACAAAGAAGATTTACAAGGATGTTTCAGAGATAGTAGGAACTGCAGATGCTGGAGAATCTCAGATAACAAGGTGTAGAGCTGGATGAACACAGCAGGCCAAGCAGCATCAGAGGAGCAGGAAAGCTTACATTTCGGGCCTAGACCCTTCTTCAGAAATGGGGGAGGGGAA
>NC_063358.1:43813865-43853478 GCF_021869965.1 Rhincodon typus
TCCTCTCCTCTATCCCTCTTCTATCCGCCTCCCACTCTCTCCCTATTTATTTCAAAACCCCCTTCCCCTCCCCCTTTTCTGATGAAGGGTCTAGGCCCGAAACGTCAGCCTCTCTGTTCAATCGGAAATATTGTTCAGTGGGTTCACTGGTAAGGAGTAGAGGGAATGTATTCAGTCTGACCACGGCAGATCCACATCACTTAAACTGGTTTCATATCCTTAAATACCGTTTTCCAACAAATACCTCTTGAATCTAGATGTGGAAAAACAATGATGGAAATATTCAGCAGGTCCAGTACTGTTTGTGGGAAGCTCTGAAACCTGAGGAAGGGTGACCAACACCGAAGGAGGAGATTAGACACCTCGCAGTTCAAGGGAATAAACATGCACAGCACGGTGAGGGCCCATTAGTTACTCTAATGAAACTGTGTCCATCACAACACACTACTGCTGCTGCTGCTGGAATCATAGAATCCCGACAGTGTGGAAACAGGCCCTTTGGCCCAACAAGTCCACACCGACCCCCAGAGCATCTCACCCAGATCCATTCCCCTATAACCCACTTAACTTACACATCCATAAACACGAGGGGCAATTTAGCCTATCCAATCCACCTAACCTATACATCGTTGGACTGTGGGAAGAAACCAAAGCACCCAGAGGAAACCCGGGTCCCTGGTGCTGTGAGGCAGCAGTACTAACCACTGAGCCACTGTGCTGCCCTCAGTTGATGAGCTGGAATCTGAGCTTCAAACACTGCAGCACATCTGGGAGGAGGAGAAGTACCTGGACACTTTGTTTCAGGAGGCGGTCACACAGACAGATTAAGTACTTCAAATTCTGTCAGTGATCAGGGACAGCAGGGTGTGATTGCAAGTAAGGCAGGTAGGTGGATCCTGAATTCAGGAACAGAGGAGCCTTAGCTCTTGACCTTGTTCAACAGGTATGAGGTACTTGTTCCCTGTGAAGATGAGGAACAAGGCGGTAAGGAGGATGAGCCAGCTGACCACTGCACCATGGTACAGGAGCCATTCAAGCGGGGGGGAGCAAAAAGACAGGTGGTAGATGTAGTGGATTCTATAATTAGGGGGATTGATAGTATCCTTTGTAGGCAGGATTGAGAGTCCTGCATTCAGATGCAGGACTCTCAAGAGATAACAAGGTGTAGAGCTGGATGAACACAGCAAGCCAAGCAGCATCAGAGGAGCAGGAAAGCTGATGTTTCGGGATTCTGGAATTCAAAAAGAAGATATAAAAGCATAAAGTCACTTTTCCTGAATGCTCGTAGCATTCGAAACAAGGTAGATAAGTTAGCAGCACAAAAATCTCCCCTCCCCCTACTGCATCCCAAAACCAGCCCAGCTTGTCCCCGCCTCCCTAACCTGTCCTTCCTCCCACCTGTCCCCTCTTCCCACCTGCAGCCCCATCCCCATCTCCTACCTACTAGCCTCATCCTGCCCCCTTGACCTGTCCGTCTTCCCTGGACTGACCTATCCCCTCCCTAACTCCCCACCTACACTCACCTTTACTGGCTCCATCCCCACCTCTTTGACCGGTCTGTCTCCTCTCCACCTATTTTCTCCTCTATCCATCTTCTATCTGCCTCCCCCTCTCTACCTATTTATTTCAGAACCCCCTTCCCCTCCCCCATTTCTGAAGAAGCGTCTAGGCCTGAAACGTCAACTTTCCTGCTCCTCTGATGCTGCTTGGCCTGCTGTGTTCATCCAGCTCTACACCTTGTTATCTCAGGATAAATAGGGTAGTCACGAGGATTTTTAGCTAGTGAATTGGGGGGAAGGGAAGGGGAAAAATGACAGGAAGTATAATGGTGAATAGAGAGAAAGCAGCAGGTTAATGTGTGCAGGAGGATTTAACTACATCGAGGACTATGAAAGAAGTTGAAGGAAAACTCAGGAGATATTATTGATGGAGATTCTGGAATTCAAAAAGAAGATATAAAAGCATAAGGTCACTTTTCCTGAATGCTCGTAGCATTCGTAACAAGGTAGATAAGTTAGCAGCACAAATCATCATGAATCATCATCCGTTTCTGAAGAAGGGTCTAGGCCCGAAACGTCAGCCTTCCTGCTCCTCTGCTGCTTGGCCTGCTGTGTTCATCCAGCTCTACACCTTGTTATCTCATCATGAATGAGTTTGATTTAGTAGCCATTATGGAGACATGGTTGCAGGATGGTCATGACTGGGAAGTAAATATCCAGGGATATCAGACTATTTGGAAGGACAGATCGGAAGGGTGAGGTGTAGCTCTGATATTTAAGGAAGACATCGGGGCAATCGTGACAGATGATCGAGGTTCTATGGGGAATAAGGTTGAGTCCATTTGGGTGGAAATTAGAAATTCTAATAAGAAAAAGTCTCTGATAGGCGTAGTCTGTAGGCCACCAAATCATAACATCACATTTGGGTGCACAATAAATGAAGAAATAACTAATGCCTGTAAAAATGGTATGGCAATTATCAGAGGAGATTTTAATCTACATGTTGATTGGTTGAACCAGATCAGTCAAGGCAGCTTGAGGAGGAGTTCATTGAATGTATCTGCAATAGTTTTCTTGAACAGTATATAATGGAACCGATGAGGGAGCAAGCTATCCTAGATCTGGTCCTGCGTAATGAGACAGGAATAATTAATAGTCTCATAGTTAGGGATCCTCTTGGAAGGAGCGAACACAGTGTAGTTGAACTAAGAATACAGATGGAAAATGAGAAGATAAAATCCAATACCAGGGTCCCGTGCTTAAACAAATGAGACTACAAAAGGATGAGGGAGGAGTTGGCTGAAGTAGCCTGGAAGCAAAGTCTTTATGGTGGGACAGGTGAGGAACAGTAGAGGACTTTCAAAGTAATTTTCAAAGTGCTCAGCAAAACTGTATACCAGTAAAAAGGAAGGACTGTAGAAAAAAGGGTAATCAGCCATGGATGTCGGAGGAAATAAGGGAGGCTATCAATTTGAACGATAAGGCATACAAAGTGGCAAAGACTAGTGGGAAACTAGAAGATTGGGAAAACTTTAAAGGTTAGCAGAAAGCCACAAAAAAAAAGCTATAAAGAAAAGTAAGATAGAATATGAGAGTAAACTAGCTTAGAATATAAAGACAGATAACAAACGTTTCTACAAATATATAAAATGAAAAAGGTAAACACTGGTCCTTTAGAGGATGAGAAGGGGGATTTAATAATGGGAAATGAGGAAATAGCAGAGGCATTGAACAGGTATTTTGTGTCGCTCTTCACAATAGAGGACACGAATAACATGCTAGTATTTGATGACAAGGAGACCAAGGTAGGTGAGGATCTAGAAGCAATCATTATCATGAAAGGTAAGAAAGTGTTGGGCAAGCTAATGGAGCGAAAGGTAAACAAGTCTCCTGGCCCTGATGGAATGCATCCCAGGTTCCTAAAAAGATGGTGGGAGAAATAGCAAAGGCACTCGTGGTAATTTTCCAAAATTTGCTGGAGTCTGGGGCAGTTCCAGCAGTTTGGAAAACAGCAAATGTGACGCCATTGTTTAAAAAAGGAGGTAGACAAAAGATGGGGAATTATAGGTCGGTTAGCTTAACTTCTGTAGTGGGGAAAATGCTTGAATCTTATCATCAAGGAAGAAATAGCAAGACATCTAGATAGGGATTGTCCCACTGGGGAGATGCAGCATGGGTTCATGAAGGAAGGTCACGTTTAACTAATTTACGGAATGCTATGAAGACGTTGAGTGGAGTGGACAACGGGACCTAGTAGATTTGGTGTATCTAGATGTCTAAAAGGAATTCGACAAGTGCTGCACAAAAGGCTGCTTCATAAGATAAAGGGGCATGGTGTTACGGGTAATGTATTAGCATGGATAGAGGATTACTTAATTAACAGGAAGCAAAGAGTGGGGATAAATGAGTGCTTTTCTGGTTGGCGATCAGTGACTAGTGGTGTCTCTGGGATTGGTGTTGGCACTGCAATTGTTTACAATTTACATAGATGATTTGGAGTTAGGGACCATATATAGTGTGTCAAAGTTTGCGATGACACTAAGATGAGTGGTAGAGCAAAGCATGCAGAGGACTCTGGAAGGTCATAGAGGGTTATAGATAATTTAAGAGAGTGGGCAAAGGTCTAGCAAATGGAGTACAATGTTGATAAATGTGAAGTCATCCATTTTGGTAGGAATAACAGTAAAAAGGACTATTATTTGAACAGTAAACAATTGCAGCATGCTAGACAACAAGGTGTAGAGCTGGATGAACACAGCAGGCCAAGCAGCATCATAAGAGCAGAAAGGCTGACGTTTCGGGCCTAGACCCTTCATCAGAAAACTGCTGTGCAGAGGGATTTGGGTGTCCTTGTGCATGAATTGCAGAATATTGGTTTGCAGGTGCAACAGGTAATTGAGAAGGCAAATGGAATGTTGTCCTTCAGTGCTAGATTGAGTTTAAAAGCAAGGAGGTTATGTTATGTATAGGATGCTGGTGAGGCTGCACCTGGAATACTGTGCAGTGTTCTGGTCTTCTTACTCTAAAAAGGATGTACTGGCACTGGAGGGGATGCAGAGAGAATCACTGGGCTGATTCTGGAGTTGATAGGGTTGGCTAGTGAGGACATCCTGAATAGACTGGGACTATATTCATTGGAATGTATAAGAATGAAGGGTGGGATCTTATAGAAACATATGAAATTATGAAGGAAATAGATAAGATAGATGGATGGGGGATGTTTCCACTGGCGGGTGAAACTAGAACAAGAGGGCATAGCCTCAGACTTAGGGAGAGCAGATTTAGGACTGAATTGAGGAGGATGTCTACCCAAAGGATTCTGAATCTGTGGAATTTCCTGCCCAGTGAAGTGGTTGAAGTTTCCTCGTTGAATGTGTATAAAGCTAAGATAGATACATTTTTGCACAGTACATGAATTAAACGCTATGGTGAGAGGGCGGGTAAGTTGAGCTGAGGCCGTGAAAAGATCAGCCATGATCTTATTGAATGGCAGAGTGGGCTTGAAGGGCCAGATGGCCTAATCCTGCTCCTGGTTCTTGTGTTCTTATGTTCTGAAATGGAAGAAGCTCAGTAGGTCTCGTAGCATCTGTGGATGGTTTTAACTCTGGTGTGACTTCTTCAGAATACTTCTCCATCATTTCCTGTGTTTGATTTGGATTTTCAGCATTCACAGTATTTTTCTTTTATTCAATACATCTCACTCACCAGTTTTACCGGTTTCATCTTGTAGGCACGTTCTAGAAGACATCTCTGGCTTTTCTGTGCTGGTCAAGTGCTAGAAATAGCAATATTTTCTGGATATCACGTTTAGAGTTTGCTTTGTTCTAGTTTCTTCAAGTATTTCTTCATTTTTCTTATAAGATGTAGGACGAGGAGCCAAAATAGGCCATTCAGCAGTCGACTTTATTTTGCTGTTCAACGATGGCTGATCTGTTGATCCTCGACACCGTTGTTATTTCATTATGAAAGATAGAATAGCATTACATATATAAAACTCCACACACATAAACACGTGCACAATATCTTAGCTGCGTTCAATATTATCTTTTCAGCTGTGACCAAGTCTTCCTAAGTTCTGGACAGGGCATCCGTAATCACATCCAATTTTCTGGCAACATGGATGATTTTCAAGTGGTAGAGTTGAAGAAACAAACTGGCATGCTGGGTCTTAAACCTATTACTGAAGTTAGCAGGTTGTGGGCAGTATAGACTGGATCTCTCTCTCTGTGCATTTCAAACATATATCTTCAAGTGTTTGAGAACCTGTAATAAACTAAAGGTTTCCTTCATGACTATGGAGTACTCTTTCTGATGCTTGTTTATTTTTTTTTCAAGAAGTAACCGATCAGCCTATCTATTCTGAGTTCATCTTCCTGAAGGAGGCCAGTGCCTTCCATGAAATCACATGCATCACTGTCTGCTTTAAATGCCTGTTTAAAGTTTGGAGCTGCAAGTACAGGCTCACTTATTAAAATGGCTTTCAGCTTTTCAGAAGCTGTTTGGCATTTCTCAGTGCACACAACCTTTGCTCTATTGTGCAGTAAGTCTGTCAGTGAGGCATCTATTTTGATTTTAGGATGTATTTTCAGTAGAAGCTACACACTTGCAAGAATCTTATGATTTCCCATTTTATTGCAGGAATAAGGAACTATTCAACTGCTTGTGTCTTTGCAACCCTGAGCAGTACTTGTCCTGGCTCAATACGTGTTCCACATAGGTCATTGGGGCCTTAGTGAAGTCGCTCTTTGTGATTTTGACCACCAGGTCAGTTAACATTATTTTCTGGAAAAGGGCTTCCAGTTTATCTAGAGAAAGTACGAACTACCGATGCTGGAGTCAGAGATAACACCGTGTGGAACTGGAGGAGCACAGCAGACCAGGCAGCATCAGAGGAGCAGGAAAGTTGACGTTTCAGGTCGGGACTCTTCCAGTTTATCTAAGTGTGTTTCCCATGTGTTGCTGTACACTAGGAAGTTGTCTAGTTACACAATGCAGTTTGATACTACAGCCACTATCTAGTGGTATGTTGAAGTGACAGGCAACAAAAAGCTCAAGATCATTTTTGCGTTGGAGCGTAAAGCAGTCGCCCAGTCGGTGCTTCGTCTCCCCAATATAAAGGAGACTACGTTGCGAACAGCGAACACAATATACTGGATTGAGTAAAGTGCAAGTAAATCACTGCTTCATCTGGATGGTGTGTCTGGGTAGCATCAGAGGAGCAGGAAAGTTGACAATTTGGGTTGGTAGAAAGGTCCCAACCTGAAACAACTTTCCTGCTCCTCTGATGCCGCCTGGCCTGCTGTGTGCCTCCAGCTCCACACTGTGTTATCTCAGACTCCAGCATTGGCACTTCTTACCATCTTACTATCTCTAGATAAATTGGAAGCCCTTTTCCAGAAAATAATGTTAACTGACCTGGTGGTTAAATTCACAAGGAGCGACTTCACTATTCTACCTTAAATTCCCCCTAAACCTCCTGCCCTTTACTTTAATTCTATGCTCACTAGTTATTGACCCGTGCTGACTAACGTGAAACATTTCTCCCTGTCCACCCTGTCTATGCCCCTCAGTTTTGTAAAGCTCAATTGGGTCTCCTTCAGCCTTCTTTGCTCTAGGGAAACTAACCCCAGCCTATGTAGTCTCTTGTCATGGCTGAAATCTGCCAATCAAGACAATATCCTGGTGACTGTCCTCTCTACTTTGTAGAGCTGTGTTTGGGTATGAGCACAACTGATGAACTCCAGCTACTGCTGGTAGGCTCAATTATTTGGTGCTGCAATATGTTTTTAGTCTCCTCCCAAACATGGGCCAGCTTTTCTGGCCTAAACAATGAGGATATGACCTTCTGGAAGGGATTCTCCCATATCCACATCATGTAGATCTAGGGTGTTACAGCCTGGCTTATCTCTAAACAATTTCTTAAATGCATGGAGCAGTCTCTTGAAGCCTGCTCACTGTTCTGTGCTTAAGTAGATGAATAAGGAATTGAAATTTGCTAGTATTTGTATGTTGGTTAACTGGGTAAGTAGGGCCTCACCCAAAACTCCTTCCACTTCATCCCCATTCGTCTTCTAGATCAGTGGATATTGGACAGACAATTACCTGCTTGTCTGAGGAAGGACCTTCAATTCTGAGGAGGGGTCACTCAACCCAAAACATTGCCTCTGATTTCTCTCCACAGATGCTGCCGGACCAGCTCAGTTTTTCCAGCCATTTCTGTTTTTGTTTCTGATGTCCAGCGTCTGCAGTTCTTTAGGTTTTGGTTACCGGCATGTCCTCTTCTTGTCATTGATATTGCTTTATCATCTTGACATGGTACAGCCTTTGCTTTTTACCCCAGATGTGGGGTCTCAATCATACAGCGCAGAAAATACCCTTCGGCCCATCGAGTCTGCACTGACAACCAAAGTACTCATCCAAATATATTTTAAAGCTGGTGAGGCTTACACCCTCTACTACCTTCCCAGATAGTGCATTCCAGATTCCCATCACCTGCTTGAAAAAAAAAATGTTTTCTCCCCCCCCCAAATCCCCTCTGAATCTCTTACTCCTTACCCTAAAACCATGCCCGCTCGTGATTGACCCCTCAACCAAGGGGAACAGCTGCTGCTCTCTATTCGCCCTGTCTAAACCCCTCAATTTTATACATCTCTAGTCATGTCCCCCCTCAGTCTTCTCTGCTCTAAAGAAAATAATCCAGCCTATTTAGTCATTCCTTATAGCTCAATTGCTCCATCTCAGGCAATATCCTGGTGAAACTCCTCTGTACCCCGTCCAGTGCTGTCACATGCTTCCTTTTAATGAGGTGACCAGAACTGCATACAGTACTCCAGCTATGGCCTAACCAATGCTCTGTACAACCCCAATATTACTTCCTTGCTCTTATATCAATGTCATGACTGATGAAAGCAAGTATTCCATGTGCCTTTTTAACTATCCTATTCACATGCTCTGCTGACTTCAGGGATCTGTGAATAATTACCCCAAGATCCCTCTCTTTCTCTAACCTACCTAGTGTCCTGCCATTCATCAAATACTCCCTCATTTTGTTTCTTCTTCCAACGTGCATCACCTCACACATTGGCTCAGTGGTTAGCACTGCTGCCTCACAGCACCAGGGATTCCACCCTCAGGTGACTATCTCTGTGGAGTTTGCATGTTCTCCCTGTGTCTGCATGGGTTTCCTGCGGCTGCTCTGATTTCTTCCCAAAGTCCAAAGATGTGCAGGTTAGGTAGATTGACCATGCTAAATTGCCTATAATGTCCAGAGATTTTTTTTTGTATTCATTCATGGGTTGAGGGCGTTGCTGGCCAGCATTTATTGCCCAGAGGGCAGTTGAGAGTCAACCACATTGCTGTGGGTCTGGAGTCACATGTAGGCCAGACCAGGTATAGTTGGCAGTTTTCTTCCCTAAAGGACATTAGTGAACCAGATGGGCTTTTCCAACAATCGACAATGGATTCACGGTCATCATTAGACTCTTAAGGTGAGATATTCATTGGATTCAAATTCTACCATCTGCCATGGCAGGATTTGAACCTGGGTCCCCAGAACATTATCTGGGACTCTGGATTAACAGTCCAGTGATAATACCACTAGGCCATCGCCTCCCCTGCAATGAATAGGTTAGATGGATTGGCATGGGAAATACCATCTGTAACTTCCTGTAACCTACAACCATCTTCACTATTAACCACTCTACCAATGTTGGTGTCGTCTGCAAATTTGCTGAACATTCCTTCCTTACATTTTCATCTATATTATTTACATATGTAACAAACAATAAGGGTCTCAGCTCTGATCCTGGACACCAGCTCCAGTCATTCAAACAGCCTTGTAACATTATCCTTTTTGTCCTTCTTATACGCCAGTTTCTGATCCATGTCGCCAAGTTTCCCCCAGTTCCAAATGTTTTAACTTTGTCAACCAGTCTCACATGTGGAACAAAAACAAAAGTTGCTGGAAAAGCTCACCAGGTCTGGCAGCATCTGTGAAGGCAAAAAACAGAGTTAACGTTTCGGGTCTGGTGACCCTTCATCAGTTCTGAGGAAGAGTCACTGAACCCGAAACGTTAACTCTGTTTTTTCCTTCACAGATGCTACCAGACCTGCTTAGCTTTTCCAACAGCTTTTGTTTTTGTTCCTGATTTACAGCATCCGCAGTTCTTTCGGTTTTTATTTAGTCTCCCATGTGGAACCTTACTAAAATCCATATAAACTACGTGAACTGAACTTCCCTCATCCACACACTTGATCACATTTTCAAAAAATTCTAACAAATTTCTTAGGCCTGACCTCCCTCTGACAAAGCCATGCTGACTCTGCCTAATTAACTCATGCCTTTCCAAGTGGGCATTAGTTTACTCTTCAGAATTTTTTCCAATAGTTTCACTACCACTGTGAGATTCACAGGTCTAATTTCCTGGTTCAACTCCACCACCCTCTTAAAATGTGCAACCACATTAACCATCCTCTATGTCCTCTGGCACTTCCTCTGTGGCCAGAGAGAAATTAAAAATTGGAAATTCACTTATCTTGGCTACTCTGTAGGGACACTTTGGGTTGTCATATGAGGAGCAGTTGAGGAACTGGGTCAGAACTCCATTGCGTTTAGAGGGACAAAGGGGAATCTCATTAAAAATTACAGAATACTGAGAGTCCTGGATAGACATGGAGATGTTTCCCCTCGTAGTAGAGACTAGGACCTGACAGCATAGCCTCAGAGTGGGATGACCCTTTAGAACTGAGACAAGGAGGAATTTCTTCACCCAGACAGTGATGAATCTGTGAAACTCTTTGTTGCAGAAACCTGTGGAGGCTAAGTCATTGAGTGTATTTAAGGCAGATGGGTTCATAAGGGGATTAGGGTTATGGGGAGAAGGCAGGAGAATGTAGTTGAGAAACATATCCCTAATAGAATGCAAAATGGGCCGAAATGTCTACTTTCTGACCCACTGTGTTATGCTCAGGTTGCCCATGACTTTATACAGCACTTTGGATGTGAAATTTGAACTCTGGTCCAACTGTATCTCACTGGGCAGACCATACCAGGAAATACTGGATTGGATTAATTCTCTTATAACAATCTTGCTAGATCAGACTCCTCAGGAGAGCAGTCTCTGGGAAATGAGTATCCACGTTCATGATGGTAAGGCTATGCTGACATTGCCCTTTTTAGGGCAGGGGTCCAATCACACCTTAACGAACATTTCCCCAAAAGCTTGCAGGGGAATCATAGGTGCAGGTCTTATTGCAGATCTGGGTTTCCCCAAGTAATAAGAAGTCATTATAATGCAATAATGCCTGTAGATTTTATTATGCAAATAATTAAAGGAAAAGATTTTAATACTGCTTGCAGATCTTTGGCTTTGGAGAATGTTGTCTAGGTATTTGGATAAACAGTCCAGTGACAATACCACTAGACCATCGTGTCCCCAATCTTAAAAATCCCCTTACCTTAAAATCAATGTCCCCTGGTCAATGATTCCTCCATCAAGGGGAAGAGTTTCTTCCTATCTGTGCCCCTCAATTTTACATATGTTATCTCTCAATCTCTGCCAGTCTGAGAAAAACAACACCAGTCTGTACAGTCTGCTGAAACTCTCCAGCCCAGGCAACATCCTGGTAAATCTCCTTCGCATCCTCTCCAGGGAATCATAGAATCCCTACAGTGTGTAAACAAGCCCTTCGGCCCAACAAGTCCACACCGAACCTCAGAGCATCCCACCCAGACCCATCCCCCTATAACCCACCTAATCTACACATCCCTGAACACTATGGGCAATTTAGCATGGCCAATCCACCTAACCTGCACATCTTTGGACTGTGGGAGGAAACCGGAGCACCCGGAGGAAACCCACACAGACACAGGGAGAACGTGCAAGTTCCACACAGACAGTCGCCCGAGGCTGGAATCAAACCCGGGTCCCTGGCGCTGTGAGGCAGCAGTGCTAACCACTGTGCCACCATGCCACCCCCAGTGCTATCATGTCGGACAAACTCAACAAGGTCTTTCTGATCTACGGAGCTTCTAGGGTCCTACCATTCATCACGTATTCCCTTGCGTTGTTTGTCGTGCCCAAGTGCATCACTTCACACTTGTCCAGATTGAATTCCATTTGCCACTGATCAGCCCATTTGACCAGCTGTTGATATCCTCTTGTAGGCTAAGGCTACCCTTCTCATGATTTGACACCTCTCCAATTTTTGTATCATCTGCAAACTATTGATCAAACCTCCCACATTCAAGTCTAAATCTTGATTATGTTCTGAGGGATTACATGTTTTTTGGACGATGGCATGGATGTTGGACACTATTATAATCCCCATCTGATGTCATTACTCAGCAAGTAGAACCCAAACTCAGATTTGGCTTGATAGATCACATTGTGTTTTTTTTTAGGTTTTACTGAGGTGATCTGAAGTACAAACACACTATTCTACAAGAGACAACAAGGTGCAGGGCTGGATGAACACAGCAGGCCAAGCAGCATCATAGGAGCAGAGAGGCTTGTTTTTAGCAAAAAACAGAAGTTCTTGAATTGAAACAAATGAAATCAAAACAACAAACCAAACTGTTTATGTACACAGACTTAAAGGGTTTGAAACACCTGGTAAAACACAATTCAGTTAATCCCAAAGGCAATCCTTCACAGTTCTCAACGAGCGAGAATTCCCTTCTATAGGGCTTAATTCAGCTGTGGCTTCAATTCCCAGTCTTCACAATCTGGGAGCATGTTTCTTGAGTCTTTATACTGCTGACATTTCACTTTCATATCTTCAAGTAACCCTGTCAGAGCTTTAACCAAACACTTTAAGCGAGGAGAGGGAGTTGCCCTTTTGAGAAGGGAGGACAAAACAACGGTGCTTAGAGAAGATATTCTTGAAGGGTCATCAAATGGTTAGAACTTAGAAACAAGGAGGGGATGGTCACTCTTTTGGGGCTGTATTATGGACCCTCAAATAGCCAGCGGGTACTAGAAAAGCAGATGTGTAGAGACATTGCAGATACCTGTAGGAATAATAGAGTACTCTATTATTGGTTGGAGATTTTAATTTCCCCTGTATTGACTGGGCCACCCAGACAGGGTGGAATTTCTCAAATGTGTCCAAGAAAGTTTCCTAAATCAATATGTAGAGGGCCCTACTTGGGAGGGTACAACACTGGACGTCCTCTTAAGAAACGAGGTCGGGCAAGTGACTGAAGTGTCAGTCGGAGAGCACTTTGGGTCCAGTACCCATAACTCTCTTAGTTTTAACATAGTAATGGAAAAAGATAGGACAGGTCCACATGTTAAGGTGCTAAACTGGAGCAGAGCCAATTTTGAAGCCATTAGGCAGGATCTAGCAGAGGTGGATTGAGTGGGTCTGCTCGAAGGAAAAGGAACAACGAGCAAATGGGAGGCTTTTAAAAGTGTGATGTCAAGAGTTCAGGGACAGTATGTCCCTGTTAGAGTGAAGGGAAAAGCTGGCAGATTTAGGGATCCCTGGCCGACGAGGGATATTGAGGCTCTGATCAGGAAAAAGAAGAAGACATACATTGGGTTTAAGCTATCGGGCTCAAGCGAATCCCTTGATGACTATGAAAAGAGTAGGAGCATACTGAAAAGGGAAATGAAAAGAGCAAAAAGAGGGTATGAGATGGATCTGGCAGATAAGGTTAAAGATAATCCCAAGAGATTCTGTAGCTATGTTAAGGGTAAAAGGGTGGCTAGGGAGAGAATAGGTCCTTAAAGGTCAGCATGGCCATCTATGTGTGGAGCCACAGGAGATGGGGGAGATGTTTTAATGAATATTTCTCCTCTATGTTTACTGAGGAGAGAATCATGGATGCTAAGGAAATAAGGGAAAAAGTGGGGGTGATTTGGACCGCATACACATTACCAGAGAGTAGGTGTTTGCAGCCTTAAAGCATTTTAAGCTGGATAAATCCCCTGGGCCTGATCAAGTCCATCCTCAGATGTTGTGGGAGGCTAGGAAAGAAATTGCAGAGGCTCTTGCAGAGACTTTTGCTTCATCTTTAGCCACTGATGAAGTTCCAGAAGACTGGAGGGTGGCTAATACTGTTCCATTGTTGAAGAAAGGTAGCAAGGACATGCCAGGGAACTACAGGCCAGTGAACGTGACATCAGTGGTAGGCAAGCTATTGGAGAAGATACTGAGGGACAGGATCAACCAACATTTGGATAGTCAAGGTCTGATTAGGGGTAGTCAGTAGGGATTTGTGCATGGGAAGTTATGCCTGACAAATCTTTTAGAGATTTTCGAAGAGGTAACTAAGAGGATTTAAAATTAGAGTCCGTACACTGAGGTAGACAGTTTCCTAACAGTTCTAAATCACCTCTCTTTTACATAAGCAACTGTTTTACACATTCAGCTTCGGCTAACAATTGTGCAAATTTGTCAAACTGAAACTCAAAAGCTTTTTCTAAGGAGTAAACAATAGGTGGAGACGTAGCCCAGAGAGAGAACAGCAATGACCAAGGAATGGATAATAGTGAATTTAAGGAGAAAGATAATCTGATAATTGGGATCACTAGTGGGTGAAAATGGGTTGGCTGTGGTGAAAGCAGCCTATGTGATGACGAGGCCTGATGTTTGGGGTTGGGGAAAGGTGCTCAGGCCTTGCAGTTATTGAACTCAACATTGAGTCCTGAAGGCTGCAGAGTCCCCAGTTGGAAAATGAATTATAGAGTTAAACAGTATGGAAACAGACTCTTTGGCCCAACTTATCCATGCTGACCAGGTTTCCTAAACTGACCTAGATCCATTAGTATGATTTGGCCCATATCCATCTAAACCTTTACCTATTCATGGACCTATCCAAATGTCTTTTAAATGTTGTAATTGCACCTGTCTGTAACACTTCCTTTGATTTCTGAAGAAAGGTCTAGGCCCGAAACGTCAGCCTTCCTGCTCCTCTGATGCTGCTTGGCCTGCTGTGTTCATCCAGCTCTACACCTTGTTATCACACTTCCTCTGGTGGCTTGTTTGCACTATCCTCTTAAAAAGTTGTCCTTTAGATCCCTTATAAATATTTCCCCTCTTCATCTTAACTAGAGAGCACAGGTTTTTAGGCTCCCTTGCCCTGGGGAAAAGACCTTGGCTATTCATCTTATCTATGCTCCTCATGATTTTATAAACCCCCATAAGGTCACCCTCAGCTTCCTACGCTCCAGGGAAAAATGCCACAGCCTATCCAGACTCTCCTTATAACTCACACCTTTCAGTCTCAGCAACATCCTTGTAAATCTTTTTTATACCCTTTCGAGTTTAACATCCTTCCAATAACAGGGTGACCAGAATTATACAAAGTACTCCAAACGTGGCTTTACCAGTGTTTTGTATGTCATTTTGTACATGACGTTCCAATTCCGGTACTCAGTGCTGTGACAGATGAAGGCAAGCGTGTCAAATGCTTTCTTCACCACCCTGTCCAGCTCTGATGCCACTTTCAAGGAACTATGTATTTACACCACTAGGTATCTGTTTGATGACATACACCAGGGCCCTACCATTAACTGTAAGTCCTGCCCTAGTTTATCTTATTCAAATGCAGTACCTTGCATTTATCTGAATTAAACTCTGTCTGCCAATCCTCAGCCTACTGGCCCAGTTGCCCAAGATACCGTTGTACTCTTTGATAACCTTCACTATACCACCAATTTTGGTGACATCCACACAGTTACTAATCATATCTTTTTTATTCTCATCCAAATCGTTTATATAAATGATGAAACAGTGGACCCAGCACTGATCCTTGTGGCACAATGTGGTCTTAGGTCTCCAGTCTGAAGTACAACCCTCTGCTACCACCTTCTACCTCCTACCATCAAGCTAATTTTGTATCCAATTGGCTAGCTTTCCCTGGACCCATGTGACTTAACGTTACTAACCAGTCTACCATGCAGAACCCGGTCAAAGGCCTTGCTAAAGCCCATGTAGACAACATCTATCGCTCTGCCTTCTTCTATCTTCTTGGTCACCTCTTCCAGAAACTCGGTCAAAATTGTGAGACACAATTTCCCACACACAAAGCCATGCTGACTCTCCTAATTCAGTTCTTGCCTTTCTAAGCACATGTAGATCCTGTCTCAGAATCCCTTCCACAACTCACCCACCACTGATGTTAGGCTCACCAGTCTGTAGTTCCCTGGCTTTTCCTTGCAGCCTTTCTTAAATAAAGGCACAACTTTAGTCACCCTCCAGTCTTCTGGCACCTCACCCATCACTGATGCAAATAACTCTACTAGGAGCCACACAATTTCTTCCCCAGCTTTTGGGCGGCACGGTGGCTCAGTGGTTAGCACTGCTGCCTCACTGTGCCAGGGACCTGGGTTTGATTCCACCCTCGGGTGACTGTGTGGAGTTTGCACATTCTCCCCGCGTCTGTGCGGGTTTCCTCCGGGTGCTCCGGTTTCCTCCCACAGTCCAAAGATGTGCAGGCTAGGTGGATTGGACATGCTAAATTGCCCGTAGTGTTCAGGGATGTGTAGATTTGGTGGGTTACAGGGGGATGGGTCTGGGTGGGATGCTCTGAGGGTCAGTGTGGACTTGTTGGGCCAAAGGGCCTGTTTCCACACTGTAGGGATTCTAGGATTCTATGAAACAGTTGTGGGTGGGAAGTGGTTAGGGCAGAAGCGGAGAAATGGATTGGACATGGCTGAGGGAAATGTAGGGTTACAAGGATAGGGTGGGGAGGTCTGGGTGGGTTGCTCTTTGGAGGATTGATGTGGACTCAATTGTCTGAATGGCCTGCTTCCATGCTGTATTGATTCTATGAGGTACTGCTGTGATATTTTTACTAATCAAAAATCTCACTCCCCCTCCTCTCTTGCCTCCTCTTCTTGCCTTCCTATAGCACCTGCACCCTGGAACATTGAGCTGTCGGCCCTGTCCCTCCCTCAGCCACATTTCTGTAATAACTATGATATTCCAATCCCAAATTCCCATCCATGCCCTGAGTTTATCTGCCTTATCTGTCGGGCCTGTTGCATTTGAAATAAATGTAGTTTAATTCACCAGTCTTCCCTTGTTCCATGCTCTTGCCTACCTTGTTTATTTAACTTGCTCTCTTTAACTTTTGTACCAGTCTCAACCTTCTCTCTTGTCCTTGTTGGTTTAGTTGGGTGTTTGCATGTTTATGTTGAAAAGTAGGGCTGGAATATCAATGTATGACTATGTGAAAGGATGTGGTTGCATTTTCAATGAGATGTTGCGAAATAGCATGAGAAAATTTGTTACATGTCTGTTCTTGACACTCAGGAGATTAAAACAATTCTTGTTTTTAAACCACAGTCATCCTCAGTCAGTCCAGAGGTAGGAAAAATGGGAACCATCTCTATTGTTCCTCTCTTGTCCGTAACAAGAATGTGATGCGGCAATAAGAGAGATTTGAAAAGGGCAGGGCTGTGTACAAAATATTCCTGGTTTTAAACTTTTTTCCAGAAGATAAGGAAAGTGAGAAATCAGGAAGAAGGAGAATATTGGAGTATTGTGAAGAGATGTTGTCTTGGAGGAGTTAAAGATAGAATCTATTTGCTCAGAGATAAGAAGCAAAAGCGATACCATTGTACTACTGGGAGTATGCTATCAACTAGTGGAATAGATTTAGAAGAGCGCGTTTGAACTGAAAATACAAGGAGGAGCGGAATATTAATAATGGGGAGTTTCAATTTTCCTGGTATAGGCTGGGATAGTAATGGTGAAAAGGTTTTGAAGCAAAACCAAATCCTGCTGATGATGATAACCTGAAACAAAAAGAAAAAAAACTGATACTGGAAGCTATGGAGAGAAACAAAACTGAAATATCAGTCAAAATGACCTTTCATCACAAATTTCATCAATAATTTCTGAAGTATGCTCAAGAGAATCCACTTGATCAGACTGTTTCCAGCCCAATGAGGAAGGGCACTTTGCTGGATCTGGATCTGGGGAATAAGATGGGACAAATGGGTTGCATGTCTTTAGCAGAACAGTTAAGGAACAGTGATAACGCTATCATAAGGTTTAGGTTAGCCACAGAAAACAATAAATAGCAATCTGATGTTAAAAAAATTATTAAAGGATGTCCTATTTCAGAAGGGTAAAAGTCCACATATCTTGTGTAGATTGGAATCAAAGACTGGGAGGCAAATCTATAATCAAACAATGAACTGCCTTTAAAAAGTACATGGTTCATCTACAGTCAAGATTATGAAATGAATTGACCAGTGGCAGATGATGATTAGTGAAGATAAATGCTAAAATGATAAATTTTGCTTGAAAGAATGAGGAAAGGCAATATAAAATAAAAAGGTAGAGTTCTAAATGTGCAGGAGCACAGGAATCTGGGGGAAATTGTGCATGAATCATTGAACTGGCAGGGCAGATTGAGCAGGATCTTGGGCTTGATAAATAAAGGCATAAAATACAAAAGAAATGAAGTTTAGAATCTTTATAAACCACTGGTCTCATCTGAGTGGAGTGTTGTGTCCAGTTCTGGGCATCACGTTTCAGGAACAATATGAAGACTCTCAAGTCAGTACAGAAAAAAAATTGAGTAATTGCAGGGATGAGGAATTTCAGTTACGTGGTTAGATTTGAGAAGTGTTCCCATTGAAAGAGAAGAGATTTGATTGGTAATATTCAAGATCATGTGATGTCTGGATGGAGTAGATAGAATTGATGAAAGGGTCAAGAACCGAAGGATGCAGATTGGAGGCAACATGAGAAGAAATCTTATGAGTACACTTTGCAACACCTTTTATTTGGAGGAGGTGAAATGAATGAAAGAGGAGAGGAGGATGGTGGAGACTGGACCTCTGTTCAAGGAAGAAGTAGAGCTTGTCAGGCCAAGCTGCAGGAGACTGGAGAGTGAGAGCTTTGATGGCTATGGTGAAGAGGAAATTGGGAAGATTAGACATTGAAAATTGAAATGATATAGGGTTTCAGAAGAGTCACAGATATAAATATGAAAAGAGTGGCCGAGGGGTTGAGATAGGAAGAAACCAACCTAATCAGAAACTTTTAGTGGAATCTTATAGGAATCTGTGTGATGTGGGCTATTGTGAGATTCATGGCACAATTAAAGCCTGGCAAGGCCGACCTTGACATCAGGAGCATCTTGCTCCATTTTTTGTGCTTTTGCTGAGTGGCGAGGCAGGTTCTCACTGGCCAGTGGCATGTTGATAATTAAGAAGGTTTATAGCTTGTTAATAGCACAACTTAGCTCATTAATATTCTGCCTCCTTCACCTTCCCACAGTAGGTCTCTGTACACTTCAGCTTAATGCTCGCTGTAGGCAGCCTTCATGTTGTTTATCTCCAAACAACATTTCAGGGTACGATTCATGGGCACCAGCTGCAAGGCCCTCATCCATGGACATTGGCATCCAACATTTGCCAATCTCTTATGGCCATCATCACATTTCTCTAACACAATTTGGATCACACATTTGCGTTGCAGGGCACGCCAGCAACTAGCATTACAATGCTGCTGCCAAGGTCACTTTGCATGCAGAGCCAGGCATCCCGCACATGAATTGGACCAAGTTACATCTCAGGACTGCTGACTTGCTTTTAAAGCACTTTCACACTGAATGGGTCCCTGTACAGACACAGCATCAATGCCTTGTCTTGTGCCATGTTATGCCATGTTGTGCCAATTAGCACAGTCACATGACGAGCGAACATCTAGGCTGTACGGCAGTGTGGTACATCAGTCCCACACTTGCCCCATGTGCCAGCAGCTTATGCACCAATTGTAGCAAGCAAGTAGCCATATCCCATATCTTCCAAAGTCGTAGGGGAGATGTCTTAATAACAAGGAACAAGAGTAGGCCACTTGGTCCTTTCAACCTGCTTCACCATTCAATAAGATCACGGCTGATCTGGTTTTAACCTCAACTCTACATTTGTGCATATCCCTGATAATCTTTCATCACCTTGGCAACCAGGAATCTATCTACCTCTGGTCTAAAAATATTGAAAGATTCTGCATCCAATGCTTTTCAGGGAAGAGAATTCCAAAGACTGTCAATGCTCTGAGAGAAAAATTATTTCTCGTCTTTGTTTTAAATCTCGTTCTCACCAAAGTCCATGGAGGTACGTGTTAATCAGGGTTGCCAGCACAATAAGTCAAGGGCAACCTTTGATACCAGTCCAGGAGCATGGCCATAATCAGGGGTCTGAGGAAAGTGCTTTTGTTAAAAGGGGTCCATGTCACTACAATCCAGGGAATTGGTCATGGCTGACATGTCCTGTGGCTCCACAGTGGTCAGTCTAGGCGGTAGGACTGATGTGAACAGGGAGATGTAGAGGATTCAGTCATGGATATCAGCATTTCTTATCCAGGGCTGTCTGATCTCTCAGCGGGGTGGCCCGTGGTTAGTCTGTTGTACTTAGGGTAGAGGCAGATGAGAAGTCAGCATGGGAACTGGGTAAAAATGGCCAGAAGATGGTAACTTGGGAACCTTTTCTTTGGTATTGGTTGCTGCAGGTAGAGGGGAATGGGAATGATAATTGTGAAGGAGGTAATTTGTAATTTGTCATTTTTACATTTGTATGCTGGGATATGGTAAAGAATGGATGGGAACAGGGTCATGCAGGAGCGGTTTTGTGCTTAGTCAGAAGTATCTTGGCTTCAAGTGGCATGACTTCATCCGGAATGGTTCCCTCATTTGTCAGGTGCTCTGGGGGAATCACTGGGTTGTGCAGGCTCATGTAGGTGGATTGGGTGTTGGCCTGGGAAAGTGTGAAGCCTATGGAGCTCACGCGGTGGGCCATCGATAAAGGGGATCCTGTTTTTCGGGACCTCACCAAAATGTCGAAGTGGAGGCCTGAAGGACATTTGCTGTAACCTTACATTGTATTGGAAATCAAATGTATACAATGGCGAAACAAATGGCTCCAACCATACCCAGAGTGGTTGGGGTAAGAGATTTGTGAAGGAGGGAGCTGCAGGACCCACAGGTGTTAGGCTCTTTAAAGGCAAACTCCATTACACACTGACCCAAGCACTGTCCAGGACACAGGCCCTAAAACCTGGCCATCCTAATTCATTTGCTCCCTGTGTTTGATGCACACCTTTCTGCCCCACTCATGACTGACCAACTCATTCGCTCCAGCACTTTGGACAGAAATGCCAGGGACAGAAAAGAGATTTTTGACCAAGATGGGTCAACAGGAGCCATTGGCCTATCTGCTGATTTCTTCTTCCTTCCACATGCTGCCCTAGGCTGCCAACACAGATATTGATCCATGGTACCTCCTGTGTTAGATATTGTGCTACCACAGTTACATGCAGTGCTACACAGAGAGTCAAACAAACAGATGTATGATCAAAGCTCTGTAATTTATAGAAATGTAACAAACAATGTCAAAAGCATTCTCACCCATGTCACCAAAGTGCCCTCAATAAGTTTTCTTATCTTCTGCCTCCCACATTGTTTTAATGCCTGCTCAATAGTGAAGGCCATTGGTCCTGGAGGTTTGGTGGTGTGACAATAGGGACAATTTTGTCTAGATGGGCCAGACATGCTGAGGTACGATTTGCCAGAGGAAAAGGAACCTTCCACAGCTGCAGCTTCCAAGATTAAGATCTGGGCAGGCTGGGTGGCAGTGAATGGTCTGGTTACCTCTGGGGTGTCTACTGAGGGGCCTCAGTGTGGTTCCTCCTTTGGCTGGGTGTCTACTAGCACCACCCTGTCTCCTTGTGAAGAAGGGGCATCTGGAGTGCTTGCCAGGTTCCCTATTACCGTGTCACTATGCCTTCAGTCCTGAAGGTCAGTGGCTGGGGCGATGGAGCGCATGTACAATATGCCTCTCCAACGGACCCTGAAGGTGCTGGTCCTGGTTATCAACGGCAGCCACCAGTCTGTTCATGGAAGCAGCTAGACACTTTTTTCTGAAGAAGGGTCTAGACCCGAAATGTCAGCTTTCCTGCTCCTCTGATGCTGCTTGGCCTGCTGTGTTCATCCAGCTCTACACCTTGTTATTTCTGTGTTAGTTTTGTTACTTTCTTTGGGGGACTATTAAAAGCAAGATTCACTGGTTCTTATCAAATCTGAAGAATCTCAATAATATAAATTATGTATAGAGTATACTAATCAAGAGAAACGATCAGCAAGTGTGTCACTGGGGATTGTTGTCAAATAAAGAGGTCTGGGTGTGTAGGTGCATAGTTTCTTGGAAGTGGCATCACAGGTAGACAGGGTGGTGAAGAGAAGGTATTTGGCGCACTTGCTTTCATTGGTCAGAGCATTGAGTACAGGAGCTGGGACATCGTGTTGCAGCTGAATGGGACATTGGTGGGGCCACATTTGGAGTGTTGCATACAGTTCTGGTTGTCCTGCAAAAGGAAAGATGTTATTAAGCTGGAAAAGGTTAAAAAAAATTCACAAGGGTGTTACCAATATAGGAGGGTTCGAGTTAGAAGTTGAGGCCTGATAAGCTGGGACTTTTTTCACTGGAATGTAGGAGCCTTAGGGGTGACCTTATAGAGGTTTATAAAATCACGAGGGGCATAGATAAGATAAATAGCCAAGGTCTTTTTCCCAAGGTAGAGGTTTAAGGTGAAAGGTGAAAAAGGACTTGAGAGGCAACTTTTTTACACAGACGGTGTTGCGTATATAGAATAAGCTGCCAGAGGCAATGTTTAAAAGACATTTGGAAAGGTTTAGAGGGATGTGGGCCAAATGCAGGCAAATGGGACGGATTCAGTTTAGGAAACCTGATCGATGAATTGGGCCGAAGGGTCTGTATATTCTATGACTGTATGTTAATATGTTGAAAAGATATTGTAACAGAGATGGTCACTGGCAAGTATGCTCATGGTATTGGAAAAGAAGTATAAACATCAGACCAATTGGAGAATGAATCAGAAATGGAAAAATCAGAAGTTGAGCCTCCAATAATCAGATTGGAAAATACAGAGGTATTTAAAATGTTAGGTAGCAGCATGTTTTACCTTCCATAACACCATCAATATGGCTTATGAAGGCTATAACTAAATTAGAAACAATTCGTTTTAGCTGTTCATAATGTTAATGTGGGGGACATGTTGGCTATAAAGTAACACAAATACAGACTCAATCCTGAGAGATTAGTTCAAGTGAGGGAAGAGGTTAAGTTCATGATAGACATTGACATTATTGAACTGAGTCACAGCAGCTGAAGCTCACCCATAATGGTGCTGCTGAAACTGGATTTTTCACAGATTTTTATCGATTATGCAAAGTCAATGTGGTCACAAAAGCAAAATCATGTCCTGTTTCTAGATTAGAGGATTGTGTTTAATGAATTGGAACTGCACAAATTGCCACAAAACCTGACTTGCTAAAGGATATTAGCAATTTCTGTTAACTGGAAGAGCAAAAGAGATATCAGCTTTTGTGGCACTTTGTCATTGAAAAGTCATGCCATTAGGAATGAAAAAAATGCACTTTCAACATTTCAAAGCTTAACTAATAAAGTAATTGACGAACTGTATAATTGCATTGCGGTGATTAGGTTGTTTTTAGCCGCACCCGAGAACAGCATTTACACTATTGAATGAATTGTTTGATTGGCTACAAAAAGCTAATTGGTGATAAATTTGACTAAGAGTGAGTTTGCCAAGGCCAAGGTAAATAATTTGGGCCATGCTGTGGGAGAAGGTCAAGTAACACCTAGAGAACCAAAAGTACAGGCTATTTAGGATTTTCCCATGCCTAGGACAAAATGTGGAATGTTACATTATGTTTTAATGAGTGGTAATGTTGCAAGTTTGTTATGAACTTCAGCACAGTTGTTGCACCTTTAATAAAGTTGTTGGAAAGAAAAGCAGAAAATTTGAATGGATGCAAAAGTGCCAAAGTACCTTTTAAAATTTGAAGGCTGCGCTGACAACCATACTAGTTTTAGCCATGGTACGTTATGATAATCCAATCAAATTGGCTGTTGATGCAAGCGAGATCGGTGTGGGGACTGTTTTGAACAGCCTGACTCTACATCATATTGAAATATATATCAGCAACAAAAATGAAAATGTTATTCATTCATACCAGAATCCTGTAATTTTGCTATAAAAGTTCTGGGACAAGAACTTATGATTACTTTGGAGTTTAATTCTCCAACAGTATAATTTGAAAATTGTTCATGTGCTTGTAAAAGACAACATTATCCTGGACATTTTATCGAGAGGATATGAAGGACTCTGAGCGATGAGGTGTCTGTGGCATTGTGTAAAGTATGGTTACTATGTAACTCACAGTATTTTTCCTATCAGTGGATTACTAATGGTTACTGTGATAGAGCATTTATGTCAAGAACATTTTTTATGAGTGACAAAAATACCTCTCCAAGATACATTTTCATTCTTTGTTGGGGGAAATGTGATATAAGGTGTGTGATTTATGTAAATTTTAATTCTTTTTAGAAATGTTGATATTTCAGATTTTAAGTAGAGAGGTTTTTTTTTCTGTGTATCCAAAAGGTTTAATGATTAAACTGGAAGTACTGGTGTAGCCATGGCGATTTGCTTTAAAACACTTGATAGAGCAGTAGCTGTCAATCTATTGAGTTTTTGTGTGCTTTGGAGAGATTACAACCAAGCAAGGCAAAGATTATACTCAGGGTTTCTGTTAGAGATTTCTGGACTTTTTTTAAGGTTAGATGAAACACCTGAAAATAAAGTATCTTTAAAAGTTTCAGTTTGGGGCAGTTCAGCAGAGGTCTTTGGGTGAAGATGTATATGTAAAGCAATGCTCTTGAGAGAGAAAACAGGTAGTAAAAATAGATTAGCTTAGAGCAAGGAGCTTAGTAATAGTTTCAGACCAGAAATGATTGAATAAAATCTTGAAGATGTTATTTGAAGCTGAGACCATTCCTAGCTGGAAAGTGAAGCCACAGAAATGAAATCAATCAAGGTGTTTGTGAAAGAGATTCTTCTCTAATGTGAAAACTGTACAAGAGGTGTTTTTCGGCTGTGTATAAAATTGTTTTGGGATTAATGGGATTATACTTTATTATTTGTTTCAAAATCTCTAAATCAGTGTTGTGTGTAAATAGTTTGGGATATTCTATTTTAATTTAATTTCTTGCATGAAATAAACTTCTGTTTTATTGTTAAAACTAGATCTGCAACATTACTTGTTTATGTTTCAGTGACAGACCACCTAAGTAAAATAAAAAAACCTATGATCCATCAAGTAAAGTTTCAGTCTAGGTCTGACTTATCCTGTAATAACATCAGTTGAGCTCGTAACAGGAGTTTAAAACTTAGAACACATTGTTCATTTGCTAATATAACAAAGTGTGGAGCTGGATGAACACAGCAGGCCGGGCAGCATCAGAGGAGCCGGAAAGCTGACGTTTTGGGTCTGGACCCTTCTTCAGAACTATCTCTGTTTATTTGCTGGCCTGACTTGCTTTGTGTTTTCAATGAGTTTGCAATGAACCAAAAGCCTGTACCCATTTCCCTGATTCAGTACAATACTGCATTCTTCTGCTGGACCACATCAAACAGATGTTCACCTGCACATCTGCTAATGTGATATACTGTATCCGCTGTTCCAGATGTGGCCTCCTCTACATTGGGGAAACCAAGCGGAGGCTTGAAGACCGCTTTGTGGAACACCTACGCTCGGTTTGCGACAAACGACTACACCTCCCAGTCGCGAACCACTTCAACTCCCCCTCCTGCTCCTTGGACGACATGTCCATCCTGGGCTGCCGCCAGTGCCACAATGATGCCACCCGAAGGTTGCAGGAACAGCATCTCATATTTCGCTCGGGAACCCTGCAGCCCAATGATATCAATGTGGACTTCACAAGCTTCAAAATCTCCCCTCCCACGACCGCATCCCAAAATCAGCCCAGCTCGTGCCCACCTCCCTAACCTGTCCATCCTTTCTCCCACCTATCCACTCCTCCCACCTCAAGCCCCATCCCCACCTCCTACCTACCAGCCTCATCCCCGCCTCCTTGACCTGTCCGTCTTCCCTGGACTGACCAACCCCACCCTAACTCCTCACCTACACTCACCTTAACTGGCTCCATCCCCGCCTCTTTGACCTGTCCATCTCCTCTCCACCTATCTTCTCCTCTATCCATCTTCCATCCACCTCCCCTTCTCTCTCCATTTATTTCAGAATCCCCTTCCCCTCCCCCATTTCTGAAGAAGGGTCCAGACCCGAAATGTCAGCCTTCCTGCTCCTCTGATGCTGCTTGGCCTGCTGTGTTCATCCAGCTCTACACCTTGTTATCTCAGATTCTCCAGCATCGGCAGTTCCTACTATCTCTGAACTGCTTTGCTGCCAGGATTCAACTTTTCTGCTTAATCACTTCATGCTTAACATTGTTTGTTTCGATATGCAATGGCCATCTCCAACTTTCTGCTGTAGCTGCTGAGCACAAAGATTGGTTCTCAATGCATGGCTGTGACTGGATCTTCTTCTTCTTAGGCAGTCCTTTAGAACTATGGATGACTTTCTTTCACTCTGGATTTGTGGGTCCTGAAGTGACTAAGCCTTCCAATGCTGGATCCACAAATCCTGACACGGGTGGGGTGGCTGTTGTTTGTGAAGTGGGTGGATGGGCTGCTCAGGTTTTTACATGCTCCTTCTGTTTTTTGCACTTGGCCTCAAACTGTAAGTGTGTGAGATGCTGGAAACTGTTGGCTTCTTCACACATGCATATTCTCTAGTTTGTGTGGCCTTAGGCAAGAGATAACTCAACTTCATACTGCTGTTATGTTAGACCCTGGAAGGAAATCCGACTTCTCCTGGATACAAGTCCTCTTCTCTATTGCCTTTTGTGCTTCAGTGTGGTTTCCAAACACTCTGTTTATATTTTGACCTTGGTGTTTTGTTTCCATAATATGAAATTTTCACTCCTCACACAGCAAGTTCTAACGGGATTTTGAAATAAAAGTAAAAATGTTGGAACTGTTAAGCAGGTCAGCATTAATGCTTCAGGTTGGGATGACCTTTCATCAGCATTGAAGAGACATTGAAATGTAAAAAGCTTTTAGCCAGTGAAAGAAGAAAAGTAGGAGGAACAGGGAAGGTTTATCATAAGGTGAAGGACAGGAGATGTTAAATTACAAATGACTTGCAGCACATAAATGAAAGAGAGTGGTATGTGAGATGTAAAGTGTATGATAGCAAAGGTAAGAGCCGAAGGGATCCAAGGATATTTGACAAATTAGATCCACAATTGGCTGTGTGGCAGGAAGCA
Source organism: Rhincodon typus (assembly GCF_021869965.1). Lineage (NCBI taxonomy): Eukaryota > Metazoa > Chordata > Chondrichthyes > Orectolobiformes > Rhincodontidae > Rhincodon > Rhincodon typus. Next base: position 43,840,561 of record NC_063358.1, read on the forward strand.
GAGGGTGATGTTTGAGGCGTGTTTTTCTGACTGGAAGTCTGTATCCAGTAGGATCCCACAGGGGTCAGTGTTGGCGCCCTTACTGTTTACGGTTCATATAAATGATTTAGACTTGAGTACAGGAGAGTTGATCAGTAAGTTTGTGGATGATACAAAAATTGGTGGGGTGGTCACTACTGAGGAGGATAGCCTTAGATTACAGGAGGACATAGGTGGGCTAGTCAGGTGGGCTGATCAGTGGCAAATGGAATTCAATCTGGATAAATGTGAGGTGATGCACTTGGACAGGATAAACAAGGCAAAGGAATACACGATGAACAGTTGGACCCTGGGAAGCAATGAATATCAGAGGGACTTTGGTGTGCATGTACATATGTCCCCTACCCTATCAGGACAGGTAGATAAAGTGATTAAAAATGAATTTGGTATACTTGCCTTTATTAACCAAGGCATGGAGTTGTGTTGGAATTGTATAATATGTCAGCTAGGCCACAGCTAGAGTATTGTGAGCAGTTCTAGAACGCACATTATCGGATGTATGTGATAGCAGTGGAGAAGGTGCAGAGGAGATTCACCAGGCTGTTGCTTGGATTGGAGAGTTTCACTTATGAAGAGAGATTGGGCAGACTGGAGTTGTTTTTCTTACAGCAGAGGGAATATGATTGAGGTGTATAAAGTTATGAGGGGCATAGATAGGGTAGACAAGAAGCAACTTTTCTGCTTGATGGAGGTATCAATGACCAGAAGGCAGAGAATTAAGGTAAGAGCCAGGAGGTTTAGAGGAGGTATGTTGAAACCCCTTTTCATTCAGAGGGTAGTGAGAATCTGGAACTCACTGCCTGTAAGGATGGTAGAGTTAGGGTTAGGGTTAGGACAGGTTTGGTTTGTGTTTGAGACTGGGACTGGTTTAGTTCTGGATAAAAACCAAAAGAACTGTGGATGCTGTAAATCAGAGACAAAGATAGAAATTGCTGGGAAAGCTCAACAGGTCTGGCAGCATCTGTGTAGAGAGGTCAGAGTTCATATTTGGGATCGGGTTCAGGTTCTGAAGAAGGGTCACTTGATCAGAAATGTTAATTCTGATTTCTCTCCACAGATGCTGCCAGACCTTCTGAGCTTTTCCAGCAATTTCTATTTTTGTGACTGGTTTAGTTCTGGATTGAGACCAGGACTAGTTTGGTTTAGGATTAAGAGCGGGATTTGTTTGTTTCGGGATTGAGAGTGGGACTGGGTTAGTTCAGATTTGAGACAGGACTGGTTTGGGATTGGGATAAGGATTGATTTTTCTTAGGATTCAGGCCAGGACCGTTCGGGTTTGTAATACAGACCAGGACTGGTTTGGGATTTAGTCTTGGGTTGGTTTGGTTTGAAATTGAGACCGGTACTGGCTTTTTTCTGTATCAAGATCGGGACTGATTTGGTTTAGGATTGCGACCAGGATTGGATTGGTTCGAGGTTGATATTGAAACTTGTTTTGTTTGGGATTGAGACCGGGACTGGTTTGATTTGGGATTGTGACTGGAACCCATTCATGATTGAGACCTGGATTGGTTTGGTGCTGGATTGATACCAGGAATGGTTCGATTCTGGACTGAGACTAGAACTGGTTTGGTTCGGGTTTGAGAATGCGATTTGTTTGCTTTGGGATTGAGACAGGTGCTGTTTCTGTATTGAGACTGTGTTTACTTTTTCGGTATTGAGACAGTGACTCATTTGGTTTCCAATTGAGACCGGGAATGGTTTGGGAATGAGCCTGGTGTGGTTTGTTTCAGGATTGAGTCTGGGAACAGATTAGTTCAGGATTGATTTATTTCAGGATTGAGGCACGTTCTGTTCAGGGATTGGGTTCGGGATTGGTTTGCTTTGATATTGAGACTGAGACTGGATTTATTCAGGATTGAGATTGGGACTGGTTTGGTTCGTGATTGAAAATGGGAGTGGTTTGGTTTGGTATTGAGAGTGGGACTGGTTCATGTTTGATTCTGGGACTGGTTTACCACGGAGTTGATGTGGAACAGGTTCAGGATTGAGACCAGAACTGTTTAGAGATTGAGACCAGGATTGAGACTGAGACAGGTCTGGTTTTGAACTGAGATAGGGACTGATTTGACTTGGGATTGTGACTGAGACTTGCTTGGTTTGGAATTGAGACTGGAAATGGATTAAGATTGAGATTGGGACTGATTTGGTCTGGGTTTGAGACTGGGATTGATTTAATTTGGGATTGTGACTGGGAACGGTTTGGGATTGAGACTGGAATTGGTTTGGTTCAAGTTTCAGACCAATACTGATTTGTTGTGGAATTGAGACTGGGCCTGATTCGGGATTGGGATCGGTGTTTGTTTGCTTTGGGATTGATATCGGTTATGGATTGTGTTTTGAGACCAGGACTGCTTTTGGATTGAGACCAGGATTTCTTTAGTTTGGGATTAAGCCTGGGAATGGTTTGTTTCTGGATTGAGACCGGGAATGGTTTTGTTTGGGTTTGAGACCGGGAGTGGTTTGGGATTGGGACCGGGAATGCTTTGGTTAGGGATTGAGTCCAAGACTGTTTGAGGATTGAGTCTGGGACAAATTTGGTTTGGGATTGAGGCCAGAATTGGTTTGACTTGGAATTGAGACCGGGAACAGTTCAGGATTGAGTCTGGTGCTGCATTGATTTGAGATTGGGATTGGGACTGGTTCTGGAGTGAGACCAGAATTGATTTGGTTCGAGTTTGAGACCAGGACTGGTTTGGTTTGGGATTGGGACCAGGGCTGGTTTAGTTCAGGTTTGGGGCTGAGATTGGTTTGATTTAGTGTTGAGACGGGGTTGGTTTCTTTTGGGGTTGGGATTGGGATCGGGATTGTTTACGTTCAGGATTAAGCCGGGGACTAGTTTGATTTGCAGTTTAGACCAAGGTCTGTTTGAGAGTGAGACTGGAATTGGTTTGGTTCTATTTGAGATCTGGGCTGGTTTGGGATTGAGAATGGTATTGATTTGGTCTGGGATTGAGACCAGGACTGGTTTAGTTTGGGATTAAGTTCAGGACACAGTCCGAAATTGGTTTGATTTGGGAATGAGTTTGCCACTGGTGGTTTGGGATTAAGACCAGGTTAAGATCATGTGTTAAAACCAGGATTGCTTCTGGATTGAAACCAGGATTGGTTTGGTTCAGAATTGAGACAAGATTGGTTTGGTTCGGGATCAAAATCAGGATTGAATTGATTTGGGATTGAGACCGGGACTGTTTTAGTTTGGGATTAAGACTGGAAGTGCTTTGGAATTGGGACTGCCATTCATTTGCTTTGTGAATGAGACCGAGTCTGGTTTTGGTGTTGAGACCAAGACTGCTTCTGGGTTGAAACTGCGATTGGTTTGATTCAGGATTGAGTGGGTGACTGGTTTGTTCTGATTGTTTCGGGAGTGAGATTTGAATTGGTTTGGTTTGGATTGAGCCTGGGACCAGTTTAGGTCCAGCAGAGAGCTGCGACAACGCTGATTGGTTGGGTGAAAATTTGTATCGGTGCAGTCACCACTACCAGAAGGAGCAGCTCAACAAGACCGGAGTTCAAATGAAGACAGAGATAACAAGGTGTAGAGCTGGATGAACACAGCAGGCCAAGCAGAATCAGAAGAGCAGGAAAGCTGACGTTTCGGGCCTAGATCAGAAGGGTCTACACCTTGTTATCTCAGATTCTCCAGCATCTGCAGTTCCTACTATCTCTGAAACAGTTAAACCTGAAACACCACTTCAGTGTTTCCTTCCCTCCTGTAACCAAAAAGAAGTCATTGTGAGGGCCACAAGCAATGGAAAGTGAGTGGTCTTGCCCTGCTGCAGGTAACTAGAAGGGGGAGAGCTAATTGGTGAGTAATGAGTAAGGCAGGCAAGTCCTTACAACTTCTATTGCTTATAGTACTCGTTTTAGTACACAGACCAGAAAAGAAGGGCCACACATAACTGGATTTGATTTAATCTAATATGAAGTACTCTCCAAGGTTTAATTGGCAGGCAGTAACTAATGGGGTGCCACAGGGACCAGTGCTGGGATCCCAGCTATTCACAACATATATTAATGATTTGGGTGAGGGAACAAAATGTAACATCTCCAAATTTGCAGATGATACCAAGTTGGGTGGGAGAGTGAAATGTGATGAGGATGCAGAGATCCTTCAGCATGATTTGGACAGGTTGGGTGAGTTGGCAAATCAGATGCAGTATCATTTGGATAAATATGAGATTATTCACTTTGGAAGCAAAAAACAAGAAGGCAGTTTACTACTTGAATGGCTGTAAATTGGGAGAGGGGAGTGTGCAGTGGACGTGGGTGTCCTTGTCCACCAGTCGCTGAAGATAAGCGTGCAGGTGCAGCAGGCGGTAAAGAAGGCTAATGATTGGTTGGTCTTCATTGCGAAAGGTTGAGTACAGGAGCAGGGATGCGTTGTTGCAGTTATACAGGGCCTTGGCGAAGCCACACCTAGACTATTGTGTGTAGTTTTGGTCTCCTTTTCTGAAAAAGGATGCTCTTGCTCTAGAGAGAGTGCAGTGAACATTTACGAGGCTGATTCCAGGGATTATGGGACTGAAATATGGGGAGACATTGACTAGGTTAGGATTGGTTTTGCTGGAGTTCAGACGAATGAGGGGGAATCTAATAGAGACTTATAAAATTGTAACAGGACTACACAGGGTAGGTGCAGGGAGGATGTTCCTGATGGTGGGTGTGTCCAGAACCAAAGGTCACAGTCTGAGGATTCGGTGTAGACCATTTAGGACGGAGATGAGGAGACATTTCTTCACCCAAACCGTGGTGAGCCTGTGGAAATCATTACCACAGGAAGTTATTCTTGCCAAAATATTGCATGTATTCAAGAGGCGGCTAGATGTAGCATTTGGGGCGAATGGGATTAAAGGTTATGGGGAGAAAGCAAGATTAGGCTTTTGGGTTGAACAATCACCCGTGATCATGATGAATGGCAGAGCAAGATTGAAGGGTCGAATGGCCTCCTCCTGCTCCTATCTTCTATGTTTCTATGTTTGACACCAGGATTGATTTTATTCTGGATTGAAACTGGGATTGGTTTGGTTCAATGTGGAAACGGGGACTGGTTTGGGGTTGGGAGTAGAATTGATTTTATTCAGTAATGAAACTGGGAGTGGTTCGACGTTTGTCTGTGACTGGTTCGGTTCGAATTGACACCAGGACTGATTTGATTTGGTATTTAGACAAGGAGTGGTTAGTTTGGGATTGAGATCTGGATAGGTTTAGTTCGGGATTGAGTCCAGAACTGGTTCGGCCTGAGATTGAAACAAAAACAGAAATTGCCGGAAAGGCTCAGTAGGTCTGTCAGCATCTGTGAAGAGAAATCAGATTTAATGTTTCAGGTCTGGTGACCCTTCCTCGGAACTGATGGTAGCTAGGAAAATGATGGTTTATATGCAGAGGATAGGGTGGGGGGAGGGGGTTAGGAGTAAATGATAGGTGAGGATACAGCTCAAAAAGAGAGAGAAGAACAGTCAGACAGACAAAGGAGTGGATAACGATCTGACTAGAAGGGTGAATAGCTGTTAATAGAGTCTGTTAGTGGCTAACAATATGTAGTGTGTAATGGCAGACGATGTGATAATAAGGCCTGGTGTATGGTGTAGGGGTCTAGGACATGGGAGAGTTCAAGCCCAAAAATGATTGAACTTGATATTGAGTCCGGACGGCTGCAGCATCCCCAAGCGGTAAATGAGGTATTGTTCTTCCTGCTTGTACTGAGTTTAACTGGAACACTGCAGCAAGCCTGAGAAGAGATGTTGGCCAGGGAACAAGGTGCTGTGTTAAAGACCCTGACCTTCCAGTTGCCTGCCACTTTATTGTGGCAGAACGTAGATGTTCTGCGGATCAGTCACCCCAGTCTATGCTTTGTTTCCCCAGTGTAGAGGAGATCGCATTGTGAGCGGTGAATGCAGTAGACGAGATTGTGAGAAGTGCAGGTAAAGTTGTGCTTCATCTGGGAGGTATGTTTAGCCCCTTGGACACTGAGGAGGGAGGAGCTAAGTGTTACACCTTCGGCAGTTGCAGGGGAAGCTGCTATGGTGCTGTGGGGAGCTGCTGGAGTAAAGAAAGAGGGGACCAGGGTGTCCCAGACAGAACGGTCCCTGTGGAAGGCCATCAAGGGGGGATGAGGGGAGGGGAATATATGTCTCTGGTAGTGGCATCTTACTGGAGGTGGTGAAAAGGGCAGATGATGATCTTATAGATGTGGATGCTGATGGGTTGGTAAGTAAGGACAAGGCAGCGATGCTGTTGTTAGAGGAAGGAGAATGAGTGAGGGCAGAAATACGGGAGATGCATCAGACCAGTTGAGGGCCCTGTTGATAATGGTGCTCGGTTGAGGAAGAAGGTGGACATTTTGGAGGCTCCCTTGTTGAAGTTGGCCTCATCAGAACATCAGCAACCAAGACGGAGGAGCTGGAAGAATGAAATGGAGACTTTACAGGAAGCAGGGTGCGAGTCTAGTTAGCTGTGCGAGTCGGTGGGTTTATAGTGAAATGGAAACAGAGATGTCGAGGAAGGAAAGGGAGGAGTCAGAGATAGATCAGGTGAAAGTGAGGGCAGGGTGGAATTTGGAAGCAAGATTGATAAACTTTTCCGATCCCAGATGAGAGAGAGAAGCAGCACCGATGATATCATTGATATGTTGGAGAAAGAGTTGAGAGTTGGGGCCGGAATAGGACTAGAACAAGGAATGTTCCACGTACCCCATGAAGAGACAGGCATAGCTGGGGCCCATGTAGGTATCCATTACCATTGTTCTGACCTGAAGAAAATGAGAGGGGTTAAAAGAGAAGTTTGTTGAGGATGAGGACAAGCTTGTCCAAGCAGAGGAGGGTGGTGGTGGGTGGAGATGGTTTAGGCCTTTGCTTCAGGCAGAAGCGGAGAGCCCTAGACCATTCTGGTGGGAGATGGACTTGTAAAGGGAATTGCACGCCCACAGTAAAGTGGAAGCGGCTGGACCTGCAAACTGGAAATTCCGAAACTGGTGTGAAACATCAGAGGAATCATGAATGTATGTGGGCAGGGATTGGACTCGGGGAGAAGAGACTGAGTCAGGGTAGGAACAGATGAGTTCTGTGGGGCAGGAGCAGGGTGAATCAATGGGTATGCCTGGGCAGTCCTGTTTGTGGATTTTCAAAAGGAGGTAGAAGTGAGCTGTGCAGGGCGAGGGGTCAAACAGCTTGGAGGCAGTGGGGTGGGGGGAGATCACCAGATGAAGTGAGGTCAGTGACAGTAGCTGATATGATGGCCTGATGTGTCATGGTGGGGTCATGGTTTGCGGAAGATAGGAGAAGGTATCTGAGAGCTGGTGTTCAGCCTCTGCAATGTAGAAGTCAATACGCCAGACTACAACAGCACCACCCTTATCAGCAGGCTTAATAACAAAGTCAGGGTTAGATCTAAGCGCATGGAGTGCATTCAGTTTGGAGGGAGATAGGTTGTATTTGGTGAGAGGGGCAGAGAAATTGAGGTGACTAATGTCACATCGACAGTTCTCAATGAATAGATAGAGTGCAGGTAAAAGGCCGGAGGGAGAGTTTTGGATCTGGGCAAGGGGATTTGTAGGACAGAGAGAGGACTCTTGTCCAGAGAAATGGGCATGGAGGCTAAGACAATGGAAGAAGAGTTTAATGTCATGTTGTGCCCAAAATTCATTAAGTCGGGGAGGTGGGAACGCAGAGGGATAAAGCTGAGACCTTTGCTGGGTACAGAACATTCAGCATCGGAGAGCGGAAGGTAAGGAGGGATGGTGAATACTCAACAAAAGGTGGGGTTGGGGGAGGGGATTGAGTCAGAGGGAAGGGAGGGGATGAAGATTTCAGAGGGCCTTGGGGTATCCCTGAGTTGTTGCATCATGTGGGCCTTTTTGCCTGAAAGGAAAAGAAAACGTTTCTCGTTAGCACAGTGAATGAGTCAAAGGATGAAGTGGAACTGCAGAGTGGTACAGCTCTTAGCCAGCATGATGCAATGCTGTTCGAGAGAGAGGTTGAAAGTGTGCATGTGATGCTGCATGGCATTGAGTGTGGATCTCAGGATATGGTGGGAGCAGCTGTCTATGGAATGTGACTGAGCGCCAGCTTCCAGATACCTCCTCCTATCTTCCCCTTAACCATGGCCCCACCACGGTATTAGGCCATTGTATCAACTATGGTCACAGACCTCATTTCATCTGGTAATCTACCCCCACTTCCTCCAAGATGATAGTCCCCCAGCCCCACACAGCTCGCTTCTACCTCCTTCCACAAACAGGACTCCCGGGAGGACCCATTGTTTCAGCCTGTTCCTGGCCCACAGAACTCATCTCTTCCTACCTTGACTCAGTCTTATCTCCCCTGATCCAGTCCCTGCCCATGTACATCCATGATTCCTCTGATTCTTAATTCTGTTTTCAGAATTTCCAGTTTGCAGGCTCCAGTCGACTCCTCTTTGCCACGGACATGCAATCCCTTTACACATCCATCCCCCACCGGGATGGTCTCAGGCTCTCCGCTTCTTCCTGGAGCAAAGGCCTGAACAGTTCTACCCATCACGACCCTCCTCCGCTTGGCTGAGCTCATCCTCACCCTCAACAATTTCTCTTAATTCCTCTCATTTTCTTCAGGTTAGAGGGGTGACCATGGGCCCCAGTTATACCTGTCTCTCTGTGGGGTATGTGGAACATTCCTTGCTCCAGTCCTATTCCAGCCCTCACCCACAACTCTTTCTCTGATATATCAATAGTATCATTGGTGCTGCTTCCCTCTCTCGTCCAGAATTGGAAAAATTCATCAATTTCATCTTGTCTATTTCGGACTCTTCCCTTCACTTCCTTGACATCTGTTTTCATTTTTGGGAATAGTCTGACCACTAATATCCACTACTCCCACAGCTACCTGGACTATACATCTTTGCACCCTGCTCCCTGTAAAGACTCAGTTCCATTCTCCCAGTTCCTCTGTCTCCGTTACATATGTTCAGATGAGGCCAACTTTGATAAGGAAGCCTCCAAAATGTCCACTTTCTTCCTCAACCAAGGATTCCCCAGCACCGTTGTCAACAGGGCCAACTGGGTCCGACTCATCTACCACACTTCTGCCCTCACCCCCTCTCTTTCCTCCCACCATAGCAATAAGGTTCCCTTGTACTTACCTACCATCCCACCAGCATCCACATCTATAAGATCATCATCTGCCATTTCCGCCACCTCGAGCGAGATGCCACCATCAGACTCATATCCCTGACCCCTCCCTTGTCCACTTTCCACAGGGACCTTTCGCTCCGGGACACCCTGGTCCACGCTTCCTTCACTCCGACCAACTCCCATAGCCCATGGCACCTTACCCTGCTACCACCAAATGTGTAACACCAGCCCATTTACCTCCTCCATCCCCAGTATCCAAGGGCCCAAACATACCTTCCAGGTGAAGCAGCACTTTACCTGCACTGGAAAAAGCAGTTAACGTTTCGGGTCCGGTGACCCTCAGAACATCCTTCACAGGTGCTGCCAGACCTGCTGAGCTTTTCCAGCAACTTTGTTTTTGTTCCTGATTTACAGCATCTGCAGTTTTTTTCGGTTTTTACTTTACCTGCACTTCCCAGAATCTAGTCTACCTCATTCGCTGCTCACAATGTGGTCTCCTCTACATTGGGTAAATGAAGCGTGGACTGGGTGACCGCTTTGCAGAACATCTACGTTCTGCCCACAATAAAGACTCTGATCTTCCAGTTGCGTGCCTTTTTAACGCACCACCCTCTTCCCTGGCTAACATCTCTGTCTCAGGCTTGTTGCAGTGTTCCAGTGGAGCTGGAAGAACAACATTTCATTTTCCACTTTTCGACTTCGGAGCCCTCTGGACTCAATATCGAGTTCAATAATTTTAGGGTCTGAACTCTCCCATGTCCTTGGTTCCTACCCCACACACCAGGCCTTGTTATCACATAGCCTGCCATTACACACTACCTATTGTTAGTCACTAACAGTCCCCATTAAACAGCTGAGTTCTCAGGAAGTGTCACTGGATCCAAAATGTTAACTCTGTTTTTCCTTCACAGATGCTGCCAGACCTGCTGAGCTTTTCCAGCAACTTTGTTTTTGTTCCCATTAAACAGCTATTCACCCTTCTAGCCAGATCGTTATCCTCTCCTTTGTCCGACCAACTATTCTTCTCTCTCTTTGGGCTGTATCTCCACCTGTTTACACCTTATCCCCTCCCCCCACCCTATCTTCTGTATATAAACCAACATTTTCCTAGCTATCATCATCTCTTGAGGAAGAGCCAACTGACCTGAAACGTTGACTCGGATTTCTCTTCATAGATGCTGCCAAACCTGCTCAGCTTTTCCAGCAACTCCTGTCTTTGTTTCTGATTTACACCATCTGCAGTTCTTTTCAGTTTTTATTTGGTCTGCGATTGACTCAGGGATTGTTTCAGGATTGAGACCAAATATTGGTCCAGCCTTGGGACTGATGCTGGTCCAGGCGTTGGGATCGAGACCAGGTATTGATCTGATTCTGGGATCAGGTTAGGATCACATGAGGAAAATTTGAGAAGGACCATCAGCTTCTAAGGTGCTTCCAGTCTCGATGGTTTTTCCACATGTAGTGAAGTGATTGTCATTTCCTACTTTGTGTTCAGATTTCTGACCATCCTCTGACTCTGCTGAAACATGATGTGGAGGTCCCAGGACAAAAACAGAAGTTGCTGGGAAAGCTCAGTAGGTTTGGCAGCATCTGTGAAGAAAAAAAATCAGAGTTAACGTTTCGGGTCTGGTGACCCTTCCTCAGAACTGGGTCCCGGTGTTGGACTGGGGCAGACAAAACCAGACCACACAGGAAAAAGACAATGTTGTCGAGGAGAATACTGAGATACAGGCTATTAGACTAGACGGGATTGAGGTTCATAAGGAGGAGGTGTTAGCAATTCTGGAAGGTGTAAAAATAGATAAGTCCCCTGGGCCGGATGGGATTTATCCTAGGATTCTCTGGGAAGCTAGAGAGGAGATTACAGAGCCTTTGGCTTTGATCTTTATGTCGTCATTGTCTACAGGAATAGTGCCAGAAGACTGGAGGATAGCAAATGTTGTCCCCTTGTTCAAGGAAGGGAGTAGAGACAACCCTGGTAATTATAGACCAGTAAGCCTTACTTCAGTTGTGGGTAAAGTGTTGGAAAGGATTATAAGAGATAGGATTTATAATCATCTAGAAAGGAATAATTTGATTAGGGATAGTCAACACGGTTTTGTGAAGGGTAGGTCGTGCCTCACAAACCTTATTGAGTTCTTTGAGAAGGTGACCAAACAGGTGGATGAGGGTAAAGCGGTTGATGTGGTGTATATGGATTTCAGTAAAGCGTTTGATAAGGTTCCCCATGGTAGGCTATTGCAGAAAATATGGAGGCATGGGATTGAGGGTGATTTAGTGGTTTGGATCAGAAATTGGCTAGCTGTAAGAAGACAGAGGGTGATGGTTGATGGGAAATGTTCATCCTGGAGTTCAGTTACTAGTGGTGTACCGCAAGGATCTGTTTTGGGGCCACTGCTGTTTGTCATTTTTATAAATGACCTGGATGAGGGCATAGAAGGATGGGTTAGTAAATTTGCAGATGACACCAAAGTCGGTGGAGTTGCGGATAGTGCGGAAGGATGTTGCAGGTTACAGAGGGACATACATAAGCTGCAGAGCTGGGCTGAGAGGTGGCAAATGGAGTTTAATGCGGAAAAGTGTGAGGTGATTCACTTTGGAAGGAGTAACAGGAATACAGAGTACTGGGCTAATGGTAAGATTCTTGGTAATGTGGATGAGCAGAGAGATCTCGGTGTCCATGTGCACAGATCACTGAAAGTTGCCACCCAGGTTGATAGGGTTGTTAAGAAGGCGTACAGTGTGTTAGGTTTTATTGGTAGAGGGATTGAGTTTCGGAGCCATGAGGTCATGTTGCAGCTGTACAAAACTCTGGTGCGGCCGCACTTGGAGTATTGCGTACAGTTCTGGTCGCCGCATTATAGGAAGGATGTGGAAGCATTGGAAAGGGTGCAGAGGAGATTTACCAGGATGTTGCCTGGTATGGAGGGAAGGTCTTATGAGGAAAGGCTGAGGGACTTCAGGCTGTTTTTGTTAGAGAGAAGAAGGTTAAGAGGTGACTTAATAGAGACATACAAGATGATCAGACGATTAGATAGGGCAGACAGTGGGAGCCTTTTTCCTCGGATGGTGATGGCTAGCACGAGGGGACATAGCTTTAAATTGAGGGGTGATAGATATAGGACAGATGTCAGAGGTAGGTTCTTTACTCAGAGAGTAGTAAGGGCGTGGAATGCCCTGCCTGCAAATAAACATATGATGATAATGGAATAGTTTAGGTTAGATGGGCTTCAGATTGGTTTCACAGGTGGGCGCAACATCGAGGGCCGAAGGGCCTGTACTGCGCTGTAATGTTCTATGTTCTATGCTGAGCTTTTCCAGCAACTTCTGTTTCTGTTCCTGATTTACAGCATCCACAGTTCTTTTCGTTTTTTATTCAGAAATCACACGACACCAGGTTATAGACTAATAGGTTCATTTGAAATCACAAGCTTTCAGACTGCTTCTCCTTCGTCAGGGAAATGAGCTGTGATTTGAAATAAACCTGTTAGACCATAACCTGATGCCGTGCGACTTCTGACTTTACCCGTTCAAACCGCAGTTCCTCCCAAATGAGCACTTTTTGAAACGCGCTTATTTTTCCAAAGTCTGCCTGCTGGTTATAATATACCGTATACATGAGCCAGCTTCCCTCAGCTGGAGAGGCATTGCTTCGATAAAGTTCAGCAAACACACATCGATCTTACTTACAAACATGTGAAACAACAATTAAAAGGAGATAACAAGGTGTAGAGCTGGATGAACACAGCAGGCCAAGCAGCATCAGAGGA
>NC_063358.1:43868478-43930525 GCF_021869965.1 Rhincodon typus
GAAGGGTCACTGGACCCGAAACGTTAACTCTGTTTTTTTCTTCACAGTTGCTGCCAGACCTGCTGAGCTTTTACACCAACTTTGTTTTTGTTCAAATGCCTTTTCCTATTAAGAAAATAGTATTATGCCTCTATTCTTCCTTCCAAATTGCATAACCTCACACTTTCCCCATTTTACTCCATCTGCCACTTATTTGCCCACTTGGCTATCATATCCAAGTCCTTCATCAGCCTACCTGCTTTCTCAACACTACCTGCACATCCACCCGTCTTTGTGTCATCTGCAAATTTGGCATAAATACCCTCAGTTCCTTCATCCACATAGTTAATGTTTGCCGTGAATAGTTGTGGTCCCAATGCTGACTTCTGCAAAACTCCACTAGTCATTGGCTGCCATTTTGCCACCCCTTTATCCCCATTCTCTGCCTTCTGCCAGTTAGCCAATCCTCTAACCATGCCACTACCTTGCCTGTACCACCATGGGTCTTGTCTTATTTAGTAGCCTCCTGTATGGCGCCTTGTCAAATAGATCATGTCTACTGGCTCTCCTTTGTCTAATTTTCTTGTTACCTCCTCATAGAATTCTAATAGATTCGTCATGCATGACTTGTTCCTGACAAAGCCATGCTAACACCACCCTATTTTACCATGCATTTCCAGGTACTCAGCATTTTTATCAATAGACTCTCAAATCTTACCAACTACTGAGGTCAGGCTAACCAGCCTTTAGTTTCCCATCTTCTGCTTCCCTCCCTTCTTAAACAGGGATGTTACATTAGCCATTTTCCAGTTCTCTGAGACCCCTCCCTGACTCTAGTGATTCCTGAAGATCACCAGCAATGGTTCTACAATCTCCTTAGCTATCTCCTTCAGAACCTGGTGTGTAACAAATCCAGCCGAGGTGATTTATTCACTTTCAGACCTTTCAGCTTCCCCAGTACCTTCTCCTTAATGATGACCACTATACTCCCCTCTGCCCCCGACTCTCCAAGTTCTGGTGCGCTGCTTGGTGTCTTCCACTATAACTGATGCAAAGTACCTATTCAGTTCCTCTGCCATTTCTTTATTTCCCTATTACTGCTTCTCTGGCCTCATTTACAGCATCCAATGTCCACTCTTGCCTCTCTCATCTTTTTAGAGATCTTAAAAACAAACTCTTCAAATCATATTACTTGCAAGCTTATGATTGTTTTGTCCTCTCTCACCTCATTGCTTTTTAAGTTATCGTCTGCTGGTTTTCAAAGATTTCCAAATCCTCTGCCTTCGCACCGATATTCACTATATTGTATGCTTTTTATTTTGTTTTTATGCTGTCGTTGACTTCTCAAGTCAGCCATGGTTGTCTGATCATCCCCTTAGCAGGTTTCTTCTTCCTTGGGATGAAATTTTGCTGTGCCTCCCAAATTATTCCCAGAAACTCCTGCCATTTCTGCTCCACTTGTCTTCTCTGCTAGGCTGCCCTTCCAATCAACTCTGGTCAGCTCGTCCCTCCTGTCTTTGTAGTTACCTTTACTCAATTGTAATACCCTTGCATCTGATTCAACCTTCTCTCTCTCAAACTGCAGGGTGAATTCTGTTGTATTGTGGTCTCTGCTATTTTGGAGTCCCCATTGATTACTCTAATAGTGTCTTTCTTACATGCCTTTTCTATCTCCTTATTTTCTTTCCTTCTCTGATTATTGCTACCCCATCCTGTCTACTACTAGGAGGCCTGTACAAACTCCCATCAGGGTCCTTATCCTCTGTGGACTTCACGTCTACCCACAGAGATTTTACACCTTCTGAATCTATATCATTGTTATTGCTTTTATTTCTTTTTTTCCGAACAAGGCAACCCCTCCACATCTGCCTGTCCTTTCAACATAATGTGTATCCTTGAATATTCAGTTCCCAGCCCCGATCACCTTGCAACCATGTCTGTGATACCCACAACATGGCACCTGCCAATTTCAATCTGCATTACAAGCTCCTTTACCTTGTTCGGTGCATTTAAGTATAACACCCCAAGGCCTGTGTCCCATGGATTTGAATCTGTTTTTTGCGCACCAATCTTTGAGCCACATGTTTACTTCTTTAATCTTGTTGATGCAATTGCAATTTGTTCGTGGCTGAGGTATTAATCCAGAGATTATTACCTTTTAGGTTCTGTTTTTTTAAATTTAGCTCCAAGCTTTTCCCTCAGCAGAACCTCTTTCCTCTTTTTACCTACATCGTTGGTACCTATGTGGACCATGACAACTGGATCTTTCCCCTCCCAATCCAAATTCCTCTGCAGCCCAGATGAGAGATCCTGAACTCGGGCACCAGGCAGGCAACATAGCCTTTGGTACTCTTAAACCTGGCCACAGAGTCATAAAGTCATACAGCACAGAAACAGACCCTACGATCCAACTCGTCCATGCTAAGTTTCCCAAACTAAACTAGTCCCATTTACCTACATTTGGCCCATATCCCTCTAAATCTTTCCTATTTATATATCTAGATAACACAGTGTGGAGCTGGATGAACACAGCAGGCTGGGCAGCATCAGAGGAGCAGGAAAGCTGACGCTTTTCTGCTCCTCTGATGCTGCCTGACCTGCCGTGTTCCTCCACCCCACGCTGTGTTATCTCTGACTCCAGCATCGGCAGTCCTTACTGTCTGTATTTTTATACCTGTCCAGATATCTTTTAAATATTACAACTGTACCTGCATCTACTACTTCCTCTGGTAATTCATTTCACATATGAACTACCCTCTGTGTGAAAACATTGCCCCTCAAGTTCCTTTTAAATCTTTCTCTTCTCACCTTAAAAATATGCCCTGTAGTTTTGAACTCTCCGACCCTAGGGAAAAGACCTTTTCTATTCACCTGATCTATACCCCTCACGATTTTATAAACCTCTATAGAGGATCACCCCATAACCTCCTAAGCTTGAGTGAAAAAAAATCCCAGCCTACCCAGCCTCTCTTTATAACTCAAACCCTCCAGTTCCAGTAACATTCTTGTAAATCTTTTCTGCTGACCCTCTCCAGTTTACTAATATCCTTCTTATAGCAGACCCCGGAACTGTACACAGTACTCCATAAGTGGCCTCACCAATGTCCTGTATAACTGTAACTTGCATCCAACTCCTATACTCAATTGTCTGAGCTATGACAGCAAGCATGTCAAACGCCTTCTTTACCATCCTGTCTCCTGTGATGCAATTTTCAAAGAACAATGTACCTGAACCTCTCTGTTTGACAACTCTCCCCAGGGCCCTACCATTCATAATATAAATCCTGCCCTTGTTCATCTTACCAAAATGCATTACCTCGCATTTATCCAAATTAAACACCATCAGTCACTTCTCAGCCCATTGGCAGAATTGATCAAGATCCCTTTGTAATCTGAGATAACACCAATATTTGGTGTCATCCACAAACGTACTAACCATGCTTCCTAAATTCTCATTCAAATCATTTATATAAATGGCAAACAAAAGTGGACCCAGCGCTGATCCCTGTGGAACACCACTGTGCTCAGGATTCCAGTTCGACAAATAACCCTCTACTGCCATCTTCTGTTTCCTACTGTCAAGCCAATTTTGTATCCATTTAGCATGCTCTCCATGAATCCCATGTGATCTAACTTTACTAACTAGTCTACCATGTGGAGCCTTGTCAAATTTGATGTAGACAATATCTACCGCTCTGCCCTCATCTATTTTCTTGGTCTCGTCCTCAAAAAATACTCAAGTGAGTTTGAGAGACATGATTTCCCATGCACAAAGCCATGGTGACTATCCTTAATCAGTCCTTGTCTCTCCAAATGCATGTAAATCTTTCAGAAACCCCTCCAACAACTTACCCACCACTGATGTCAGATTCACCAGTCTATAGTTCCCAGGCTTCCCCTTGCAGACTTTGTTAAATAAAGGCACAACATCTTCGAGTCCTCCAGCGCTTCACTTGCGGCTGTAGATGATACAAATATCTTTGTTAGGGGCCCAGCAATTTCTTCCCTAGCTTCCCAAAACATCCTTGGATACACTTGATCAGGCTCCGGAGAGTCATTCACCTTTGTTTTTTAAAATGTCCAGCACATTCTTTTCTGTAATGTGGACTGTTTTCAAGATATAACTATTTATACCCCCAAGCTCCTTAGCTTCCCTGTCTTTCTCCACAGTAAATACTGATGCAAAATATTCATTTAGTATCACTCACATCTCCTGGGGTTCCACTTATAGATGACTTTGTTGATCTTTAAGAAGCCCTATTCTCTCCATGGTTGCTCTTTTGATCTTAATGTAATTGTAGATTTTATTTTAGAATCTCCTAAAACACTATCTGCCAAGGCCCTCCTGATTTCACTCTTAAGAATGTCCCTGTTCCCCTTATACTCTTCAGAAGATTCACTTGATCTCGGTTGCCTACACCTGACATATGCCCCCTTCTTATTCCTGACCAGAGCCTCAATTTCTTTATTCATCCATTGTTCTCTATTCCTACTAGCCTTATCCTTCAATCCAGCAGAACAGTGTCTATTCTTCTGACTATAGTATCCCTGGTTACAACTACATTTCTCTTTTCTCCCTACTCTTGGATGGCACCCTATACCACTGCTGTGGTCAGTTTGCCCAACCTTCCTACAACCTCACGCTAATCTACACAAGAGCAAGAATCTTAGACCTGTTAGACAAGCCCAAACACTGAGGCTCCTTCAGCACTACCTCCTGAAACCCTTTACCAGCCTTACTTGTAGTCATACCCTCCTATTCCTGATCACTGACCAAATTTGTAGTTGTTAATCTAAGGGATGTGACTGCCTTCTGAAGTACAGTGTCCAGGTAACTCTTCCTTTCTTCGATGTGTCACAGTGTTTGAAGCTGAGCCAACTATGAGCCAGAGTTCGTCAAGCAACCAACACTTGCTACAGATGTGGTCGCTATGACCAAAATAGGGTCCACCAGCTCCCACATCATTTGGCCTGGCATTTCTATTCTTAATACTTAGTCCTTAATTTGATTTTTAGAAAGTTCCAACTAATCTGTAATTATTTCCCCTATTTACCTAAAATCTGAAAGTAACTTATAATAGATAGTCAGATTGGTAGCTATCACTAACCAATGAACTTAGTTTTTCTGTGAAGTCATTCTTTTGTTCTTGGACCCTGATCCTGCACTTCAATTATGCTGTTAAAAAACCTTACAAACTATGAGCCGAGAAAAGCAAGCAAAAGCGCCTCTTTCCCCTCTGCACTGAATTCCCGTGTTGCCACCAAATTCCCTGAACTGTATACTCAGTCAAGCTGTGACTCACTGTGGATGGGATCTCTCTGTCCTGACCGTGCGAAGCTTACTAGTATAGTAGATTAGGGTGGCAGAGGGTAAAAAAAACAGTGAATATATGCCAGTGAGTGCAAAATCAGTAGTAGGGAAACAATTGGAAAAAGTTCTGAGGAGCAGAATTTATCTCTCCTTCGAGAGAAAAGTATTAGGAATATTCAGTGTGGCTTTGTCAAGGAGAGATCATGTCTAACAGGGTTGATTGCAATCTTTCACTGTAAAGACTGATGCAGAATATCTAACTCCTCTACTTTTTCTTGTTCTCCAAAAGCTTCTCCCTAGATTCATTTTCTAAGGGGCCTATGTTCACTTTGACCTCTGTTCCTTTCCATATGTTTTAAAGAAGCAGCTGTCAGTTTTTATAATCCTCACTAGTTTGCCCTTTGTAGTTTTATTTTCATTTCGTTATTACCTATTTAGTTCTCTTTTGGATTCTGAATTTACCTGAGTCTTCAGGGCTATCACTGACTTTTGCCTCCTTCTTATGTTTTTTCTTTAAACTCCTTAACTTCCTTGGTTAGCCACGGTGAGTTTATCCCTCTCAGAATCTTTCCTCCTTATTGGGATATATTTTTGTTGAGAGCCATGAATTATCTCCTTACATGTCCGCCACCGCTTGCTTACTGTCATTTCTGCTCATCCATCTGTCCAGACAGCCTGGGAAAGGGACTGAAGGCAGTCAGTAGTGGTGAATGGTTGTTTATCAGACTGCAAGAAGGGATATAGTGGTGTCTTCAGGGATGGATGCTAAGACCACTGATCTTTTTGGTTACTATTATAATGTAAATCTGGGTATAAAAAAAGTAAATCAAAGTTCACAAATGATAAAATGTAGAAAGTAGTAAGGCTGGAGATAGACTGCTGAAATGAGGAGACTTGTGGCAGATGAATGAAATGCAGAGATGTGTGAAAATATACATTTTAGTAGGAAGAACAAGGGGATGCAACATACCACAAAAGGGTCCAATTTTAGCAAGTGCAGAAGTAATGAGACCTGGGGCTGTTCTTACACAAATACTTAAATGTGATAGAACAAGTTAAGAAGACTGTTACAGTGTAACAGGATCCTTGACTTTATAAATAGAGGCAGTTAAAACAAGAAAGTTATGTAGAACTCTTTACAGGCTTCAGCTTGAGTATTGTGTTCAATTCAGGACGCCATACTTTGAGGGCGGTGAAGTTAATCACAAGGATGCAAATAAGATTAACTTGAGTGATACCTTGAGTGGTGCCGTCCTCGATAGTGTAGTGGTTAGTATCCCCGCCTGTCATGTGGGAGACTGGAGTTCAATTCCCCGCCGGGGAGATTCTAGATGTTCAGGACACTTGTGGCACCATGGTAGTGTTGCTGCCTCTGAGCCAGGAGGCCCCAGGTTCAATTCCCAGAGGTGTCTAATAACATCTCTGAACAGTTGTTTAGAAATATGCAATGCTTGAACCAATGTCCGTGTAAACAGTAACCCACTTTTAGGGGCGGCACGGTGGCTCAGTGGTTAGCACTGCTGTATCGCAGCCCCAGGCACCTGGGTTCAGTTCCATCCTCTGGCGACTGTCTGTGTGGAGTTTGCACATTCTCCCCATGTCTGCGTGGGTTTCCTCCAAGTGCTCCAGTTTCCTCCCACAGTGCAACGATGTGTAGGTTAGATGGATTGGCCGTGCTAAATTGCCCGTAGTGTTCAGGGATGTGTAGCTTAGGTGGGTTATAGGAGGATGGGTCTGGGTGGGATGCTCTGATGGTTGGTGTGGACTTGTTGGGCCGAAGGGCCTGTTTCCACACTGTAGGGATTCTATGATAAGGAACTGTGGTTGAGTGTCAGTTATGGAGAATCTGCACTTGTTCTTTAGCAAGGGGAGATTTGATAGAGGCTTTCAAAATCATGAAGGATTTTAATTGAGTAAGTAACAAGGAACAATTGCTTGTGGCAGAGGGTTGGTAACTTGAGCTCATTTAAGCTCATTGATAAAAAGAACCAAACACAACATGAAGAAAATATAATACTGGTATGGCAGATTGTTCTGATCGAGAATGCACTACCTGGAAAGAAAGTGCATACCCATTCAAAAGTAACTTTTTCCAAAGGAAATGTTGTTAAGTACTCTGAGGAAAGTTCTCCGGGCGATGGAGAAACAGCAGGGGATTGGGAGAACTTGATCAAAGAGCCAGCACGGGCACAGAGGATTTAAGGATCTCCTCCTGTACTATATCATGCTCTGCTTAATAGATGATAAGAACAGTTGTTGATTATGATATTGTAGTTTTAAAATATATTAATCTTCCAAGGTGCCGAAAGAAAGCTGACCACTGAAACACCAACGGAAAAGAAACAAAGAAAGCAAAAAATCAAAAGCCCTCATATCACAGCAGAAGATTATAAATTGTGGAACAACTGTAAGTGTAAAATTTGGGACCAATTAACTGACACAATGGAACGAGGATAGTTATTCTTTTATGAAGTGGCAAGTTCTAATTTTATTAAAGAACCTGATAAATCACAATATTAGATGTAAAAATAAGAGCAAAAGAATGCAACAGGACCCCTTAAACTTGCTTCTCCGTTCACTAAGATTATGGTTAATCTTCAGTCACTAATCTAGTTTCTTGCATGATTCCTGTGGAGCCCAAAAATTGTGCTGATCTCAGGTTTGAATATTCTCAATGATTAACATCTACAGCTGTCTAAGGTAAAAATTTCAAACATTGCTGATTCATTAAGTGAAAGCCATGTACTCGAGTTCTAGACTGGCCAGAAAGGGCAAGTAGTGTCTATCAAGCTCCTTGAAAATCTTATCTTTCAATGAGATCATTCATTGTTTGAAACTCCATAGAATGTATGCCAAGTTTACTTTACATGTCCTCATAGGACAAATCCTCTGACTCTTGGAATCAATGTACCAAAGAGCTGTTGCATCTCCTCCCAAGGTAAGAATTTCATTTTCTTAGATATGGACATCAAAACTGTGTACCTAGGGCTCCATGTGGTCACAGCAAAGCCCTCTTTGTTCATGCATTTCAAAAATTGTAAAACTGGTGAATGACATATGTTGTTCTGATTCATCTTGTATGTCTGAAAAAAGTGTTACAGTACATTCATTTCCAAGAATTTATGGTTTTTTACTTTAGTCCATAGGGGATAACAAGCTATTTTCTTTTCATATGCATAAGCAGAAATAATAGGTTAACGGGAATGAGAAAACTTTTAAAAATGAACATCATTAGAGGACAAGAACTAAAAAAAATTAATGGGCTCAAAAACCAACAAATTCCTTGGGTATAATACCTACAGTGTCAGCATACAAATAGGCCCCTTGGCTCACTATGTCACCAACAAACACCAAACCACACTGATCCCATTTACCTGCTCTTGGTCCTTAGCTAATATGCCCAGGCATTTTAAGTGCTAATCCAAATGCTTCTTAAATGTTGCAAGAGTAGTTGCCTCCAGCACCCTCTCGGGCAGCACCTTCCATACTTTTAGCATCTTCTGGGTGAAAATTATTTTTTTATGATCTCCTCTAAGTCACATACCCTTCACTTCAAACTTGTGCCCTCTGGTCTTAAACACATCTGCCATGGGGAAAAGATTCTCACGAACTACCCTGTCTGTGCCTCGTAATTTTGCATACCTCAATCAGATCCGTTTCCCCCTGTCCCTTCCTCCTCTGCTCTGAGGAAAACAAACCCAGCCTATCAGTCTCCCCTCATAACTGAGACTTTTCATCCCAGGCAACATCCTGGTGAATCTCTTCTGCACTCTCTCCAGTACATTCATGTCCTTCTGATAGGGTGGCGACCAGACTGAGACCATTATTCTCACTATCAACAACACCATCAATTTTTGTGTCATCTGCAAACTTGCCAATTATATCTTCCACATTCATAATCACATCTAAGTCATTAACGAACATAACAAACTGCAAGGATCCCTGCACTGATCCCTGTGGTACACAACTGGCCAAAGGCTTCCAAACACAATATACAAACATTTCTGCACTATCAGCATCCTATTTGCAAGCCAGCTTGGATTTAGTTTGCCAACTTGTCTGAGTTCCCATGATCCTTTACTTTTTGGATCAGCCTTCCATGTGGGACCTTACTGAAACTCATGTAACGAACATCAACTGCACTACTCAATATATTTAATCACCTTTTCAAAAACTCAAGTAGATTAATTAGACAGAACCTCCTTCGGACAAATCCATGCTGACTATGCCTGATCAATCCTTGCCTTTCCAAATGTTGAGTAATCCTGTTCTGCAGAGGTTTTTCCAATTTCCCTACCACTGACATCGGACTAGTTGGTCTGTAATTACCTGTCCTAACCTCGCTGCCCTCCTTGAGTAAAGGAACTACATTAGCTATCCTGCAGTCATCCAGCACTTCACCTGTGGTCAGCCAACTATTAAATATCTCCTCCAAGCCTGAGAAATCTTCTCTCTTGCCTCCCATGGCAGCCTGAAATGAATCTCATCAGGCTCTGGGGATTTATGCATCTTTATGCCTACTGAAATATCTAATATCTGCTCCTTATTAATCTTAACATGTTCTACAAGCCCACAATCCCAACTGAAATGTCTTAGCTACAATGTCTTTCTCCTCTGAATACAAATGAGAAATATTCATGGAAGACCTCAACTACATCCTTTGGTCTTTAATGGGCCCCACTCTTTCTGTAGTAATCCTTTTACTCTTACTATACTTATAAGCTGCCTTGGGGTTTTCCATGATTCTATCTGCCGGGTATTTTGTGGCCCTGCTTTGTCTTCCTAATTTTTATTTTTCAGCATACTTCTACACTCTGTGTACTTTTGAAGAGCCTCCCCTTTTTTTATGTTCTCTATTTAACATACTCTTTCTCCTTTTTCTTTATTAAACTCTTACTATCCCTTGATATCCAGGGTTCCCTGGATTTAGAGCATAGAGCCATAGAATAATACAGCATGGAAACAGGCCCTTTGGCCCAAACTGGTCCATGCTGACCATGGTGCCCACTCAGCTAGTTCCAATTGCCTGCATTTGGTCCATATCCCTCTAAACCCTTCCCATCCATGTACTTATCCAAATGTTTTTCAAATGTTGCTATTGTACCTGCCTCAGCACTACTCTCCGGGTGAAGAAGTTGCCCCTCAGGTTCTTCTTAATTTTTTTCCTCCCTCACCTTAAACCTATGCCGTCTAGTTTTCAATTCCCCATCCCTGGGGAAAAGACTATATGCATTCATCCCATCTATGCCCGAAATGATTTTATACACCTTAATAAAGTCACCCCTCATTCTCCTACGTTTCAAGGAATAATGTCCTCTACTGGCCAACCTTTTCCTATAACTCAGGCCTACTAATCCTGGCAACATCCTTGTAAATCTTCTTTGCACACTTTCCAGTTTAACTATGCCTTTCCTATAATAGGGTGACCAAAACTGTACACAATATTCCAAATGCGGCCTCACCAATGACTTATATAACTTTAACATAACGTCCCAACTCCTGTACTCAATGCTTTGACTGATGAAGGCCAGCTTGCTAAATGCCTTCTTCACCAACCTGTCCACCTGTGACACTGCTTTCAACGAACTAGTATTTGTACTCCTAGGTCCCTCTGTTCCACAACAGTCCTCAGGACCTTTTCATTTACTGTATAAGTCCTACCTTGGTTTGACTTTCCAAAGTGCAACGCCTCACACTTATCTGTATTGAATTGCATTTGCCAATCCTCAGCCCACTTGCCCATCCGATCAAGATCCCTCTGTAATTTTTGATAATCTTCCTCGCTATCAACGATACCTCCTAATTTTGAATCATCCGCAAACTTACCAATCATGCCTTGTATATCATTTATGTAACTAGCAAATAATAAAGATCCCAGCACCGATCCCCTGTGGCACACCACTAGTCAAAGGCCTTCAGCCCAAGAAACCATCACCCTGTGCTTCCTACCGTTGAGCCAAATTTAAATCTGATTAGCTAGCTCTCCCTAGATCCCATGCAACCTAATCTTCATGACTAGCTTGCCATGTGGGACCTTGTCAAAGGCCTTACTAAAGTCAATATGGACGACATCCATGCCCGACCCTTATCTATCCTGTTAGTTACCTCTTTGAAAAACTGTAAAAGATTTGTCGGACTTGCCGCCCTTGCCCTTCACTTTTACAGGAAGATACTAACCTTGAATTTTCACTGTATTACTTTTAAAAGACTTCCACTTCCAAGTGTAGACTTAACTTCAAGTAGCTGCTCCCAGTCTGTTATCCAGATATGTTTGTCTAACGATGGTGAAATTGATCTTCTCCCAAATTAGAC
The DNA here is from genome assembly GCF_021869965.1 of Rhincodon typus. Classification (NCBI taxonomy): domain Eukaryota; kingdom Metazoa; phylum Chordata; class Chondrichthyes; order Orectolobiformes; family Rhincodontidae; genus Rhincodon; species Rhincodon typus. The sequence goes on from NC_063358.1 coordinate 43,880,081, forward strand.
ACCTAACCTGCACCATCCTTATCCCTTTTCATAATGACTTTGAAATGTACACATTTATGGTCACTATCCCCAAAACGCTTGCTCACTGAAACTTGAACCAAATAAATAGCTTTATTCCTTAGGATTAAGTCTAGCACTGCTGTATCTCTAGTGGGACTATCTGCTTACTGGCACTGAAAGCTCTCCTCGATGGGTTTTAAAAATTCCGCCCGGTCTAATCCTTTCAGAGGAAGGTGGTCCGGTTAATGTTAGCAAAGTTGAAATCTCCTACAACAGTAAGCCTGTTTTCTTGTACCCTCCTGTGATTTGACCACATACTTGCTCCTCTTTCCCCTTCTGATTATTGAGAGAGCTGTACTTTAATCCCAGCAAAGTAATCACCCCTTTTTTTTCAGGTTTCTAAAAGACTCTTTTAGCACATCCTCTCTCATTACCACAGTGATGTTAACCGTATATCCTGGGTTTCTAAAAGAGGTGACTACAGAGATATTGGATGCATTGCCTATTTTTTTCCCTTTATTTACGAGATGAGGAAGTCACTTTCAGGCAGTATTTATTGCCGAGAGGGCAGTTGAGAGTCAATCACATTGCTGTGGGTCTGGAGTCACATGTAGGCCAGACCAGGTGTGGATGGCAACTTCCTTCTCTAAAGGACATTAGTGAACCAGACAAATTTTTCCGACAATCAACAATGGATTCATGGTTCTCGCTAGATTCTTAATTCCAGGTACTTATTGAATTCAAATTCCACCATCTGCTGTGGCGGGATTCAATCCCAGAACATTATCTTGGCCTCCGGATTAACAGTCCGGCTATAGTACCACTAGGCCATTGCCTCCCTGCTTGTGATCTTTTAAAATTCATTATGTTCCACAATGGTCCCAGCAGCTTGGAAATTAGCAAATTAACACCACTATTTAGGAAAGGATTTATAACACACTATTTATAACTCACCGAATCTATACATCTCTGAACACTACGGGGTAATTTAGCATGGCCAATCCACCTAGCCTACACATCTTTAGACCTGGAGGAAACCCACGCAGACGTGGAGAATTTGCAAACTCCATACAGACGGTCGCCCGAGGGTAGAATCGAACCCAGGTCCCTGGCACTGTGAGGCAGCAGTGCTAACCACTGAGCCACTGTGCCGCTCGTTATTGTTTAAAGAGTCAACCATATTGCTGTGGGTCTGGAGTCACATATATGGCAGAGCAGGTAAGGATGGCAGTTTCCTTCCCTAAACCCATTAGTAAACAATCAATTCACAGTTAGACTCTTAATCCTAGATATTTATTGAATTTAAATTCCGCCATCTGTATTGGCAGGATTCAAAACTGGGTACCCGTGTCTCTGGATTAACAGAGCAGTGATAATACCATTAGGTCATTGCCTCCCCTAAAATGCCCCAACCATTGCAACCTGCTGTGTATCGAAAGAGATTTAAACACAGTTCAAGTTGAGTCCAAGATAACAAGGTGTAGACCTCTAGGCCCGAAGCGTCAGCCTTCCTGCTCCTCTAATGCTGCTTGGCTGCTGTGTTCATCCAGCTCTACACCTTGTTATCTCAGATTCTCCAGCATCTGCAGTTCCTACTATCTCTCAAGTTGAGTCCAGGTGCCTTTAAGTGGAACGACCTTTGTTTTTTCAGAAATGGCACCTGATGAGAGCCTTTGAAAATCTCCTTGTTCTAGATTTCCCACCTGAAGTTACAATATCCACCCTCTCTATGCCCTCATGATCTTGTACAAGTTAGCAAGTCCCGTCAAACCTTTGCAGTTCCAAGAAAACCGACTGGTGCCTATCCAATGTTGTCTCAGCTCAGACACACCAACCCATGCAGCATCCTGCAAAATCTCCTCCACACCGTCTGTAATGCTTCCTATAACATGACCAGAACTGCATGTAATATTCCACCTGTGGCCTAAACAGTATTTTGTACACGATTACAGCAATTAGGGATGGGCAATGAAAGCTGCCTAGCCAACAATGCCCTCATCCCATGATTGAATAAAGAAAAAAATCCCGAGAAGGGTAGATAGAAGATAGAGGAGGTGATGGCCTAGTGTCATTATTGCGAGACTATTTATACAGAAACTCAGCTAATATTGTGGGGATCTGGGTTCAAATTCCGCCACAGCAGATGATGGAATTTGAATTTATTAAAAAAGAAACTGGAATTGAGAGTCCAACGATGATCATGAAACCATTGTCAATTGTCAGAAAAAACATCTGGTTCACTAATATCCTTTCGGGAAGGCAGTCTGCCATCCGTACTTGGTTTGACCCACAGAAATATGGTTGACTCAACTGCTCTTTGGACGATTAGGGATGGACAATCAATATTGGCCTAACCAGCGACGGCCTCAGCCCATGAGTGAATTTTTTAAAAAAAGAGAGAAGGGAGCGGAGTACCTGGAGCAAGACAGCAGCACCTAATACAGCTGGCTGGTCCAGTCCAATTTGTGGCTCAGACTTGACTGACCTTGTTTTAAGAAACATCTATGCATGAAATCATGACAAAAGAGGTAGTTGAATGGTCAGCCATTCTCTGAGGGTTGTTAGTTTGTGAAATTTTCTTTCTTAGAAAATAGTAAATTTGAAGGTTGCATTTTGTTCCACAGTTCAAGCCACCTGGACTTATTTGCTGTTGTTTCCAGTGTACTAGTCCTTTTCTCAATTTTGTTTGGTTACCGTGACCTATAGCCCCCCTTCACTTCATATACTCCTCTATATTCCATCTGGAAATTCTGAATATGATTCAGGTGTAGGTGTAAGTGTAGGCCACTCAGTTCCTTCAGTCTATTTGGTCATTAATTAAAACAACCATGATCTTATGGAGAGCCTCCATCCACTTTCGTGTCGACCCCTAATAATATTTTTATCGCCTTGCTAAAGAAGAACCAAACTGACTCTGCTTTAAAAATATTAAAGGACTTTGCTTCCACCACCTTTTCAGGAAGTGAGTTTCAAAAACACTCAACTATCTGAAAGAAAATTTTGCCTCATCACTATTTTCAGACAGTGATCCCATAATTTTTGATTCTGCCACACAAAGAAACATTCTCTCCACAACTACCTTGTCAAATCTCTTTAGGATCTTATATTTCAATCAACTCACATTTTACCTAGCCTGTCCAATCCATCCTCCTACGACAACACCCTATTCAAGTAAACATTCCCTGAACTGCCTCCAACACGTTTACATCTATCTTTAAAGAAGGTGATGGATACTGTGCACTGTACTCCAGATGTGTTCTCACCAGTGCCTTGTATACTGAAGCTCAACCTTTTTGCATGCAATTCTGCTCACAATAAATGATAATATTCCATTTGTTTTCTTAATTACTTGCTTACCTGCTTACTAATCTTTTGTGTCTCCTGCACAAAGAAATCCAAGTTCCTCTGCATCTCATAGGAATCTTCGACCATGTAGATAACATGCTTTTTAAAATCCTTGCTGATGAATGGACAATTTTACATTTTCCCATATCATACTTCATTTGCTATATCTTTGCCCCTCAATCTGTTAGAATCTTCTTGTGTTCTCATCACAATATACTTTCCACCCAATATTTTTGTTGTCAGCAAATTTTGCAGCTATACCTTCCAGACCTTCATCTAAGACATTTTATATAAATTGAGGTCCCAGCACTGATCCCTGAAGCGCACCACTTATTAAACTTGCCAACCTAAAAAGATTCATTTATGCCTCTTCTCTGCTTTCTGTTAGGAATGCATATATTTTTTACAGCATGGAAAGAGACCCTCTGGCTCATCATGTCCATGCTTGTCATCAAGCATCCATCTATATTAATTCCATTTTTCAGCACTTGGCCCTTAGCTTTGTAGGCTAATATATTTCAAATGTTCATCTAAATAATTCTTAAATGACTAATTTAAAAATTACGGTGGCTTAGTGGTTAGCACTGCTGCCTCACAGTGCCAGGAACCCGTGTTCAATCCCACCCTCGGGCGACTGTCTGTGTGGAGTTTGCACATTCTCCCCATGTCTGCATGGGTTTCCTCCCACAGTCCAAAGATGTGCAGATTAGGTGGATTGGCCATGCTAAATTGCCTGTAATGTTCAGGGATGTGTAGATTAGGTAGGTTATAGGGGGATGGGTCTGGGTGGGATGCTCTGATGGTTGGTGTGGACTTGTTGGGCCGAAGGGCCTGTTTCCACACTGTAGGGATTCTATGATTCTATGACTTGAGGGTTCCCTTTTAGGCAATGACCCTGTGGGTAGAAAGGTTTTCATCAAATCCCCTCTAAACATCCAACTTATGTTAAAAATGGCCACTGGTATTGATCCCCAGTCCTTGAGGAGAAAATTCTCACTATCAACCCTGTCTATGCCCCTCAGAGCTTTGCACACCGCAATCAGACCCCTCCTCAGCATTCTCTGCTCCAAAGAAGGCAACTGAGTGTCTCTAATCTTTTTTCGTAGCTGAAACAATCTAGCACAGCTAACACTGTGTGAATCCCTTCTGCACCTCTCTTGTGCAGTTGTATCCTGTCTATTGTGTATCAACCAGAACTGCAGATAATACTCCAGCTGTGGCCTAAATAACATTATAAAAAGGCCTTGGCCCTGTATTCAATGCCTTGACTAATCAAGGCAAATTTTCCAAATGCCACCTTAACCACTTTGCCTATCTGTTGAGTTGCCTTGAAGGATCTATGGACATGCACACTATGGCTCCTCTGATCCTCTGTACTTCCAGGGTCCTACCATTCAACATCTACTCCCTTACCTTGTTAGTCCTCCCCAAATGTATTGCCTCACACTTTTCAGGATTAAATTCCATTTGCCACTATTCAGCCTATCTGACCAGCCCATCTATATTAACCATCTAGTCCAAGGCTTTCCTCCTTGCTATTTAGCACAACACCAGTTCTTAAGTCATCTATGAACCTACTGATCAAACCTTCTGTATTAGTATCTCGGTCATTAATATTCATTAAAAATCTACAGAGGATACTGCACCAAACTGCCACTGGACGCAGGCCTCCAAACAGAAAAGCACCCTTTGACCATCACTCTCTGCTTGCTGGCACTAAGCCAATTTTGGATCAAGTTTGTCCTGGATCCCATGAACTCTTAGCTTCTTAACCAGTCTGCCATGAAAGATATTATCAAATGACTTACTGAAGTCCACGTAGACTATATCAACTGCACTATCCTCATCAACATAACTAGTCACCTCCTTGAATCATTCAAATTTGTTAGACATGATCTCCCTCTCCCCTACAAAGCCATGTTGTCTATCCTTGAATAATCCTTGCCTCTCTACGTGAAGTTAAGTCTGTGTCTCAGAATTTTTTCTAATAGTTTTCCTACCTCAGACCTAGTTTCCTGGTTTATGCCTACCACCCTTATTAAAGAATGATACCATTAGAATGTTAGCCAGCCAATCCTCTATAAATGTCAATGTGATAACCCCTATAGTGTGAGCTTTTGTTTTCTGCAATAACCTTTGCTGTAACACTTTATCAAATGCCTTCCCAAAATCTAAGTATGGTTCATCCACCAGTTTCCATTGATCACTGCAAATTAACTCAAACATGGTAATATTCAGATTATTCCCAGTGTTTGCGAGTGCAGAATTTAGAAAGATGGACCAGCTGAAGAAATGTTGCAGATGGGAGAGCCTTAGACCCTGAACTGTTGGGACAAGTTTTGTGGCACATGTGATTTGTACAAATCACCAGTAGCAATCTGAAGCCAGTATCATGCACACCCACAAGCTGTTCAGCTATCCAGGTGCCAATGAGTCAATTGTTGTCAGGTGGATAGCCTTTGTCTCCCACAACTGGTCACAACTTCACAAACAAATCAGCAATCTGTGGTTAGCTTAATCTCACTTTACATACATCCTCTGGTGCTGGCCTGTCTACAAACAGCCACTGCTAGAAAAAAGCAGCAGTGTGAGCACAACTTGCAATAATTTTCGCGAATTTGCTTTTCAAAAGTGCAAGAATTTCTTCCACAATCATTGGTCCACAATTAAAACTATAGAGGCATGGTCTTTACAGTGTGTATGGATATATGATTTTTGTTTATGTACATCAATATTTGAAAGGGCAGTGAGCTGTAACTTCAAATCCTTTACTATCTTGTTAAAATATCAGTCCTTATCTTGCAAAACCACCCTAATCCAACTCCTGATCAACCCTTTCAGCATCCTGGACACCAGCCATAAATAGTATCAAACGGGATCTACCACAGAAAGCAAAAGGGTAAATTGTAAAGAGTAGATTTCCATGCTAAAGTGACTATGTGGAGAGATTTTAATATCAATTTTCCACTGTCTGAGTAGTCTGTTGCTTGCTGTTGGCTGCATTGATTTTGAATTTTCAAGTACTTTAATTTATTAGGTGACAGATGGGAAGCAGAAACAAAGAAAATTGTTGAAGCAGTGCTAAAGAAGCTGGAGGAAGTCCACCCGAATGATCCTAATGAAGGGAACTTGCTGCTTGCCCTCAAGTATGTATACCACAACATTGGATATCAACAGAAAGCAACACAATATTCGGAACTGCTTTTATGTGTCCAACACAATTATTTTAATCTACTTCTTAAAAATTCAGTCAGGTTTCATTTGGCTGATTCAGTTAGGTTCCACATTGGAAAACGTTGGTGCTGGATAGAGTTGATGTAGAGAAGATGTTTCCATAGAGTATGATAGATTGGGACTCAAGGGCACAGCCTCAGAATGAAGGGATGACCATTTAGAACTAAGGTGAGGATAAATTTCTTCAGTGGTGAATCTGTGAAACTCATTGTCACAGAAGGCCATGGAGGCCAAGTCATTAAGTGTATTTAAGAGAAAGATAGACAGGTTCTTGATTAGTAAGGGGATCAAAGATTTTGGGGAGAAGCCAGGAGAATGTGGTTAAGAAATACATCAACCATGATCAAATGATGAAGTGGACTCAATGGGTCGAATGACCTAATTCTGTTCCTGTGTCTTATGGCCTCTTCACTCCCTCCTTCAGGCATTACTTCAGCCAGTTTTTTTCCTTTGGGAGTGCTTGCAGTCAGAATATACCTCTTTAATAGGTGCAGGATACCTCTTAGTAATGATGTGAAACCCTGCTCCCAGACTAACCTTGCCATGCAAAGGCAGCCATGTTTGGTAACCTGGTAATTGATAAAATGTAATTTCACGAATAGAGGCATAGTAGGGGACCTGTGTGACCACACAACTGTCCAAGTGCCATGAACCTAATTATAACAGCTGCACCCACCATGATGGTCACTTGAGGTTTGCTGTTTCTTTAGCCCATCAACAAACAACTGGTGAAAGTTCTCACAACAGGAAGTGGCATGATCTCTTAAATGGAATTATGAGTCAAAAGTCACTCTACAGTTCTTAGAACGTGAAGTCAACACTCAGCCTGACGCTCTGAAAGTAAACAGCCAGCAAGCAACCCGCCTGAAGTCTTCAGCTATCACTCCAGACCATTAATTGGACTGTATTGAAAGCTTGCAGTTCTCTCTCTCCCACACATTCTCTCACTGGCTCCATTACCCTGTTCAGCAATGTGTTCACCTCGACTTCATTCCCTATCCTTCCTGACTACCATCTCGCTCCCTGACTTTTCCATCCTCACCCATATCACTCCCCTCCTTCCCTTCTCTCAAGTCTTTGCTCACTGGAAGGGTGATAGAAACAGTGAGCAGAAGAAATGGTTAGCAAAGTTGAAAGTGACAAGCTGGAGGTGAGTTGAGTTACTGAGTCATTAAGAATTAGTCAGGGAAGTCAGGAGCCAGTTAAACTAGTGATATAGTCATTCTGTTGCAGCTGGTTCTATAGACTTATTAAAAGAAGTTTGATCCTAGACATTTGGCACATTGAAATCAAAGGGGCATTTCTGAAGAATCTGTGAAAAAGTTTGGATTCCAAGCCCACATCTCCAAACAAAAATGTAAAGGTTCTTGCAGCTCTTTGTTTTGAGCTCGCCAAATTCAAAGCAAAGAGTTTTGTCTTGAGCCATTTGCACCAATTCAACTTTTTGTCTGTCAAATGACTAAAAAACAAACTACAACATAAACACTAAAAAATGCTTCTCTCATGTATGATAATGTTATGGACCTGTTACTGACCTTAAAACCTAGGGGTTAGAAGTTCAAATACCACCATTTAGTATAAAATTGAATCTGGTAAATCTTATAATTTGAGGATTAATATGTTACTGTGTCACCTTTGGGGGTGTGATTCTTTCCAAAGACTATTCCTACAGTAATTTTAGCAATATAACTATATTTGTTTGATTATTGTTTACTGCTTTTGTTTATTCTGGTGGTACACATCCACACATTCCCCTGAATCAGGTGAATATAACAAAATCCGTTCTGCATATGGTTGAAGAAAGTTGTCAGGTAATGCTGATTTTTGGACATCATCAGATTTCCAAGCCACCTTCTCTTATTTTTACATCCCATGCATGATTCTTTCACATTTTCTTTTTGTACCTCATTACTTACTTAGAAATTTTTTCAATGGCTGTCTCAGTCTGCTGGATTTCTACTTTCCCTTGAATTTTTAGAAATCTTGGCTTGATACTTCATACACTTTTCCCGTCTGTTTACTATAGTAACTTAATTGCACAAGTGGAGCTTCTGCATTTTGAGTTTTGTAGTAGTTCTGTATCATACCAAATGCTTCCTACTGACTGAATCACAAAGTGAGAAAAACATATTCGCACAATGAGCAGTTCGGGTCCTTGGAAGTGTGGTGGATGTAGGTTTAGTTGAGGCATTGAAGAAGATATTATGGTTGATTGTTTCTACTGAAATATGAAAAGGAAGAGAGAAGTCAAAATGAACATAGGCTCCTTAGAAAATGAATCTGAGGAGATTGTAATGTGAACAAGGGAATGTTAGAAAGAGACCATTTGGTCCATCGAGTCTTCACTGACCCTCTGAGGAACTCCCACTCCCACTTTTTCTTCCATATTTTTCTTTGTTGTTTAGCATTTTCAGCTTTCAAGTGTCTGGTCTTCATTTAGCAGCCCTGCTAAATTGTGAGAGCTTTATTCAGAGCATTATTGGGATGCATCAAACATGTCTAGGATTTGTATTGAAGCATATAAATCTGCCATGCATATTTCCTTTGTGATTTTTGGATCAAGCTAAAACATTTCTTTTCAGAAAAAAGATGCAACAGTTAAAGGAGAAATGTCTTCAGGAGAACATTTACATTGGGGTCTTTGGACAGTCAGGGGCTGGGAAAAGCTCCCTCGTGAATGCAGTTTTAAAGGAGCAGTCTCTGTTGCCCACATCATCGTCGGGAGCCTGCACATCAGCCATAATAAAGGTGCAATCTTACAGAAGTCGCAAGTTTAAAGCAGAGATTCAATTCCTCAGCGAGCAGGTAATAATCATCACAATAAGCAGGGACCCACTTCTGTTGCATCCTGTTAAGCTTTTATTTCTTGTCAGCCTTCAGTGCTTTCCACTCAATTCCCCCTCTTTAACACAGTGGGTTGAATGAGAAGGGGTGTGGACAGAGTGTGACTGGTAATATTCATACAGCTGAAGTGCCAGGCAATGACCAACAAGGGATCTAACCATTGCTCCTTCATGTCAAATTAATATCACTGTTAACTTCAGTGTCAACATTGTAGGAGTTATCATTGGTAACTGAACTGGATCAGCTAATTAAATATTGCTGCAAGAGCAGGTTCCAAGCTTAGAATTATATCATGAATAACCTAAGTCTTGTCTCCTCAAAGCCTGTCCACCATTGACAAGCGACAATTCAGCATATGATGAAAGACTCCACTTAACTGGATGAGTGCAGCTTCAACAACACTCGAAGCAAAGTCCACATTCTGTGAAATATTAATTGAAGTAGAAATTGGCTGCAGTCCTTTTTATCTTTGTTTCAGAAATGTGCTTAATGCAAAGCTATCAAATGTGAAAGGAACAAATACTAAGTTTACTTAAAATGTGATTATGGTAGAATAAGTTACAACGGACCAGGGGATATTGGCGAACAGAGGGTTATATTTGGGAAGTAGGGTTGTTTGGAGCTTGCAGTCAGGAGAGATCAGGGGATGAGGATGTGATCAGTAGTTGGGAAGAGCTCAGAAAACTTAGATCAGAGAGAGATTAGGGTTTTGGGGAGACATCAGAGGCCAGTGAGGGATTGTATATAGGGAGAATGATTGGAAATTGGAAATAAATATTGGGATTAGGAGGGTCAGGGAACAGTCTTGAGTTGGAGGTTTGTGTTTGGTTGGTAAGAAGAATGGAGGGATGTTGATTGTGGCTATTTAACTGGGAAGATTGGGGTGAAATAGTCCTGTTTCCCTCCCTTTCTCCATAGATAGGGCTGGAAAGGCATTGACAAGCGCAATGCCCTCCCCAATCTACTGGGTTTTCTCGAAACTAGCCTCACAGTCAATAGATGTAAAACTAGTTAAATTTAAGATGCGCAACGTTATACATATTTAACACACGTAAATGACTCACATGGCCCTAGAGAGATAACATATTTAATGACTTTGTTTTGTTATTTTGTCTCCCACCCTCATCCTGACTCTTAAAATGGCATGTTGAAGGCTGTTTTGGGGTTGGACACCTAGTTTTTGAAATGTTAGCTCCACTTCCTTATGCCCCTCACCTCTGTGTCTTGGGGATATAAATTACCGTGATTGTTTGAGGTATAAAGGCATGAAATAGAACTGACTTTAAAGTTTTTGAGAAGATTTGTAGCTCTGGTTGTGGATGAGGTTGTAGACTTGCTTGCCGAACCGATATATAGATGTTTTGTCACTCTGCTAGGTAACATCGTCAGTGCACCTCCGGTGAAGCATTGGTGTTCTGTCCCGCTTCTTATTTATATGCCTTGGTTTTCTGGGGTGGTTGGCATCACTTCTGTTTCTGTTTTTCAGTGGTTTGTATATTGGGTCCAGTTCAATGTGTTTGTTGATGGAGTTCCGGTTGGAATGCCAGGCCTCCAGGAATTGCCTGGCATGTCTCTGTTTGGCTTGTGCTATTATGGATGCGTTATCCCTGTCGAATTCATGTCCTTCTTTATCTGTATGTATTGAGACCAGTGAGAATTGGTTGTGTTCCTTGGTGGCTAGTTGGTGTTCATGTATCCTTATTGTCAGTTTTCATCCAGTTTGGCCTATGTAATGGTTCTCACAGTCCCTGCATGGTATTTTGTATATAACGTTAGTTCTATTGGTTGTAGGTATGGGGTGCTTTAGTTCATCAGTAGCTGTCACAGGGTGGTTGTTGGTTTGTGGGCTACCCTGATACCTAGGAGTCTGAGTAGTCTTGTGGTCATCTCTGATGTATGGTAGGGTGATTAGTGTGTCTGACCATGTTGTGTCTTCTTGCTGTGGTCTGTCACAGAGGATTGTGCTTTTTGGGTACTCATTCCTTTTAAAAACTCCATATAAGTGCTCCTGTTCTGCTTTGCGCAATTCCAGGTTGCTGCAGTGTGTTGTGGCTTGTTTGAATAATGTCCAGCTTCGTTTATGGGTGATGGGGCGGTTGCTGGTTTAATTAAATATCTGGTCTGTGTGTGTGGTCTTTCTGTATATGCTAGTCTGGAGTTCCCTGTTGTTCTCATGTTCCACCGTTACGTCTAGGAAGAGGAGTCAATTATTGTTCTCTTCTTCTTTTGTGAATTTTATTCCGGTGAGGATGTTGTTTGTGTCGGTGGGTTTCTTCTAGTCTTGTGTGTTTGATAATCACGACGGTGTCATCCCCATATCGGACCCAGAGTTTGGGTAGTATAGTGGGGAGCACTGGCTGTTCTGACCTTTGCATTATTGCTTCTGCAATTAGTCCTGATATTGGGGATCCCACTGGTGTTCCATTGATTTGTTTGAATAAACAGCCATTGAAGGTGAAGTGGGTTGTGAGACACAGATCCAACAGATCCAAACCGCAAAAAAACAGAACTGGAAGTGATGACAACCACTCCAGCAAACCGAGGCATAAAAATAATAAGCGGGACAGATCATCGATGCTTCACCGGAGGCGCACTGACAATGTTACCTAGCAGGGTGATGAAACATCTGCAACAAAACCCACCGCCTCAGCGAGCATGTCTACAACCTCATAGAGGTTTCTCTATTGGGGGTGGTAAAGTAAATTTAAATTAAAACATGAGTTGGTTAACCTTACAGAATGCTGTAGTCAGCTTTTATACAAATGCTGTCAGCTTTTATTTCAGTCTTTTAATATTTGGGTTTTGTAGTTAGACCTTGGAAATATTAAATCAACTGTTGATCTCTGTTGAATGATTTTCGTATGATGGAGTTAGACAAACCTTGGTTAGATGTTACTGGTTGGTACTTGGATGTTCTGTGAAGGTACAGGCATTTTCTTTTGCCAGTTAGCAAGTTTGTGATCCTGTGCCAAAGGTCCATGATTGGGGAACATCTTATACATGAAGATTAATTGAAATTTGACATGGAAATCTGAACTAGAAATGATTCATATTACAGGACTGGAATGATGAATTGAAGCTTCTTGTTGAGCTTTGTGAGAAGGAGGACAATGATGATGAAGTTGATGATGAAGATGATAAGGATGTTGAAATGGCAAAGAAGAAACTGCAAACTATGTATCAAGATTATGGACCAGAGAAAAGCTATGAGGAGCTAATAAAGATGAACGTTTATCAAGATATCCCCAAAAGTGGCAAAAAGATTTTTTCTGAGGACACTGTGAGTATTAACTGAGATATGGAGTTCAAAAGGAAACAGTAAGTTCATCATTATACAGTTTTATTTTCATTAAGTGAGCATTGCATTTAGTGAACCATAATGGACTCCTCCAGTTGAACACTTCTGTGATTTGACCACGGATCTCAGTAAACACAGCAGTCACTAGACTTGTTCACACCTTCCTATACTTGAGGCTAAATTTCTATCCCAAACGTTTCCAATACCACCACGAAACAGTTGAAACGCTTACAATTCCCAGCACAGTTTTGATTGCAGTCTGGCTCAGGCTGATCGGACTTCATCCTTCTTCCGTGTGCAATAAATTTTGTCCACTCTTTTTATTTTGAGTTATACCACAATATCACAACCACATTTCCTGTTGAAATCCTGTTGAATTGCACAAAATGTAGTGCCTTTTATCTTCAGTTTATTCCATGGCCTGAGCTAAGACGACCACAGTAGAAAACCATTCACCCAGTGGTGAGGAATTCCTAGCTTCAAAGTTGATGTGAATGTAAATGTTTTTCTCTTGACTGGAATGAATGGTGGCTCTCTTTGGAGCTATTGTTTATGATAAATGAATTCTCAATTTCTTAATTGAATTACATGATATCCTGTAGGACTGTTTATGATCCAGTCCTTTAACTCTATCAGATAATGGCAGTAACCTGGTGCCATTGTTACAATAATGTTCTATTATTCAGACTCTTAACTGTATCTGTACTTCTGCAGTGTTTGAATTATCCCTTACAACAGTTACCCACCTCTCTGTGTGTTTGCGCTGAGGATTAATTTTTATTTTACAGTACCAATATCTGCAGGTTTTGGCATTTTTGTATTTTGTAAATTTCCCAGTTGAAGGTGTTATGATCCCAACTGATGATAATACTGGATGAATCAGATCCCAAAATGAAATTTGGCTTGATTCTTTGTTAGTTAACATGCTGATCAATCACTAATACATAGTAATGTGGGCCTGTGCAGTTTCTGTAACAACAGATCAGTTTAGTATTTGAAAGAAGAAAATAAAAAATAAATATAGTTTGAAACCTCTTAAAACACGTAGAAAATGAAAGGTTCAATCTGGTTACCGGAGACTTTCATCCAGAGAAATTGCCAAATCTTTAAATTCAACTTTGTTGATTCACCAAGTTTCTTTTCTGTGAATTGGGATGACAAGTGACAAGGAACATTCCAGCCATACAAATACCAGGTAATGACTTTCTCCAAAAGCAGACGATCTAACCACTGTCCCTTGACATTCAATGGTGTTACCATCACAGAATCCTCCATTATCAATATCCTTGGGGTTACATTGACCAGAAGTTCAACTGGACTCACTTTTTAAACACAGAGGCTACAAGAACAGGTTAGAGGCTAGGAATGCTGTGACAAGTAACTCACCTCCTGACTCCACAAAACCTGTCCACCATCTACAAGGCACAAGTCAGGAGTGTGATGGAATACTCCCCACTTGCCTGGATGGGTGCAGCGCCAACAACACTCAAGAAGCTTGACACCATCCAGGACAAAGCACGGTGGCTCAGTGGTTCGCACTGCTGCCTCACAGCTCCAGGGACCCGGGTTTGATTCCAGCCTCGGGCGACTGTCTGTGTGGAGTTTGCACATTCTACCCGTGTCTGCGTGGGTTTCCTCCGGGTGTTCCGGTTTCCTCCCACAGTCCAAAGATGTGCAGGTTAGGTGGATTGGCGATGCTAAATTGCCCATAGGGATGTGTAGATTAGGTGGGTTATAGGGGGATGGGTCTGGGTGGGATGCTCAGAGGTTCGGTGTGGACTTGTTGGGCCGAAGGGCCTGTTTCCACACTGTAGGGATTCTATGAAAGATAAAGTATTTGCTGAGAAATGAGAAAAGGGCTGTGGTCCTAGCAAACTGGAAGTTAGTAAATTTAACGTTGTTATTCAGAAAGGAGGGAGATGGGCAAACAAACAGAAAATTTCAGGCCAGTTAGCCTGACGTAAGTCTTCAAGAAAATGTTGGAATCTGACAAGGAAGTCTTAGCAATGCACATTTGTTTCATGAAATAAAAGTCACGCTTGTCAAACTTAATGAGAATGTAACTAGTAGTATAGATGGAGTTGGGGGGAGAAATGGGCAGAGTGTACTTGAGTTTCAAATCAAATAAGGTATCACACCTAGTCTAATATGTATCAGAGAGCAGTGTACCCCTAGAATGTTAATAGAAAATTGTAGAGAAAATATTGAAGGCCATTAACTTGCTTTTAGTTCAGAATAAACAAGAACCTGTTATGAAGTTGGGTTGGAAGGCAGGAAGTTAGAATGGTTGGCTAAAAAGAATGATAGTGAGGAAAAAGAGTGCTTTGTCTGCGCTTGGAAGTTTACAAGTACTGTGCACAGAGAGTGCCCGAACTGAAACATTTTGTATTGACAGCCAAAGTAGCATTTTATTGAGATAACAAGTTTGAATTTAGCCAATAAATTTAAACCAAGTACTCAGTGATTCAAAGCCAGTTGAATTTAAAAACTGATGGTGTTGACAACATCGAACCAATCCTACATAAGAAATACTAGTATGTAATTAAGGATATAAAGATGAGGGCATTTGGAAAATCAGGAAAGAGACAACTGGCAAATTTCAGCTGCAGCACAAGCAAGTCCGCCATCTGAGATACAAACCTGGCTTTCACATAAAATTATTGAGCTCTCTGAAAAGACCCATCAAAGGTATCATGACATTTTAGCTCAAAGTTCTCACTGAAGAAATTAAACAGAAAAGCCTGATATCATTATTGACTATTAAACCTTTGATTTACCTACAGCACACATGCCTGTATTCCATGTTGAATTGCAGTGTCACTGTTACTCCTTATTTTCATGGGTCATCAGCTTCACATTCAGAATTGTTTTACAGTTGTCAGCTTTTATTAGTTGGGTTTGCTGTCTCATTCTCTAATCCTCAGCTGTGTGTTGGTTACCAATGTGGAGAAACTAACTAAAATCAGAGCTTGCTAGCCTGGAATGCAGGTACGTCTCTCAACACAATTAGGAATTATCCGGATAGGATTCAATAACCTGGTGAGGAGAAGCACAGCCTTGGTTTCAATCACTTAAGTATACTAATGAGTTTAGCTGGCTGGTTGTGAAATCAACTCACTTCTATTTTTACATTCCTGGACTTTGTTCATTATACCCAAGGAAATCCTGTTTACTCCTCTTTCTCACAGAAGGATGGTCATGAATTCACAGCTGATAGATATACTTTTCAGATCTCAGTGGACAAGTGTGAATATAGAGCTGTTGGAAGTGAGTGCAGCATTGACCTGAAAATGACGTGAACAGTGTCGCAGGGGATCACCGTTGTTGGCAATCACTCGCTAACCGATATGATTATCCACCTAGGAAATTCCATTGTTACTGATCATAGCTTCTGTGGGTCCATGCATGGTTAATGAGCCCAATCCTAGAGCTGCATCTCTGACCACACATTTGGCAGGTGTTTCTGGGCATTGGAATTGGTCATTGGCCTTGATGATTGGCATTCCTTTCTTTGGTTCCTTTTCCTCTTGCCAGTCGGTGTTCTCAAAAAAATTCACCCCTTCATACAGGAGGTTCCTCCACATTGATTTCTTCTGAACAAGGGTCTCCCACGCATTGATGCCTGTGTTCATTTCTTGAGGTAAGCCTCAAGGAGTCTTTGCATAGTTCCTTGGCCCACCTCTCGTTTGGGTGACTTTCTTGAGCTCGGCCAGGAAGATTTGCTTTGGCGGTCAGAGTGTCCATACATGTCGCTAGCCCAGTGGAGTTGGTTTCAGATGATCATGGCCTCAGTGCTGGTGCTGTTAGCTGCTTCAAGGACGTTGATGTTATCCATCTGTCCTCCTATCTGATGTAGAGAGTCCAAGCCAGTCAACATTGATGGTACTGCTCAAAAGTCTTGACGTGGCACCTGTATGTAGTCTACATTTCAGAGCTACATAAAAGAGCCTGAAGGATGGCTGCTTTGTACACTAGGATCTTCGTATTAGCACAGATGTCATGGTCATCGAAGATTCTCATCCTTAGGCATTTGAAGATTGGTGTTCACAAATTGGATGCAATGTTGAATCTCTGCATCCATGTCAGCCTTAGATAGAGGTAGTTTGCCAAGTGGGGGGTAATGTTTCATGTTTGGGAGGATTTTTCCATTGATCTTAATAGAGGGATGGACTGGAACTTGACCTGGGACAGGTTGCTAAAAGATTTGAGTCTTCTTGAGTTTGAAACTGAGACCAAATCTTCAGTATGCTTGCGCAAAGACATTAATGGAGGCTTGAAGATTTTCTGAGAGAACAAAGATGGCATTGTTATTCAATGAGAACGGACATGTTGTTTTCTTCTCTGATTTCAAACAGCTGAGGTTGAAAAGTGTTTACAGGATAGACAGAAAAATATTCTACCACAGGGAAGTTTGTTCTTGACAAGATGAAGATAGAGAAAAGGTAGGGGCAGTGACACATCCCTCATTGATCTCTAACTTGACCTCCAAAAGATTCTATTATGTTACTGCCAACAAGGACTGCTGCCAATATCTTTTCGTGGAGGAGGTTAATGAATTTTCCTGGACAGGTAGCCTTTGACAAGGTTTTCCATAGCACTTCTCAATTGACTGAGCCAAAAGCCTTAGTCAGATCGATGAAGGCCATGAAATGTGGCTGGTGTTTTCCCTGGCATTTCTTTTGGAGTTGCCAAGCAATGAAAATCATTCCATAGTCCCAAGGTTTGATTGAGAGACATATTAGCTTTCAGGAAGGATTTCCTCTGAGATTGGATGACAATAGCTATTCTGAGGATTTGGGCAATGATCTTTCCAGTCTTGGACATTCCTTGGGAGTTGCCACAGTCCGCTTTGTCTCCTTTCTTGAAGAAGTTGATGATGGCAGCATTCCTAAGATTGGCAGGGGTTTCTTCTATGTCCCAGATTTTCAGAAACAGTTGATGGAGATGATGGATAATCTGTGCTTCTCCTAAGTTTGAAAATCTCTGCTAGAATCCCATCTATTCATGCAGTTTTTCCATTCTTCATGTGTCTAATGGAAGCTTCAACTTCTGCCACACTAGGTGGAAGTTAAGGGGATTTCCTCAAACACTTCCTCATCGGTGATTGTTTTGCTGTTTAGGAGTTCTTTGAAGTGTTCTCTCCAACGGAGGCTGATGTTTTCTCCATCTCTCAAAAGGATGCTATCTCTACTCCACGCAGGTTTGAGGCCAAGTATGTTAGGTCCGTACATTACTTTGGCACTGAAAAAAACACCAGGTGTTGTGCTTATCAGCAAAAGCTTACAGCTCCATAGCTTTCTCAGTCCACCATCCATTATGATTTTCCTAGTTCTTCTTTGTAACTTCGCCTTTGTTGTTTGAGTTCTCTTTGCCTTGCAGTTGCACATCAGCAGACAGAAGGTCCTTGATAGAAGGTAGATTTATTCCCAGTGGCAAGGAAACCTTGACAACTGGAGGTCTTCCTACTGCTGTAGCCTTCGCTTGCCACTGCAGCTGTTGATACGTACAAGTATCTTCCACTTGGGTCACCATTGAGGACTTGGTTTGGATTGCAGTTTGCCTGGTTCCTCCCCTCCAACCTTGCCATCATAGGTGACCCCACCAGGAGTTGCAAACTTCTGACAGTCTTGATCTCAGGATCAAAGAAATATTCAAGCCTCTCCACCGAGCAAGATGACAATCTGTTGAAAGGCTTAGGGGATATGATCCAATGCAAGCTACATGGTTTCAGAGCAACTATTTAGAAACATTGAAAAAATGATGGGCTGGATTTTAGACTCAACAGACCGGGGAATCACCTATTTACATCTACTCTGTCTCCTTGAAGAAATGCATACGTTTCTATCAGATCACCTCTCATTCTTCGAAACTCCAGAGAATACAGATACAGTTCCCTCCAGTCTCTCCTCACTCAACCGTCCCACCATTTCAGGAATCAGTCTGGTGAACAACCATTGCACTCCTTCTATGGTAAGTATGTCCCTTCGTAGAAAAGGAGACCAAAACTGTTACAATACTCCCAGATGTGGCATCACCAAGGTTCTGTGTAATTGCAGCAAAATACTTTTATTCCTGTATTCAAATCCCCTTGGACCGAAGGCCAATACACCATTAGCATTCCAAATTGCTTGCTGCACCTTTACATCCACTTTCAGTGATTCATGAATGAGGACATCCAGATCCCTTTGGACGCCAACAATTCCCACTCTCTCATCATTTAAGAAATACTCTGTATTTCTATTTTTTTTCTACCAAGGTAGATAACTTCACATTAAATTCCATCTGTCATATTTTTGGCAATTTACTTAGCCTATCCAAGTATCTTTAAAGTTTTCTTGTGCCTTGGATCATCAGCAAATTTAGAAATGTTCCAAAAAAAATGCTTGGGGAGCCTACAGCCTTCAGGACTCAATATCGAGTTCCATAAATGTTCCATGGTAGAACACCTTCTACCATGTCCTCATCTCAAACCCCACACAACAGACCTTGTGCTCATATGGGCTGCTACCACAACAACCCATTGTCAGCCAGTAATGGTCCCCATTAGTATCTATTGATTCCCTAAGCTGACCTTTTATTCATTCCTTTGTCTATCAAACCGTTTTGTTCTCTCTGTCTGGGCTCCCTTTCTGCCTAGCATTTACTCCTCCCCCTCGCTCCACCCCATCTGGAGCATTTGTATCAACCTTTGGGGTGGCACGATGGCTCAGTCGTTAGCACTGCTGCTTCACAGCACCAGGAACCTGGGTTTGAATCCAGCCTTAGGCAACTGTCTGTGTGGAGTTTGCACATTCTCCCCGTGTCTGCGTAGGTTTCCTCTGGGTGCTCCGGTTTCCCCTCTCAGTGCAAAGATGCACAGGTTAGGTGGATTGGCCATGCTAAATTGTCCATAGTGTCCAGGGATGTGAAGGCTAGGTGGATTAGCCATGGGAAATGCAGAGTTACAGGGATAGGGTGGAGGGAGTGATCTGGGTTGGATGCTCCTCTTCGGAGGGTCAGGTGAACTTGATGAGCTGAATGGTCTGCTCCCACACTGTAGGGATTCTATGATTTTCCTACTTACAATCAGCTCTCCACAAATGCTACCAGATCTGTTGAGTTTTCCAGAAATGTTTGTTTTTGGGGTGTTAGAAATATTCACTTCGTCCCCACAATCATAGATTGTGATCAGCTGTCTCCCAATGTGATAATTAGTTGAATACCTAGAATAGCAAACATAATTAATGTGCTTATCAAGAGAAGGTGGAATCCGGAATTTTTAAACCTGAACTGACAATCTTAGATTTCAGTGAACTTCTTCCTAAGCCTGTCTCTTCATGCTGAGAGCTGTCTTTTCTATTTCTTTTGATTATCTTTGTTGACAAAGTCATTTTGAACCTATACTGCCTAAAGAATAACATACAACATATTCAGACCACTGGCTAGTTGCTGTAAAGTTGAAGGATATGTTCGTACCAATACAAGAGCCTCCTCATCTCTGTCCTTTCTGGTAGTGTCCATATCAGCTTGCTAAGTGGCTAATCAACAACCTGGCATTTGCTCAATGCTGGAGGCATTAACAATTTTCCTGTAATTAAGACATGTTAGGGTGGAATTCAATTTGAAACTGCAAACAGCTTTCGATTGGGTGGGGTTTGTGTGAAACAGCTGTATGTTACCACAAACTTGTAATCTATTCACTTCTGAATTGAAGAGCGGGTTGGGGCAGGTGTTCTCTCCATGGAGCTAACTTGATAGTTTACATTCTAATGAGGTTCCAAACCTTCCCTGTGTTTCCTGTTTGAGGTTTACTCTGGCTGTATTTCCTCAACTGTGCTGGCTTAGCTATCAGAATAGGCAGCTTAATTCTTGCATGGGTCATTAACCTTACTGGAAAGGCCAGCATAATTTATCTATCCTGATTACCCTTGAACTGGTCAGCTCTCTAGGCCTCTTCTGAGAGCAGTTAACAGTCAGCCACACTATTGTAGGCCAGACAATGTGAGGAAGGTAGATTTCCTTCTCTCAAGGACATCAGTGGACCAGGTGAGTATTTACAACAGAGATAACAAGGTGTAGAGCTGGATGCACAGCAGGCCAAGCAGCATCAGAGGAGCAGGAAAGTTGACGTTTCGGGCCTAGACCTCCTTCCTACTATCTCTGAGTATTTATAACAGTTGATTACGGTTTCATGATCACCATTAGATTAATTTTTAATTCCAGATTTATTATCTGAAGTCATATTTCACCACCTGCCATGGTGAGATTTGAACTCCTGTCCCTAGAGCATTAGCTGGGTCTCAGGGTCAGCAATCCAGTGACAACTCAACTCTGCACACTCTGAGACTTGCTGGCTTTCTTTAGGTCACCTACCTGACCGGAATAAGGCTGTCTGTTAAGCTGGGCTGTGAGTAGGGAAACTGCCAGTGGTGTCGCACCTACACTTCATTTGCCCATTACTCCCACACATAGCCCTGCAGCCTCAGTTCCATTCTCAGCAGTTTAATAAATTAATAAATGCACAGACCCTTTTGTTTCATTTTGTGATTGCTTGTTTGTTTGGTTCTTTACCAGGCACAAGGGTTATCCATGAAGTTAGACCCTTATATTCGGAGCCGATCCTTTCAAACATCCAAAGCATACTGGCCACTTGTGAAATCAATCTCTGTTTATATCCCCAAGTGTCAAATACTGCCCGATGGAGTAGTTCTTGTTGACCTTCCAGGATCAGGCGACAGCAACAAAGCAAGAGATGAAATGTGGAAAACGGTAAGCAGATGTTGCACCCAGCATCATTGACTGTATAACTGACTAAATTACACACAGTTGAACAAAATACAAAGCCCACAGTTCAGTAGGTGACTGTGTGTAATGACATAAATACTGTATCAGGGTGAAAAGACACACTCCAATTGTATAAGAGTGAACTGATGCAGAGTAACTGTATCTTTGTCAATAGTCTCGTAGGATTGAGTTTAATGCCCCTGCCTCTGGGAGGGGCACAGAGACCAAAACTGATAGTGTTTCTTGAGGGATAAAAACAAAGTTGCTGGAAAAGCTCAGCAGGTCCGGCAGCATCTGTGAAGGAGAAAGCAGAGTTAACATTTCGGGTCCGGTGACCCTTCCTCGGAACTGGTGGTGGCTGGGAAAACGTCAGTTTATATGCAGAAAATAGGGAGGTGGGTGGGGTAGGGAGTAAACGATAGGATAGAGCCCAAAGAGAGAGAAAGACAGTTGACAAATAAAGGAGTTGCTAACAATCAGGCTGGGAGGGTGAATAGTTGTTAATGGGGACTGTTAGTGATTAACAACAGGGGGTGTGTAATGACAGGCTATGTGGTAACAAGGCCTGGTGTGTGGGGTAGGGGGCTGGGACATGGGAGAGTTTAGGCCCTAAAATTATTGAACTCAGTGTTGAGTCCAGAGGGCTATAGGGTCCCCAAGCGGAAAATGAGGTGTTGTTCCTCCAGCTTGCATTGGGCTTCACTGGAACACTGCAGCAAGTGTTTCTTGAGGGATAGTAGGAACTGCAGATGCTGGAGAATCCGAGACAACAAGGTGCAGGGCTGGATGAACACAGCAGGCCAAGCAGCATCATAGGAGCAGAGAGGCTGACGTTTCGGGCCTAGACCCTTCATCAGAAAAGGGGGAGGGGAAGGGGGTTTTGAAATAAATAGGGAGAGAGTGGGAGGCGGATAGAAGAGGGATAGAGGAGAGGATAGGTGGAGAGGAAACAAACAGGTCGAAGAGGCGGGGATGGGGCCAGGAAAGGTGAGTGTAGGTAGGGAGTTAGGAAGGGGATAGGTCAGTCCAGGGAGGACGGACAGGTCAAGGGGGCGGGATGAGGTTGGTCGGTAGGAGATGGAGGTGCGGCTTGAGGTGGGAGGAGGGGATAGGTGGGAGGAAGAACAGGTTAGGGAGGCAGGGACGAGCTGGACTGGTTTTGGGATGCGGTAGGGGGAGGGGAGATTTTGAAACTTGTGAAATCCACATTGATACCATTGGGCTGCAGGGTTCCCAAGCGGAATATGAGTTGCTGTTCCTGCAACCTTCGGGTGGCATCGTTGTGGCACTGCAGGAGGCCCAGGATGGACATGTCGTCTGAGGAATGGGAGGGGGAGTTGAAATGGTTCGCGACTGGGAGGTGCAGTTGTTTGTTGCGAACCGAGCGTAAGTGTTCTGCAAAGCGGTCCCCGAGTCTCCGCTTGGTTTCCCCGATGTAGAGGAAGCCACACCGGGTACAGCGGATGCAGTATACCACATTGGCAGATGTGCAGGTGAACATCTGCTTGATGTGGAAAGTCTTCTTGGGGCCTGGGATGGGGGTGAGGGAGGAGGTATGGGGGCAGGTGTAGCACTTCCTGCGGTTGCTAACTCCCTACCTACACTCACCTTTCCTGGCCCCATCCCCGCCTCTTCGACCTGTTTGTTTCCTCTCCTCTATCCCTCTTCTATCCGCCTCCCACTCTCTCCCTATTTATTTCAAAACCCCCTTCCCCTCCCCCTTTTCTGATGAAGGGTCTAGGCCCGAAACGTCAGCCTCTCTGCTCCTATGATGCTGCTTGGCCTGCTGTGTTCATCCAGCCCTGCACCTTGTTGTCTCTGTTTCTTGAGGGACCTGTTTTCACCAGCAAATTTCTATTAGGTGTGAGAGACCCAACAAAATGAGACCATCCTGCCACCAGTGCTTCTGAAACGAGATGTTGGCTTTCATATGAAGCCAAATTTGAGAGGCTCCCAACATAATGTTGCCTCGGCCTGCTACCTTTTCAATAGTGACAGAATGAGGACCTTAAGTATCCATTTTCGACTCTGACCACTGTGGGTTTGGATAGGTGAGAGAGGACAGGAAGGTGACCACCATTCCACTCGACCCATCTCCAGCCCTCCCAGAGGTGGGGGCATTAACCTCAACCCTACATGACAACTGACAATGATACTGTTACTCTGCATCATCTGATACCATTAGACTATGTCTTTTCATCCTGATAAAGGTACTATGGGCAGAATCTTCCACTGGGCCTCAAGGCATGAAGTGACCTGGATTATTTGAGGCAGTGGCACCTAAGACCCTTGTCAGCTTCCTGCCTCCACCTGATTTTGGTTCTGGTCAGGAAGACCACGCCTTAAACTGTCAATTAATAACTGGTTAGGGATGACCTAAGACCCTAGTCATTCCTAGGCTAAATTCCTGGCAGCTCCAGGTACAGACAAAAATACGGCTGCCCATCTGACTGATAAACCAGTGTGAGAGGCCTATCGGTTGGCATAGAGGGGACATTAAAAGCTGTTCCCTTGATTCTGACCTCTCTGTATCCTAACACTGCCCCCCCCCACCAACCCACAAAGAAACCTGACCCTCCACAAAGCATTTTCTCAACAGCTTAGTCCTTGCAACCTTGCTTTTTCCTTCTGGCATCATCAGACTTGGCCTTCTCCACAGCACTGCTGAGTCCAAGAGCTGTTCACCTCTGGTTTTTCGGCTTCACGCAGTAGGACTTCTGCTCCAGAGCTTGATAACAGAGGAAAGCCCAGTACAGCTCTTCTAATGACCCAATTGGAAGATGCTACTCTTGGCCTTCCTCTGAGAATTGGAGAGTTGGTGCCTCACCAGTTTTACAGAAAATGAGGGAGACACTTGATGAA
Source organism: Rhincodon typus (assembly GCF_021869965.1). Classification (NCBI taxonomy): domain Eukaryota; kingdom Metazoa; phylum Chordata; class Chondrichthyes; order Orectolobiformes; family Rhincodontidae; genus Rhincodon; species Rhincodon typus. The sequence goes on from NC_063358.1 coordinate 43,904,427, forward strand.
AGTGAAAGATTCTATCCTGTGTTACTGTACACGATGATATCGAGACAGTTACTGTGCATGGTTATAAAGAGACTGCAGGATTGTCTACGGCGCTTTGATGATTTTATATATCTTTTTAACTTATGACTATAGATGTTGATACTATTGATTTTAACATTTGTGCTTCTTTCATCCATTCTTGTGTGTTTTGCAGGATTTTAGTAACTGCTCATCTGTCTGGATTGTGTCAGCGATTTCTAGGGCTGTTGATGAAAAAATAGCGCATGATATTTTTGGTACAACTATAAAATGTGCTACAAATGGAGGAAGATGTCATGACATTGCTTTCATCTGTACAAAGACAGATGATATAGAGTGGCAAGAATATGCAAGGTCTGTGCAATTATCGAAAATATACTGATGTTAAAGTTACATCTATCACCTGATAATGGAACACTTCTCCCACTGTTGTGCTGCTTATAGTGCATCACAGGCTTTAGAAATAACAATCTGAATTTAATTCTCGTGTCAGAGGCATATAAAACATTTTGTTCAAGCAACTTAACTGGAATACTGTCCCATTACACTTTTGCTTACGGAAAATAAACCCTTCACAGCCCCTTGCAAAAGATAGGTAGGGGAATTTAATATCATTACAGACTCCCAGTCTGATAACATCAGGGACACTTTGACGTAAACTTCACCTTGAAGTGACAGGATTTCCAAGTTGTGAAGCCAGTTCGGACTTACAGTCATCCCAGATCCAATCCCAATCCTGAATCTTCCTGTTACTTGCTGAGCCTCATTCTTCCATCTCTATGCTTTGATTCTCTCCATCTCTAATCCCTCACAACTCTGACCAAGATCCCCTTTGACTTTAAAGCCCAACCAAGACAAAGCAGTCCTGCTTGAACAACATCCAATCCACCACCTTCAGCATTTACTCCTTTCACTCCTGTTATCAGTGTATGCCAATCGTCACCAAATCTCCTTCAACAGCACCTCCTAAAACATAAGATGTAGGAGTAGAAGTAGACCATATGACTCATCAAGTCTGCTCCACCATTGAATGAAATCATGCCTTATCTGATAATCCTCAACTTCACATTCCTGCCCTTTTCAATATCCTTTAATTCCCTGAATGATTAAAAATCTTATCTATCTTGAATAAACTTGACAACACATCCTTGATGGCACTCTGTGGTAAAGAATGCCAAAGATTCACTACCCTTTGACAGAAGAAATTCCTCCTCATCTCTGTTTTTCACTGAGTGAAAACAGAGTCCTCAACTCTCCACAAGAGGAAACAGCTTCTCCACATCTACCTGTCATGAGTCCTAAAAACCTTGAATGTTTCAAGAAGGTCCCCTCCCATTTATTAAACTCCGATGCATACAGGCCCGATCTACTCAACCTCTCTTCATAAGAAATCCTGTCACACCTGGCATCAGCATGGTGAACCTTCTCTGGGCTGCCTCCAATGCCAGCATATTTTTCTTTAGATACGGGGGCCAAAACTGTTCATGTATTCTAGATATGGACTAGTGCCTTGTATAATTTTGACAAGAGTTCCCTATTTTTAAACTCAATTCCCTTTGATATAAAGGCTAACATTGCATTTGCTTTCCCTATGACTTTCTGAAATTGTTTGCCAGCTTTTTGTGAATCATGCACAAGGACCCCAAAATCCCTCTGTGCTACAGCTTTCAGCCTTTCTACAATTAAATAATACTTTGCTCCTGTATTCTTCCCACCAAAGTGCATAACCTCACATTTTCCTCTTTTATGTCCTATCTGCCAAGTTCTTCGTCCACTCGCTTAACCTGTCTATATATTCCTGTGCAGACTCTGTGTCCTCTTCTCTGCCTACAAGTTTGGCCATGATATATTCACTTTTATCAACCAAGTCATTGATATATTTTATGAATAATCGTGGCCCTAGCACTGATCTCTGTGGCACTCTGTTAGTTAAGGCGATCATCCTTAAAATGCCCTTTTTGCCACAATATGTCTTTTATTAGTTAGCCAATCCTCTATCCATGATAATATGAAAATAATATTTAAAAAATGGAAAAGGCAGGATGATCAGATCAGCCACAGTCTCACTAAATGGCAGATGGACTCAATGGGTTGAATTGCCTACTGCTGCTCCGATGTGTTATGGTCTTATACAACTAAGTTTCAAGAAGGCTCTGAGAAGCAGAATGATTGGAAAGGACATGGCAGGTGGAATGTCATCTAAATAAGTGAGAAGTTGTCCACTTCGGTAGGAACAACAGGAGGACAGAGTGTTTCTTAACTGGTGAGAGGTTGGGAACACTTGGAGTCTAAAGGGACTGGGTATCCTTGTTCTTGGGTCTCTTAAAAGCTAGCATGCAGGTGCAACAATCAATAAGAAAGGCGTAGAGCATATTGATTGTCTTTGCAAGGGAATTAAAGTACAGAAGTTAGTATGCCTTCCTGCAATTGCATAGAGTTTTGGTGACGCTGCATCATTTTGGTTACCTTAGCTAAGGAGGAATATGATTACCATATATGACAGAGGCTCACCAGACTAATCCCTAGGACAGTCAGTTTGTTTTGTGAGGAAAGATTGACAAAACTGTCCTGTAATCTCTCATTTTGAGGAATGAGAAGTGATCTCATTCAAACATAAAATTCTTACAGGATGTGACAGGTTGGATGTGGATGGGATATTTCTACTGGCTGCTGAGTCTAAACCAAGGGGCATAATCTCAGAATAAGGGCCAGGTGTTTCAGAGTGAGAGGAGGAATTTCTTCACCCAGGGTGGTGAGTCTTTGGAATTTGAGATTTTTGGAAGCTGTAACATGAATATGTTCAAAGCAGGAGATCAGTCAATTCCCAGAAACTAATGACATCAAGGGACATGGAGATGTAGGTCTCTAAGGTTTTGGAGTTGATCTGTAGCTCGGGTTGTGGGTGTTGAGGTTGGTTGGCTCGCCGAGCTGGTTTGTTGTTCCACAGACATTTCGTTACCATGCTTGGTAACATCCTCAGTGCAGCCTCTGATGAAGGGTTGGTGTGGTTTCCCGCCTGGTTTTTAAACTCTGGGGTTCGTTGCGATGGATTGCCTCACTTCTGGGTTTCCTCCGTAGTGGAATGTATATGGGGTCGAGTTCAATGTGTTTATTAATAGCATGCTTCATGGAGTGCCATGCTTCCAGGAATTCTCGTGCTTGTCTCTGCCTAGCCTGTCCCAGGATCTTGGTGTTGTCCCAGTCGAAGTCGTGGTTCTCCTTGTCCATGTGGATTGAGATGAGTGAGTATTGGTCGTGTCTTTTTGTAGCCAGTTGGTGTCCATGTACTCTTGTTGTTAGTTTCCTTCCTGTTTGTCCGATGTAGTGTTTCTCGCAGTCTCTGCAGGGCATCTTGTAGATGACATTGGTCCCGTCCATGGCAGGGAGTGGGTCTTTAGTTCAGGTGAGCACTTGTCGTAGGGTTTACATGGGCTTGTGTGCCACTCTGATGACTCATCACACTACCCTACATCAGGAGCACGTCAGAACTCCCCACAAGACTTCTACAACCGCTGGGCATCAGAGCATGCTATTAATAAACACATTGAACTCGACCCCATATACATTCCACTGCGGAGGAAACCCGGAAGTGAGGCAATCCATCGCAACGGACCCCAGAGTTTAAAAACTAGGCGGGAAAACACACCGACGCTTCATCAGAGGCTACACTGACGATGTTACCAAGCATGGTAATGAAACGTCTGCGGAACAACAAACCAGTTCGGCGAGACAACCAACCTCAATAGTGTAGGTAAGTGGCTTTGAGGTAGATGAACAGTTGCGTTGTAATTGAATGGTGGAACAGGCTGGATGGGCTGAATGGCCTACACCTTCTATTTTCCTAAGCTTCCCAACACCATGGACTCTTATTGTTTGGAGCAACCTTATGTGTGGTCCCTCACCAAATGCCTTGTAGAAATCCAAATATAATACATTTACCAGTTACCCTTTATGGGTAAAGAAGGGATTGGAGTGGGAATAGTCAATACAGCCCTTTGAGCCGATTCACCAATTAACACAATCATCGCTAATCTCATCCTGGTCTCAACTCCACTTTCCTGCCTGCTCCTCATAGCCCTTTATCCAGTTTTTCATCAATAACATACCTAATTCTTTCTTGTTATACATCTTTATCTATCTTGCTTGTTACCTCTTCTAAGGATTCTAAATTTTTTTCAGGAGTGATTTCCCTTGTCAAAACCATGCCAACTGCTTGATTATGTTATGCATTTCTAAATATTCTGCTATTACACCCTGTGTAATAGAATCTGATGGAAAATGTTAGAGCCCAACTGATGGTAGGCTAATTGGCCTATTGTTACCTTTTTTTTGGTCTCCCTCCCTTTATGAACAAGGGTGTTACATTGGCACATTTCCAGTTGTTTGGGGCTTTTTCAGAATCTAAGGATTCTTGGAAGATTACTGTTATTGCATCCACTATCTCTGTAGCTGCTTCCTTGAATATTCTAGGTTGCAAATAAGTCCAGGGGACTTATAGCCTTTAACACCATTACCTTTCCTGCTTTTCCTCTCGTGATAGTTTTTCTATTTATATTCTCCATATTTTTGTGTTTCATCTAGTATTTTTAGAAAGCCATGAATGTCCTCAACTTAGTGTGAATACTGATGCAAAATATTTATTCAACTTTTTTTTTTGTCATTTCTTGGTTCATCATTTATTCTTGTCCTCTAAGGGCCCATGTTCACTTTGGCCTTTCCATTTCTTTTTATATATTTAAAGAAGCCCTTGCTGCCCATTTTTTTTATTATTTGCTAAGTTATTGTCACAGCTTATTATAACCTCCATTGTTTAATCCATGACCTCTACTATCTAAAAGGACAAGAGGATCACACCTGGGAACACCACCATTTGCAAGTTCCTCCACCATGCATCTGCCTGATTTTGAAATACATCACTGTTCCTTTCGTGTCATTGGGTCAAAGTCCTGTAACTCCCTCCCTAACAGCATTATGAATGTCCCTAGAGCTCGGGAACTGCAGTAGTTTAGGAAAGCTGCTCACCACCACCTTCTCCAGGGCAAGTAGTGATGGGGAACAATTGCTTGTTCACATCCTATCGGAAACCAAGTTGGGGTAGACGTCGGGATGAGGAGAAAGGGCCTTTGACTTTGACTTTGTAAATACTAAAGGATGTGGAACAGATGTAGGTAAATGGAGTTGAGGGTATAGCATCGCTGTGATCCTGATTGATTGGGAAACAGGTTTCTACATTCATGAGTTCAACCACTAGAAGAGAAATCCACACCTTTTTGTTTTACTGCAAACAGGGAAGAACCTCTGGAACTTCTCAGTGATAACTCAGGAGCAGAGAGAGAGAGAGAGACAGGATAAGAACAGTCAGGGTACAGTTTGATCATGCATCCGTCATCAAATACTACTTGGCCTGTCTTATCCCCTCACAGGATGCTGTGAATAATAACAATGACCTAAACATATTGACTAAATTATATACCCTGACTTACAATTCTTTTTATTCTGTTGGATGATCACAAGAAATTGGAGCAAAGATAAGTCATTTGGGCTCTTTAGCCTGCTTCACCATTCAGTATGGATGATGGCTGATCAGATTGTAGCCTTTTCTCCATTCTCTTACCTGACCGCCAACACCCTCACTCCCTTGTTGATCGATTTTATTTTTTTTTTTAAAACTCAGCTTCGATCATATTCAGTGACCCTGTCCCTACTGTTCTCTGGGGATCAAAATTCCAAAGCCTTGAACACACTGAGAGGAGAAATTCCTCTTCATCTCCATTTTAAATGGGAGGCACCCATTTTTAAATTGTGCCCACAGTTCTGGATTTCCCTCACGAGGGAAACATCCTCAACATCTACTACAACAACAACAAAAACATGTTAAGAACTGCAGAAGCTGGAAATCAGAAACAAAAACAGAAATTGCTGGAAAAACTCAGCAGATTTGGTGGCATTTGTGGTGAGAAAGCAGAGTTAATGTTTCTGGTCCAGTGACCCTTCTTCAGAACAGAGCCACAACTCAGCATCTCAATCCTCAACATCAACTGTCAGGTCCTCTCAGATCTTATTTTTTTTACTAAGATCATCTCTCATTCTTTGAAGTTCTGATGAGTATAGGCCCAATCAAACCCTTCCTCAGCAGACACTTCCTTCATCCCAAGGATCAGCTAAGTGAACCTTCACTGAATTGCTTCTATCCCTCCATAAGTAAGGAGATAATAACTATACATTGTTCTCCAGATTTGGTCTAATTAAGGCCGTTGTACAGCTGTAGCTATACGCCCCTGCTTTTACTCTAGGGAGGCGATGGCCTAGTGGTATTATCTCGGGACTGTTCATCCAGAGAACCCAGGTAACACTCTGAGGACCTGGGTTTAAATTCCACCATGGCAGATGATAGAATTTGAATTCAGTTAGAAATCTGGAATTGAGAATCAGAAGATGACCATGAATTAATTGTTGGAAAAACTCATTAATACCCTTTAGGGAAAGAAATTGCCATCCTTACCTAGCCTCGCTTATATGTGACTCCAGATCCACAATGTGGTTGACTCTTAACTGCCCTCCAAGAAATTCAAGATGGGCAACAAACGCTGGCCTAGCCAATGATGCCCTCTTAAAGGACAGCATTCATTTGCCTTCCTAATCATTTGCTGCACTTGAATGTGGATTGTTATGATTCATTACCAGAATACCCAGATCACTGTGGACCATACAGTTCTGCAGTCTTTCTGTATTTTAATAATGAGCTACTTTTCTGTTCTTCCTGCATGTAAACTCTCGTATTCCCACATTATACCCCATCTGCCGAGTCACTTAATCCAGCTATATATACTTACTTACTATATACCTGCTTCATCCTTTTCACCACTTGCTTTTTTACCCATCTTTGGATCATCAGCAAACTTAGCAGCAATATAATTGGTTCCTCACGAACTTTTGTGGTGCACTGGCAGTATCCCTACCTCTGAGCCAGGAGGCTTAGGTTCAAGTCCCATCTGCTCCAGTGTGTATAGCAACATCTCAGAACAGGTTGATTTTAGAAGATATCTATCCTTCACCTAAGTCAATTAGTATGAATTGTAAACCGTTTGGGGCCTCTCTTAGTTTGTCAATCCAAAAGCAACCCATTATTCCCAACTCTCTACTATTGACCTTCATTGAAATGATGGAGCAGCAGCAGTCCATATTTGTGTTTATTTTCCTCATGAGGAATACCTTATTGCTGTGTGTGCTGGTCTCTGAGTACCTTGTGGTTAGTGAAAGGATGTGCTGAATGACCTCCTCCTAGCACATTGCTTATTTGACTCTCCTTTATTCTGATCAGGATGGAGCAGTCATGAACGAACTACAGACAGGAACCCTTACTGGATTGTGGATAAGTGCTGTCTCTGGTGTGTTTACTTATGGTCTGTTTTCTATACTCCATTCTGTAGGGAGCAGGCCAATCAGAAACAAACTCAAACTGACTTGGGATCAGCCTCTACCTTAGAGGCCCCTGTACTGTGAGCCACAACATGTCCTTTATAGGGCTGTTACTAACCTGGAGTTGATTAGAGTAGAATTGTTCAAAACAAGCCTCACCCGCTCGCGTTGTTAAGTTGTGAATAAGTGAGGACTGGTTGGTTGGTATATCTGTCCACAAGGCAAGAGGAAACTTGGGTAACTATATTTTAGGGCAGGGATTACGTTGAAGATCTCCCTCCACCCTTCTTCCATTTTCCTTCTTTGACTTCTGTGGCACCGATGAGCAGATTCCTTTTAACCAGAAGCTCCAGGTCCAAATGATTCTATTGTTAATTTTTTCATTGTGATAAATATGTTTCTGTGATGCTGAGCTTGGTTTCTCTGAATGCTTTGAAAGGCCTTTGTCACAGGTCTTTGAAAACTGAGGTCATCTTGGTTCCAGCATCTCCAGAGATTGTTTTGAATTTTCAAAGTGCTAATGGGAGACAGGGAGTTGGAAATGCATAAAGCGACAGTTAGTGCCCTTTACTTCCTTAAGAATTTTGAAAAGAGGTCGGTTTGTTCCTGAATGCAATGTTCACATTTTTTCCAGCAAGCCAGATTTTAACATTGCATGTAAAAGCACATCTGTTGAATTTGCTCCAGGGCAAAATAATTTCCTCTGCAATTGTCTGGGAAGCAAATACGTGGAGCTGACTAGTTCTATTATGAGCATGAGTCCTTACCTCGTCATGCGATTCTGCTGTCTGACTCGTTCTGTGGCCATGGCCTTCCCCAGAAGCTACCTGTTCTAATCAGCAAGGCAACAACAGCCTCTACAATGGCTTCTGCTGAGTCTGTGGCTGGTGCCAGACCGGCATCTCCACCTCCAGGGAACTTGCTTCACCTCCTGGCCAATTAAGGAATTTAGATTTAAAGGCACATTAGTAACAAATCTGGGTGTGAGTTTGAGATTTACATTGAAAATCTGGCCTCTGGAATCTAATGGATAAGGTTGTGTGTCAAACTATTCCACTCCAGTTTTCCTGATGCAGGCTGAGAGGGAGTACCAGGAAATCTACAAACAGTTGGTGATGGTGACTGGAAAATTTAAAGAAATGTGAAATAACTGCACAGAGGCCGGTAACCCGTCACCATGTCACCCTTTATTTACTTGTGCACAGTACGCTGGCTGTAGCCAGCCAGCTTGGAGTCTGTCGCCTGAACTGAGGAGACTCTGATTCTCCTGTTAATATTGGTCAGCCAGGGCTTCCTGATTTGTCCCAGATTAACAACTCCAATCAAGATCTCTTAGTCCACAAGATCCACTTTGTTCCAATCACTACATCCCTCTCCCTCTATGTCCGGGGATGTAAGCCTGGTCTTTCTCTTGTAGCCGTTCCTGCAATGTTTTCGCCTCAGGTTGTTTCTCTGATTCAGACTCTTACATGAGTAGCATGTACCGGACCATTGTCCTTCTTGCTTTCAGAGCATCTCTGGAAAGTTTCCTCCTCTTCTTCTGGCAGTAATAGTATTAAGGCTGCATATACCTTGGGCTCTGAGGTTCCCTTGGACAGTAGACGGAGGGGTAGAACCTACGGTTTCTGACAGGCCTTCTGGATGTTCTAAAGGGGCAGGTGTGTTTTGCTTCTGCCCCGTTTACGAGGTAACAGCTTTCAGGTGATCCATATATTTGTTCAGGACTGTCTCACTTACCTGAACTTTGTAAGTCACGGGACCTGAGCTCGCGTCAACATTGCCTTGCACCCATACAGGGTCATTCCCATGGTTCCAGCACCAAACTTCATCCCCTAAATTAGATGGAATCTTTCACTTAGAGGGGACATGTGGCTGGCCTTGGTGTTCCTGCTGCTGTTTCAGCAACTCTGCTGGAGCTATCCTTGTTGCATGAGGGGTGGCCCTATAATTGAACAGGAAATGGGACCATTTAGTATTCAAGGAAGCTGTAGGCTGCTTTTTTTAAGCCTGCCGTCAACATTTGGACTGCTCTTTCTGCTAGACTATTGGACAATAGATGTTATGGAGCTGTCCTTGCATGCCGAATGCCATTCGAATTTAGAAAATACTTGAATTCCCTGCTGTAAATGACACCCCATTGTCCATCTGGGAGTCCATGTATCGCGAACGATGCTCCCATCCCTGAGTAGTCATTCCTGAGTTTGCTGAACAAAATTTGTGCACGTCCAACCGCTTTGAATGGCCGTCCATGATGACCAAGAACATTAAGCCCATAAAGGACTGATGCAGTGGATATGCAACCAAGTCCAGGTATTACCCAAACTATTCTCATGAATGTGGGGGCAAAAAATGTTGAGGCAATCTAGCTGAGTCTTTCTCAACCGATTCCTCCCCAATAGGTTTGGGCCCGAGCCTTTTACTACCATCAGTGGTAACTGCACCGACTGCTTCTCCTCATAGGAAACCAGAATCGAAGTTGTACCCTTAATTTTCAACGGTTCCTCAGCGTGAGTTCTCAGTCTAGGTGAGGCCTTGCAAAAACTTAAAGGTTGGAGACCTGAGTGAATCTTGTTAAAGACAAGCTCTGCAACCATAGATATGGCTGCGCTGGTATCGACCTCCGTGGAAACTGGGTGACCATTTAACCAAACATTAATTTTAATCAGTTCTTATTTGGAAGTTGCTAAGCAATTTAATTGTTCCAACCCACATGTCGGAGGGTGAGGTGGGGGGGTGGGGTGGTCTTTCCAGGGTGCACACTCTTCTGGGTACCGGCCTACATTTTTTTTACTCAAATCAGACCTCGTGAGACTCCTTTGCTGTCTCCAGTCTGCATACTGGTGACAACGACGATGGCTTGCTGGCCCAGATCCTGAAGAACATTTAGCCACTTGGCTGAGGCTGATCTTTGTTGTGGGATTCTGCTGTGGGCTGGCCTAGGGTCTCTCTGCTCAGGACATGCCCTGCATGAGGCTGTGTGATTGCTGACACTTAAGTGGTGTTTCCCAAGCTCAGTCAGATAGTTGAGGGTATCCACTTCCATTGGGATGCTGTGTAGTTCCCATGCTCCACTTGCTGCATTTTCTAATGACAAAGCCAGTTTAGTGCCTGTTTGAAGTTCAGTTCGGCTTCAGCTAGTAGGCGCTTCTGCAAGGTTACATCATTTATCCCACATACCAAATGGTCCATCAGCATCTCATTCAGGGTTAACTGAAAATCACATGCACCTTCCAGTCGCCTTAACCTTGTCAAAAATCCCGATACGGATTCCCCCAGTTCTGTAACAGCCAAATAAAACCGACAGCGTCTCAGAATTGGAGGAGGTTTGGGGTCATAATATTCTTTAACCAACTCAGTTAACTCTTGGAAGATTTTAATGTCTGGTGCCTCTGGGAACTTTAAGCCCCATATGACCAAAAATGCTGCAGGTCTGCAAGCAGTCAGAAGGATTACTCGTTGCTTTTCGTCTGCCCCAGTGTCATTTGCCTAGGAAAAAAAATGCATTATTTCCACAAACTGGGTCCTGTCTTCAATGGCAGACAAGTAAAGCTTCCCAAATAAAGACATGATGCCAGAAATGCTTACCCTAACTCCATGATTACTGTTGCGAGCGAATGTTCTTCAGGCACGTACTGTTTTCTCCTGTCACCACTGAAATAACTGCACAGAGGCCGGAATCCTGTCACCAAGTCACCCTTTATTTATTTGTGCACAGTATACTGGCTGTGGCCACCTGCTCGGGTCAGTCCCCTGAACTGAGGAGATTCTAAATCTCCTGTTTATATTTGTTTATTTAACCTATTATCCTAATTAACCTATTCAGCGATGTTATTAAATACCTTTGAAGCAGGTGGACTTGAACCTGGGCCTTCTGGTCCAGAGGTAGGGATTCTACCACTATACCACAAGAGGGCCCATTAATTCCTGTTTGTATTGGTCAGCCAGAGCTTCCTGATTGGTGATTTTAACCTGGGTCAATCATAGATCTCGTAGTCAACAAGACCCACTTGGTTCCAATCACTACAAATGTATTTTGGAAGCCCTTCTAAGTCTCCCATTGGGGCCCAGGAAATACTAATGTGGCAAATCTCAATTACTACCTCATGGTGGTTCATGGAGGATGATAGTGAAGGTAAGAGCCCAAAGGAAGAATTCAAGAAATTTTGCTAAATTGGATTCACAATTGGCTGAGTGGCAGAAAGGTGATGGTTGAGGGATGTTTTAGTGACTGGAAGCCTGTGCCCGGTAGGGTTCCTCAGGGATAAGTGTTGGGGTCTTGCTGTTTGTGGTTTATATAAATTATTTAGACTTGAATGCGGGGGAGGTTGATCACTAAGTTCACAGATGACCTAAAAATTATTGGGATGGTTGTAGTGAGGAGGATAGCCTTAGATTATAGGAGGATATAGAGGAGCTGGTCAATTGGGCCGAAACAAAATTAGAAAGTGCTGGAGAAACTCAGCAGGTCCAGCAAAATCTGTGGAGAGGAATCCAGAATCAAGTCCAGTAGGACTTCAAGTGTTAACTCAAGTGTTTTTCTTTCCACAGATTCTGTAACACTTTGATGTTGTTTCAGATCTCCAGCATCCATGGTTCTTTATCCTATTTTGGTCAAATGGACTGATCAGTAGCAAATGAAACTCAGTTGGGATAAATGTGAGATGAGGCAGTTGGGCAGGACGAGCAAGGCAAGAGAATGCATGATGAACAATAGGACTCTGGGAAGCACCCAGGATCAGAGGGACCTTGGTGTACTTATACACTGGTTCGTTAAGGTATCAGGACAGGTGAATAAAGTGTTTTAAGGAGGCATATGGTATACAGTGGAGGCATAGAGTTTAAGAGCAGGGAGGTTATGCTAGAACTGCATGAAACATTGGTTAGGCCATAGCTGGAATGTTTGTGCAGTTCTGGAATCCAGATCATTGCACTGGAGAGAGTACGACAGAGCTTTACCAGCATGTTGATTGGCCTGGAGAATTTCAGTTAAGAAGAGAGGTTAGATAGAGTAGGGCTGTTTTCCTTCGAGCAGAGGAGACTGAATGAGGATATGATTGAGATGTATAAAGTTATGAGGGGCATAAAATGGATCTTTTCCCTTTGGTTGAGAGGTCAATGATTCTTGATGATTTTGAGAGTCTTTGTTAAATTGCCTTTAACGGTCTTCAGTCCAATGAGAACAATCACAGCTTCTCCATCATCTCTCACTATTATAGTTTACTGTGAATAAGCCTGGCTATTCTTGTAGCTCCTTTTCAAATTGCCCCCATTTACTGCCTTTTTCATTCTTCCTAGCAGAAATTGATCACTTCACACTTTGTTGTCCTTTGTCTGTGTCTTCCTGAAGTCTGTTGTTATCTTCCTCAGCCTTTATATTATATTTCCAAGCTCCATGTCATTGCAGGGTGGAACGGTGGCTCAGTGATTAGCACTGCTGCATCACAGCGCCAGGAACCTGAGTCCGAGTCCACCCTCGGTCAACTGTCTGTGTGGAGTTTGCACATTCTCCCCGTGTCTGCATGGGTTACCTCCAGGTTCTCCAGTTTTCTCCCACAGTCCAAAGATGTGCAGGTTAGGTGGATTGGCCATGCTAAATTGCCCATTGTGTTCAGGGATATGTAGGTTAGGTGGGTTATAGGTGGATGGGTCTGGATGGGATGCCTCTGAGGGTTGGCGTGGGCTTGTTGGGCCAAAGAGCCTATCTCCACTCTGTAGGGAATCTGATTATGTTCATCTTGAAATTATTTGTAAATCCAAGACATTAATATACCAAAAAGAATATTGTTCTCAATGACCCCTGGAAAACGCTTCAGAGAAAGGGTCCCAACCCGGAACGTCAGCTTTCCTGCTCCTCTGATGCTGCCTGGCCTGTTCACCACTACTTTCTGCTTTCTATCTCTTCATCAATTCTATGTTCATGCTGTCACTATCCCTATAAACATTACTCATCCTGTGGCCTTCAAATGTAGGTAACCAAGCTTCATGTGGTATTTTATTTCATGTCTTTTGAGCATGATATTCCATTAACAAATTTTAGGCTGTCGTGTCATTCATTCATTGTAATTATATCACCACCACTGATATTAGGCTGACCCAGAGAGTAGTCACCTCATGTATAATCTCTTTTCTTGAAATTGCAATCCTCCAATCCTGGGAAACTGCTGCCATAAGCAGAATTGAAGGAAAGAAAAAGTTTTGAATTTCTATAGCGTCTTTCACAAACTTAACCCAAAACATTTCACAGCCAATTAAGTAGTTTTGAAGAGTAATCACAGTTATAATGTTGGAAACATGGCAACTCCTACAAACAGCAGTGACATTACAATCACATGTAGTGATTGTTGAAGGACAAATAGTGGTTAGGACTGCACTAGAGCATCAGCCTAGATTTTACACTCCATTTTCTGGAGTGGGATTTGAACCCACAAACTTCTGACTTCGATGGGAGTGCTTGCACTTAGCTTCGGTTAATATGTCAGCCAAATTATTAATCTTGACACTGATATGCTCTGATTTTCTTATTTCAGAGAACAGCATTTAACTAATGAAGACATGAACTTAACTGTAAGTGATACAAGAGAAACATTCTCAGCATTGAGAACAGAATTGATTCTTCTTTTCTTTCAAACAGGATGACGACCAGCTGCTGGAAAATAGCGTAAAGCAGGAACGATACTGCATCAGACATCGCAACGAACATGTAAAGAAGACTATAAGGAAACAATATGAAGCGAAATGGACTAAACAGATGGTATGTGCTATCACTTTGGTGTTTCTACTCAGTGCAATCCATGCTGATCTGGTACAGCTCAGGGCCTAAAGGAAGATACTGTTCTAAACAAAAGGGTTTGCAGAGGTCCAGCTGAATACTGCTCAGCCACAATTAACATCACAGTGTCACCTAACAAATAATAGTATGAGCACTAAATAGACAGGGCACAATATGACACCCTGGGTCGAATTTAATGCCCTCTCTGTGATGGGTTTATTGGTGGGGGTGCATTTAATCTGGCAGGAGCTTGGTGTTTAGGGATTAAGTCCATGATGTAAAAGCATCATCCACCTGCCATTGCTTTCATCTGCTAATAGCCACCCTCATGCCCTTGCTGACAACTCCTTATCCCCCATGACTCCTGCCCACAATACTCCTTCCTCTATTATTCAGCTGTGCCTGTGTCCCTGGCAGTACTAGGCCTCAAGTGGGTGTAGTACAGTTGTTTTATTATTCATATAGAGCTGGGACATTGTTGTATTATGGATATATATTTAGTGTGGTCAGTAACGAGCACAGTCAGTTGAAGGACTTTGCCTGTTTGAAAGAGATATACAGTGAGTAAATCTGGGTATTTGGTTCAAAGTGGGATGTCAGTGCAATGGGAGGAAGAAGTGTTTTAAGTAATGTTTACTGCAGGAAGTTGTCTCGAGAGAAAGAGGTAAGTGGAGGAGGATGAAAGATATGGATCAAGAATCCATCACAGTGTGATACCAGTGGCTGAGTAATGTTATAAATCGCAATGTGATGTGAGTTCAGGGAAGGCAACCAATTTTTGAGTATTTCTAGACTTAAAGATCTCTAGTTTTTTTTTAATAGAACATAAAACAGTACAGCACAGGAATGGGCCCTTCGACCCACAATATTGTGCCAAACCTGATGCCAAATTAAACTAATTCCTTCTGCCTTGATCCATATCCCTCCATTCTTTACGTATTCATATGCTTATCTAAAAGTCACGCAGACACAGGGAGAATGTCTGTGTGGAGTTTGCACAGTCGCCCAAGGGTGGAATTGAACCCAGATTGCTGGAGGCAGCAATGCTAACCACTGAGCCACCGTGCTGCCCCTCCAGAGATTATGGACATTTCCTCTACGTTGGATTGATCGATTGAATCATTTCGTGTATTGACTATTCAATATAAAATACCATGAAAATTTTATACCATTGCCATGAATCAGCGCATTTCTCATTAACAAAATAAAAATAAAGAAAGATAACTTAAAGAGAGTCCATTTTTTCCTTCTCTGCTGCTGTAGTCCTGCTCTGGTCTTCAACCCATTCCACTCCACTAAACAGCAAACACACCTACGACACGGCTTGTGTCCCTGGATGAGGAATCCCGCTGAAATTATGGGGGGAATGAGAAGGAACATCTCAACAAATGTGAGGCTATTTTGCTTAAATTGCAAGAAAGTAATAAGTTGATGAGATTTCTGATCATTGTTTCTGTCTCTAATTATTGAACTAGGGAGCAGACATTTTGAAACAACTTTTCTCATTTCAGATTTTTATTTTCAGACAAAAGGATCTACACAATTGGAGTTTTCAAAAGATGATCTGTGTGTCTACACTGTGAGCTCAAAACAATATTGGAAGTCAAATAATGAAACATTAAGCCACATTGCTGCAGAAACAGGTTTGTGTGACCTTTGTGTTATTCTCGGTCCTGTAAAGCTATATTGGATAATGACCAAGTTTGCTGAATTAATGAAAATACGAACTTTTATTCTGAAACTGTGGCTTCATCTTGAGGTTCCACAAGAGGCAGTAAGATCACCTAATGTTGCATCACTTCCTGAGATGATGTTTATTGTGTCTCATTAGCAAATCAAAAGCTAGAATTAATCTCCTCCCTTCTTGCATCCACCCTCCTCAAGTCTCCTCCTTCCATTTCACTTTATGGAGGCAGATACTGTTTGATACCAGAATAGGTCTCTGCTCCTTTAAAGGGATTTGAGCCCAATGTGTGGTCTGTCAGACTCTGCTGAGTAGGATTGGAATCAGCTGATGACTCTAGTTTACCAATCAGGCTGTCATCTGGATTCGTAGATGAAGGCAGCATCTCTGCTCTGTTTGTTTGATTGAATACAAGACTGCTTCATAGAATCCTGACAGTGTGGAAAGAGACCATTCAACCTATAGGTTCTATATAGAGAATCCGCCCCCGCTCCCCACCCCGACCCTATATTGACCATGGCTAACCCACTTACTGTGCTCATCCCTGGACACCTATGGGATTATTTACCATGGCTAATCCATCTAACCTGCACATCTTTGGATTGTGGGAGGAATCTGGAGCACATGGTAGAAACCCACGCAGACACAGGAAGAATGTGGAACTCCACAAAGACAGTCACCCAAGGCTGGAATCAAACCTGGGTCCCTGGCGCTGTGAGGCAGCAGTGCTAACCATTTAGCCAACATGCTACCCATAATGGGATAAAAGGTTACGTTGGTGTAGCAGCCAGGCCCGTTCCATCTCCATTTATCATTTTTGGTTTGGATGAGGTAGGACTGAAAAGATGATGCAAATCCAAACTGGCTGTCTTAGTTGGAGGTCCAGTAGTTTGCAAGTTTGTGACATTTTTCATAGCCCCTCATCTGACTGAAATTATATTTATCCTCTTTCTCTAATTCATTGTCCTGTAACAGAGCATGCACGTATGTGGGAGACCAGGGAGCTCTCAGTTGTCTTCTTCCTTCTAGATACTTTTGTAGTGAATATGAGTGATAGCTCAGAACTACAAACTGGATGTTATCATTCCTTTTAGCAAAGCTTTCAGCTGTACACACTCATCTTTCAGCTTCACCATTGACTTGAGGAATCCTGGTAAGCTGGTATAATGGACAAACCCATATGATGTTATAGTCAAAGTATTCATTGATAAAATGTAAGCCATTATCTGAGATGACTTGGTCTGCATTCTCTTTGTTGCAAAGGTCTCCTTCAGTGATGTACTCACTGCTTCAGATATGCTGTGTTGTTTGACTTTTATTCATCTGAAGTAATAGTCTACTGCAACCAAGAATGTCTTCTTTTTTCTTCAAAGAAGCTTGTCCCAAGATGTTTCCATCAGGGCACAGAATAATATTTTATGTTCAAAAGCTCTTTTAAAGACGTTCTCTTAGGAACATAGATGCAGCCAGGAGGCTGTTTGGCCCTTTGGGTCTGTTCCACCATTTTTTAAGATCGAGTTGTGGTCATTACTTTCCTGCCTTTGATTCCGGTATGGATCAAGAATCACTCCAACTCATCCTTGAATACATGTAAAGACCAAGCCTCCATTATCTTTCAGGGAAGAGAATTCCACACTCTAATGACACTCTAAGAGAATAATTTTTTCCATCATCTCTGTCTTTTTCTTAAACTGTGTGGCTTAGTTTTGGTTTGCCCAGAAGAGAAAAGATTGACTGAGTATCCAGATTATCCAGTCCCCTCAGGATCTTGTATGTTTCAATTAGATCACCTCTCATTCTTCTAAACTCCAATGGGTATGTGTCTGACCTGTTCAACCTTTCTTCATTAAATTATCCCAGGAATGAGTTGAATGAACCTTCTTTGCACTGCTGCGAAAGCAATTGAATCTTTTCTCAAATGAGAAGAGCAAAATTATATAATGTTCCAGACATCATCTACCAAGGTCCTATAAAACTGCAGTAAAATTTTCTTACTCTTATATTTCATTCCACTTGAGACAAACAACATTTCATTCAGCTACCTTGTCACAAATTAACTTTGTGATTCACGTACCAATACACCCAGATCCCTCTGCACTACAGAGTCATGCAATCACTCTTCATTTAATAGCATGTTACTTTTCTATTCTTCCTGTCAAACTGAACAAGTTCATGTTTACCCACATTACCATCTGTCAACGTTTTTGTCCATTCACTTAACCTGACTATATGCCTTTGCATACTCTTTACCCTCACTTAACACTTTACTTTCCTACCTATCTTGGTGTCATTGGCACAATTAGTTACCTCCCCTTTAGTCCTGTCATCTAAATCATTGATATAGATTGTAAATATAGTTGAGAACCCAGCACCAAAGTCTCTACAGCTGGTCAAACTTAAAATGACCATTTTATCTCCAAACTTTGCTTTTATGTTATCTAGTCAATCCTTTATCGATGCTGTTACGTTACCCCAAACATTATGTGATTTTGTGCACGTATCCCTTTGATATGACAACTTATGCAGAACATAGAACTATTTAGCACAGGAAGAGGCCCTTCAGCTCATGGTGTTGAGCAAACAGTACGCCTGAACTTGGTCCACACCCCTCCATTCTTTTAAAACCCCAATCATATCTACCTCCACCATCACCCCTGGCAGGGCGTTCCATACACTTACCATTCTGTGTAAAAACGTTTCCCCTCACGTCTCCTTTGAACTTCCCCCCTCACTTTAAATAAATGCCCCCTACTATTAGACATTTCAACTCTGGGAAAAAGATTATGACCGTCAACCCTATTTATGCATCTGATAATTCTATAAACTGCTATCAAGTCTCCCCTCAATCTCTGCCACTCAAGAGAAAACAAGCTAAGTTTTTCTAGCCTCTCATTGCTCAAACTCTCTAATCCAGGCAGCATCTTGGCAAATGTTTTTCTGCACCCTCTCCAAAGCCTCCACAATCTTCCTGTAATGTTGTGACCAGAATTGAACGCTGTACCCTAAGTGTGGCCTAACCAAAGTCTTACTAAGCTGCAACATGACATCCTGACTCTTGTAATCAGTTATCCGACAAATAAAAGCAAGCGTGCCATACACCTTCTACACCACCCTATCTACTTTCGTGGCCGTTTTCCAGGAGCTATAGACTTGAACCCCAAAATCTCTCTATACATCAATGTTGTCCAGGATCCTGCCATGAACTGTACACTTTTCCTAAACATTTTATCTCCCAAAGTGCTGCACCTCACACTTACCTAGATTAAACTCCATCTGCTCATATCTGCAACTGATCTATATCCCGCTGTATCCTTTGTCAAAGTTCTTCAGTATTCACAACTGTGATGATCTTTGTATCATCTACAAACTGACTAACCCATCCATCTATATTTTCACCCAAGTTATTTATATACATACATCACAATCAGCACAGGTGCCAGTACGGATCACGTACTAGTTACGGACATCCAGCCTGAAAAACACCCTTGCACCACTCCCCTTTGCCTTCTATGGGCAAGCTAGTTCTGAATCCATGCAGCCAAGTGACCATGGACCCCATGCATCTAAATCTTCTGGATGAGCATTCCATGAGGGACCTTGTCGAAAGCCTGACTAAAATCCATGTAGACAACATCCACTGCTCTACCATCATCGATTAAATTTGTCACCTGCTCGAAAAATTCAATCAAGTTAGTAAGATGTAACCTGCCCTGCACAAAGCCACACTGACTGTCCCTAATTAGGCCACACTTCCTAAGCAGGTAAATTCTGTCTCTAAGAATTCTCTCCAATAACTTCCCAAACACCGATGTGAGACTCGCTGGTCTATAGTTTTCTGGATTATCCCTATTTCCCTTCTTAAACAGACGAACAACATTAGCTACTTGCTGCAGGACTTCAGCAGCGGCTAATGAGGATACAAAGATCTTGGTCAAGGCTCCACAGTCTCCTCTCTTGCCTCTCTCATTAACCTGGGGTGATACCAACAGGCCCCGGGGCCTTATCCACCTTAATGCTCTTCAAGAAATCCAACATCACTTCTTTGTTGATCTCAAAATGTCCTAGTGTATTAGTATGAACCAGAGTAATCTTACGTATCCTTCTCCTGGGTGAATACCAATACAAAGTACTTATTTAGGATCTCACCCACATCCTCTGCCTCCAAGCATAAGTTCCCTCCTTTATCCTTGAGTGGACCTACCTTCTCCCTATTTATCCTCATGTTTTAATGTATGTATAGAATGTTTTGTGAATTTTTTTTAGCCTACTTTCCAAGGTCATTTCATAGCCCCTTCTTGGTCTCCTAATTTCCTGCTTGAGTTCTTTCCTGCTTTCTTTACGTTCCTCATGGGCCCTGTCTGATTTTAGCTTCCTAAATGTTACATAGCCCTTTTTTTCCCCTTTTGACTAAATTCATATTGTCCTTCATTACCGAAGTGTCCCTTACCTTGCCATCCTTGTCCTTCCTCCTTACTGGAACATGCTGGTCGTGAACTCTCATCAGCAGGTCTTTAAACAATTCCCACATGTCAAATATGGACTTGCCTGATAACAGCTCCTCCCAATTAGCGCTCCCTAGCTCCTGCCTAATGCGGGCATACTTTGCCCTCCCCCAATTTAGTACCTTGTCACAAGGTCCTGACTTATCCTTATTCAGAGCTATCTTAAAACTTAAGGAGATGTAATCACTGTTTCCAAAATGCTCTTCCACTGCAAGGTCAGTCATCTGGCTGGGCTCATTAGCCAATACAAGATCCAGCATGACCTGTGCTCTAGTTGGACTATCCACATACTGTTTCAAGAAACCCTCTTGGATGCACTTCACAAATTGTTTCCCATCTAAGCCTCTTGCTGTAATGGAGTCCCAGTCAATATTGGGGAAGTTAAAGTCACCCACTATGACTACTGTGTTATTACATCTTTCATCTGCCTACATATTTGTTCCTCAATGTCTCGGTGGCTGTTGGGGGGCCTATAGTATAATCTAGTCAGAGTGATTGCACCCATCTTACTTTTGAGTTCTACACATATTGCCTTAATAGATGAGCCCTCCAGAGTGTCCTCTCCAAGTGTAGCTGTGACATTCTCCTTGATTAGTAATGCAACTCCTCTCTATCTTGTCTAAAACAATGAAACCATAGGACGTTGAGCAGCCAGTTCTGTCCCTCTCTCAACCAAGTCTCTGTAATGGCCACAACATCGCAGTCCCATGTACTGATCAAGGCTCTAAGCTCATCTGCCTTTCCTATAACACTCGTTGCATTGAAATTAACACACTTCAGCCCATTAGTACCACTGTCTTGATTTACCTGTCTCTGCCTGTCCTTCCTTTCTGATTTACTGGTCCTAACATCTACCTTCGCCTCGATCTCTCCATTTGTTAACCTGCTGCTCTGGTTCCCAGCCCCCTGCCACTCTAGTTTATACCCTTCGGAGTAGCACTAACGAACCTCCCTGCAAGGATATTAGTTTCCTTACAGGTTAGGTGTAACTCATCCCTCTTGTATAGGCCACCCCTGCCTCAGAAAAGGTCCCAATGATCCAAGAACCTGAAATGCTGCCCCTGCACCAGCTTCTCGGCCACGCTTACATCTGTCCAATCTTTCTATTCCTTGCCTCACCAGCATGTGGCACTGGTAGTGACCCAGAGATTACTACCCTTGAGGTCTTGCTTTTCAACCTCTTTCCTAACTCCCTGCAATCAGTCCGTAGGACCTCATCCCTCTTTCTACCAATGTCATTGGCACCACTGTGCACAATGACCTCTGGCAGCTCACCCTCCCTCTTAAGAATTTCCACTCAGAGACTTCCTTGACCCCGGCACAAGAGAGGCAACACAACATCCTGGAGTCTCGAAACACCTGTCAGTGCCCCTAACTAGCGACTCACCTACCACTGTCACTTGTTTGGATCTTGCCCGATCCTGCTCTAAAGCAGAGCCAGTTGTGGTGTCACAGGTCTGGCTGCTGCTGTTATACTCCCCTAAGAGGCTATTCCCCACAACCATATCCAAAATGGTATACCTGTTAGAGAGGGGAATAGCCACAGGAGACTTCTGCACTACCTGCCTGCCTCTCCTCATGGTCTCCCATCTACCTGTCTGAACCTGTGGTGTGACCACCTCCCTGTAACTAGTGTCTACCACACTCTGTGCCCCCTGTGTGCTCCTCAGTATATCCAACAGTTGCTCTAACCGAATGATGCGGTCTGTGAGAAGCTGCAGCCAGTCACACCTCCTGCAGATATTGTTGTCAGAGATATCTGGCAGGAGAAGCACACCATTGTCCTAACAGCCATCTCTGCCCCTTTACGCTAAGTAAAATCAAAGAATCATACCTTGCCTTTATCTTGCTCGCCTTACTCACTGAAGCCCAATATTCACCTAAGCATGCAATTTTACCAACTAGCAACGCAGTCTGGTTACTTAAATTACAAACACAATCTTTATAAACAGACCAAATACCCTCAAGACTACAACAAACTTAGCCTCTCTCAATCGTTCTCTTCATTTTCTTTGGTTAGAGGAGGAAGGAAGGATGGAAACACTGCAGTAATGTAATTTTTGGGGCTTACTATTCCCTCACAGTGCTGATCACTTGTGGTGACTGAGCGAACCTCTCCCAGAATGCTCCTCAGCAAAATCTCTCTCCCAGCCTCTGTTAGATGCTCTTCCTCTTGCTTATCACTGGGGTGGGGGTGTTCTTCCTCTCTCCGCTGATCAGTTTGGGTGACTGAGCTGACTTCTCCCAGAATGCTTTTCTAAAATTTCAAAAATATACTTTATTCATAAAAAATCTTTGGATAAATACATTGACACAAAGCAGCTCAGTTCCACACAGTTGCACATCAAGCAAGCAAACAAGGCATTGAACTTTGAACTTTGACTCTATCCCAAAAACAACCAAAGACCTCTTTTACTCAATACTAGTATTTACATATATTTGAGGCACTAAGAAGGTCCAAGAACTAAACAGACCCCCCTTACCTTCAACAGAAAGACATCAGATAGTGGTCTTTCCCCAGTGTGCCTTGGTGGCAACTGCCCCAACGTTTAGTGTGTCCCTCACACATAGTCTTGGATCTTGGAATGTGCCCAGTCTGCAGACACTTTGTTAGGGTCAGCTCTTTGTTCTGGAAAACCAACAAGGTTTGGGCAAACCAAAGAGTGTTTTTCACAGGGGTGGTGGTTCTCCAGGTGCAGTTAATGTTTGTCTCAGTGTGCATCCCAGGGAACAGACCATAGAGCACAGAGTCCCATGTCACTGAACTGCTCGGGATGAAGCTCGACACAAACCGCTGCATCTTCCTCCAGACTACCTTTGCAAAGGCACAATCCAGAAGGAGATGTGTGACAGTCTCAACTCCCCTGCAGCTACTTTGAGGGCAGTGGGTGGTGGCGCAGGCTGACTAGGCGAGCATGCGTAGATAGGTTCTTGATTATCAAGGGTTATGGGGAGAAAACGGGAGAATGGTGTTGAGGAACTTATCAGCCATGAGTGAATGGCAGAGCAGACTCGATGGGCTGAATGGCCTAATTTCTGCTCCTATGTCTTATGGTCTTATGAACGATCTTACAGGTAGAGCCCTTCTCACCACCAGCCAAGTGATGTCCTGGTGCTTGTTGGAAAGTTCTGGTGATAAGGCATTCTGCCAGATGACTTTGACAGTCTGCTTGGGGAACAACACAACAGGATCCACCCTCTCCTTTTCTGTCAGGGTCTCAAGGACGCTATGTGCTGACCACTTCCTGATGGACCTTTGGTCAAAGGTGGTTTTCTTTGCAAATTTCTCTACGAACGACGGGTGACATGGAACGGTCCAACTACTTGGAGCGTTCTGCGGCAGCAAGGCCAGTCCCATCCTTCACAACACCGGGAACATGTAGAACCTCAGTATGTAGTGATGCTTGGTGTTTGCGTACCGAAGATCTACGCACAGTTTGATGCAGCCACATACAAAGGTGGCCATCAGGGTGAAGGCAATATTGGGTATGATCCCCACTCCCCCCTTATCCAGAGTTTTGTACATGGAGTCCCTGCAGACCTGGTCTAATTGGGCTTCCAGGTGAAATGGAAGATGGCTCGGGTGACTGAAACAGCGAAGTTTTGGGGGATGGGCCAAACCAGTGCCCCATACAACAACAGAGAGAGTGCCTCACACCTGATGACCACGCTTTCACCCACAATAAGTCGTTCTGCCATCCTCTATTGGATGCTCTTCGTCCTGCTTCTCACTGGG
Organism: Rhincodon typus; assembly: GCF_021869965.1. Taxonomy (NCBI): domain Eukaryota; kingdom Metazoa; phylum Chordata; class Chondrichthyes; order Orectolobiformes; family Rhincodontidae; genus Rhincodon; species Rhincodon typus. The sequence goes on from NC_063358.1 coordinate 43,928,555, forward strand.
GTGGGATGTTTCTTCCTCACTCTGCTGATCAGTTGTGGTGAGTGAGCCAACTTCTTCCAGAGTACTCCTCAGCGAAGTCTCTCTGCCGCCCTCTTTGCATGCTCTTCCTCCACACATCACCCACTGTGCTAACACACTTGACCCAACCACAGACACACAAATCAAGATAATTGGCAGTAGAATTATACTGGAATTGAGAAGTAATTTTGTCATCCAGAAAGTAGAGGAAATCTGGATCTCAATGTTTAAGAGGGTGCTCTAGGCAGAAAACCCCTGTGCATTTAAAAAACATTTGGGTATGCATTTGAGGTCTTGTAACCAAGTGTACTCTGAGCCAAGAACTTTTGAGTGGGTCAGACTGGCAGCTAACACAGCATGTGCTGAATAGTCTGCTCATGTGCCATTAAGTTTGAGCTTCTGACAGAATATTCAGTAAAATCCCTAGCTGACAATTCACTGCATCTGTACTGACAATAGATGGACATTGACTGCATCCATACAGAGAACAGATGCACAGATAATATTTACAGCCATGTTTCCTCAGAGCAATGAAACACAATCAGGGCGGCACAGTGGCTCAGTAGTTAGCACTGCTGCCTCACACTGTCAGGGACCCGGGTTCAATTCCACCCTTGGGCGACTGTCAGTATGGAGTTTGCACGTTCTCTCCGTGTCTGCATGGGTTTCCTCCGGGTGCTCCGGTTTCCTCCCACAGTCCAAAGATGTGCAGGCTAGGTGGATTGGCTATGCGAAATTGCCCATAGTGTTCAGGGATGTGTAGGTTAGGTGAGCTATAGGGGATGGGTCTGGGTGGGATGCTGTGAGTGTCGCTGTGGACTTGTTGGGCCAAAGGGCCTGTTTCCACACTGGAGGGTTTCTATGAACGATGTCACAATCCCAAGATTAACAATGCCGTTACTATTTCCGATGTAACCTTGATGTCCATTGTACCCTGAAGGTGGAAACACAGGTGGATAGAGTGGTCAAGAAGGCATACGGCATGCTTTCATTCATCGGACGGGGTATTGAGTACAAGAGTTGGCAGGTCATGTTACAATTGTATAGGACTATGGTTCGACCACACTTGGAATACTGTGTACAGTTCTGGTCGCCACATTACCAAAAGAATGTGGATGCTTTGGAGACACTGCAGAGGAGGTTCACCAGGATATTGCCTGGTATGGAGGGCGCTAGCTATAAAGAGAGATTGAGTAGATTAAGATTATTTACATTAGAAAGACGGAGGTTTGAGGGGGGGCCTGATTGAGGTCTACAAAATCATGAGAGGTGTAGACAGGGTGGATAGCAAGAAGCTTTTTCCCGGAGTGGGGGCCTCAATTACTAGGGGTCACGATTTCAAGGTGAGAGGGGATACGTTTAAGGGAGATATGCGTGGAAAGTTCTTTACGCAGAGGGTGGTGGGTGCCTGGAACACGTTGCCAGCGGAGGTGGTAGAGGCAGGCACGATAGCGTCATTTAAGATGTATCTAGACAGATACATGAATGGGCAGGGAGCAGAGGGATACAGATCCTTGGAAAATAGGCGACAGGTTTAGATACAGGATCTAGATTTTCTTTGTTCTTTGTTCTTTGTTAACCTGCAGGGAGGAACTCCTTTGCGCCTTCTGAGATGAACTCAGTCTCCAAATCATCATATTCATTTTCATTGAGGTGAGGAAAGCACTTGGTGTGCAGTTCCATCCAAAACCTAAAGCAGCTGAAGAACTGGGGAATGAATTGAAACTCATTGTTTTCAAGCCCTCACTCCATATTTGTCAATGTGTCAGCAGCACAAATGAGAATAACTCTAATATTTGAGATAACAAGGTGTAGAGCTGGATGAACACAGCAGGTCAAGCAGCATCAGAGGAGCAGGAAAGCTGACGTTTCGGGCCTAGACCCTTCTTCAGAAATGCTAGGCCCGAAACGTCAGCTTTCCTGCTCGGCCTGCTATGTTCATCCAGCTCTACA
>NC_063358.1:43930625-43994846 GCF_021869965.1 Rhincodon typus
GGATGAACATAGCAGGCCGAGCAGGAAAGCTGACGTTTCGGGCCTAGCATTTCTGAAGAAGGGTCTAGGCCCGAAACGTCAGCTTTCCTGCTCGGCCTGCTATGTTCATCCAGCTCTACACCTTGTTATCTCAGATTCTCCAGCATCTGCAGTTCCTACTATGTCTGAAACAATTTTAACTCTAATATTTTGCAGGTTTCTCATGTGATCAGTACAACACCTCTTGTGTTTCTTGTGTCATTTTTAGAAATACCAAGTCTGAGAAAACACATCATCAACTTGTATTTGAAAGAAAGAAAGAAAGTGGTGTATATCTATGTGTCTGAAGTATGGGGGATGCTGTTCCTTCTTACATCACTCAACCAAAATAAAGAGGTATTTATAATTAAACCTCAGCACACTGAACTCCACAGCCCCAAATCCCAAAAACCTCTCGACACTCAATCCTGCCTATCAGACACTACTTTAATTCTCTAAAACTGATAAATCTTGGAAAAACCTTTTAAAGCCAATTTTTGTGCATTATTTTGATCAAAATTTACAATAACCTGACTGGTTTCTGAATCATTACACATATTTCCAGAATGACATCCTGAAAAGCAGATTCAACATCATTAGTAAAGATTTGCAGAAGGGATTGGAAGCTTTTAGTGAACATCTGGAGGCTGCCTGCAAAACTCTGCAGGATTATCTCAAAGGCGGAGTTCAGGAAGCTGAGAAAACATGTGTGCAAGTCATTAAACAATGTACAGAGCTGGTAGGTACACCATGTAAAATAAAGTGGGACTAGCAGCAGTGTTTGTACCTTGCATTGATGATTTCAATATATGATTTTATTTTATTGATGTTGCCAGCATTAATTACCAAACTAGGAATAAATTTCTGCATGTTCCAAATCACAGTGACCCATATTCTCTCTATTTCATGTTGGTTAACCAATCCTCCATCCTTTCTAATATATCGCCCAATACTCAGTTCTGAAGTTGTGTAATAACCTATCATATGACTGTTTATTGAATGCATTTGGAAATAGAAATACACGATTCTACTGTTTTGCCTTTACCTACCTCATTTATTATGTCATCAAAGACTGTTAATAAATTATTAATAAAATTGAGATCATGGCTGACCTATCTTACCTGCACCTTGCTACATTATCCTGACATTGCATAATTCTCTTAATATCCAAAACACTATCCACTTCTGTTTTGAGCTTCGACATATTTCCAATTGAAAAGCTCTGATCTTAGTGCACACTTTTTGCTTTCAGTTGGAATGGATCCAGCCATTCCTGACATAGGAACATAAGTAGACCATTCAGCCCATTGAGCCTGCCTCACCAACATAATTTAGTAACCATTAAATAAAGGGATTGTACAGCATAAGGGAAACATTGGCTTGAAAAACACTGTACATATGTATTGAAATTATGGTTTTTGTAGCCAGGTGTGAAAAATTACCAAGGTTTCCACAGGACACTGAAGGCAATATGTAGGAATTATGGGGTATACAACTCAGCCAAGTTTGGGCCATTCAACATTAACTATGATCTGTCAAAGCCCCTCTACCAGAAGATTGATCAATTTTCTGAAAGAATCTTACAGTAAGTATCCTACTGTAAAATAATCAGAGGTGAGTTGTGACCAACCAATAATCATTAACCATCTGGTAACTTTAAGCATCATATTTCCTTGTTTAGTAAATGCAGTTCAAAGCCCAATTAGTTGATGATATTTTTAATAGTTTATTTTCACTAATGTAGAGATCTTGCTTGTGGTGCTTTCACTAACCCTGATGCTCAACAGAACAAGCTGTTGAGTCCTATACCATTTAAATAATACTCTGAATATTTTCTCTGACTGACTGACTCTGTGCTTCCTGAGAAGTTAGAGAATGGTATTCTCCTTACATTGTTACGTTTGTGCCCTTCCCCACCACTAATGTTAGATTAATCGGCTTATTGTCCAGTCTTGAACGAAGAGCGTGGATTTTTACCACTGAAGTGGGTAGTAGGAGCTGGAAAAATTCCCAGCTTTGCTGGCCTGACTCTGAAAAATATGCTCACAAAAACAGGATTTTGATGCTGGGGTGAGGGGTGGTTGTAAATGTGGGCTGACCTGGAAAAGACATTGGACTTTAGGGAATGCTCACTGCGCATTGTACAATGTTCAGCACCATTCACAACCCATCAGATACTAAAGCAGTTCATGTTCAAATGTGTCAAGATCCGGACATTATCCAGGCTTAGGCTGACAAGTGACAAGCAACATTCGCACCACATAAGTACTAGGTAATTGCCATCTTCAATAACAGACAATCTAACCACTACCCTTTAACTTTCAATGGTATTGTTATGAATCCCCCACTGTCAACTTCCTAGGGATTACCATTGACCAGAAATTCAACTGGACTTGCCATATAGATATAGTAGCTACAAGAGCAAGACAGAGTCTAGGAATCCTGTAGTGAGTAATTCATAGAATCCCTACAGTGAAAAAACAGGCTATTTGGCCCATTAAATCCACACCAACCCTCCAAAAAGCATCCCACTCAGACCCACTTCCCCTGCCCTTTAATCTCACATTTACTAGAGGTAATCCACCTAGCCTGCACATCCCTGGACACTACGAGCAAAACAGCATGACCAATTCACCTAACCCACACACTTTTGGACTGTGGGAGGAAACCAGAGCACCCAGAGGAAACACAGACAGTCACCCGAGGCTAGAATTGAACCTGGGTCCCTAGCGCTGTGAGGCAACAGTGTTAACTACTCAGCCACTGTGCTACCTCAGTGACATTCATCTCCTGACTCCCCAAAGCCTTCCCACCATCTACAAGACAAGTCAGGAGCATGATGGAATACTCCCCACTTGCCTGGATAGGTGCAACTGCAACAACAAGCTTGACACTATCCAGGACAAAGCACTCCACTTGATTGGCACGGAGTCCACAAGCATCTGCTCCCTCCATCACTTATGCTCAGTAACAGCTGTGTGTACTAACTACAAGATACATTGCAGAAAATGACCAGGGCTCCTTAGACAGCCCTTCCAAACCCACAACCACTTCCACCTAGAAGGACAAGGGCAGCAGATACATGAAGACACCACCAACTGTAAGTTGCCCTCCAAACTATTCACCGACTTGACCTAAAAATATATTGCCATCCCTTCATTGACTCTGGGTCAAAATCCTAGAATTCCCTCCAAAAGGGTATTGTTGGTCTGCCTACTGCACATGGACTACAGCAGTTCAAGAAGATGGCTCACTAACACCTTCTCAATGGCAACTAAGGATGAGCCATAAATGGTGGCCAGCCAGTGATACTGACATTCCATGAGACAATAAAAAGAAAGGGGAAACCGTATGCAGTGACAAAGAGACAGCAACAGGAGGACACAAATTTAAGGTAATTGACAAAAGAACTAGAGGCAACATTGGGTCTGTTTTCATTAAACAACAACATCCATTTATTCAACACGTCTGACATAGTAAAATGGTCCAAGGAGAATTATCAAAAACTTGGAGACTGAGCTACATGAAGAAAGTATTAGAGCAAGTCAGCAAAGATTTGATCAAACAGATAAATTTTAATGAGTGTTTGAAGAAGAGGGAGGAAGAGAAGGACAAAATTTCAGCTTTGAGGCCTTGGCAGCTGGAAGCATGGCTGTTTACAGTGGATGCCCAGATCAGCAGTGAAGATGCGCAAGCATCATGGAAAATTGTCAGCCTGCAGGAGATCAAGGAGATAGGGTGCATCAGGTTCATGGGGCACTTTTAAAACTCAGGCAATTCCAGACTGAAAGCTGATGTAGGTCAGTGAGCATATGGTGATAGGTGAATTGGACTTGGTGTAAATTAGACTTTGGATGAGTTAACGTTTGTGGAGAATGTTGTGTTCCGAAATGCACTGTCTGACAACTAGGTCCAACAATAACTTAAATACTTGAGGAAAGAAGGAGGGAATAGGACCAATTGGACAGCTTTTTCAAGAGTCAACATGACATGATGGAACAAGTGTCTTCTTCCTGTGCTGTGTTATACTACCATTCTATAATATCACAATTATTCCAGGTTCATGGACAAACAGGGATCATGCTCCAGAAGCTTTCATTTGGCAATGGTGCAAGGTTTTGACAATGACCTTCTGCTGGGCCTTTCCATAGGAAATGAAGAAGTCGGAGGCCTACAAATAACTTGCTTTGCCCCAGACTGATCAATGCTGGTCTGCCGTACTGGTTCACAGCCTAATAGTTACAAATGTCTCTGTCTCTATGTCTCCTCCACCTGTCTCTGTCCCCACTCTTCCCCTCTTCTGAAATGGGACTGGTTCAAGGTGATTCTGGTCTTTCAGTCTGAAGTTGCAAGGAATGAGAAAATTGCAAATGTTTAATTTTTGTGGGAATAGACTTTCTGATGACTTCATATATCCTACTTTGTTCAATAGGTTTAACAAAGGTAGAAGAACTTCAATGAAAGGACAATTTAATAAAATTAAATTATCGTTGACAAACATCATTGATGAGCCTCTGCCCACGAAATCTACTGCAGAAAATACATGGCTTTGGAAATGCCGACAAAATTTCATGAAAACTGAGGTAAGTGGAAGTTGATAGTCACGTGGTAGTGACAGTTATTTTATACAATCTGCACAAAAACAAAGTTGCTGGAAAAGCTCAGCAAGTCTGGCAGCATCTGTGAAGGAGAAAACAGAGTTAACTTGAGTTCTGAGGAAGGGTCACCGGACCGGAAACATTAACTCTGTTTTCTCCTTCACAGATGCTGCCAGACCTGCTGAGCTTTTCCAGCGACTTTGTTTTTGTTCCTGATTTACAGCATCTGCAGTTCTTTTGGTTTTTATACAATCTGCAGATGTACAGAGTTCCAAAGAAGAGTCATCAGACTTGAAACATTAGCTCTGTTCCTCTCTCCACATACTGCTAGACCTGTTGAGTGTCTCAAGCACGTTCTGTTTTGATTTCAGATATAGAGAGCTTGATATTGAAAAGTTGAAGCCCATTGCATAAAAAGGATAGGGTCAGCTGAGACTAGCTGCATGATAGTTGTTCACCCATTACATCGTTCCCTGTGTTTTAGGTTGGTGGAAGGTGTACAATGGGGTTCCCCAGGAATCAATGTTAAAGACTCCAGCTTTCTTTGACATATTGTGACAGCATGGGAGAATTAAGCACAAATTTAAAATTTGCTGTTGGTTTTAAAAAAAAGTCATATTATGAACTGTGAGGATTGTGATAAAGTTCATGAGGACAGGCTAGTGGAATGGGCAAATGGAATTTAATCCATGGGAGTGAAATATTCTGTGAGGATGAACAAGGAACAACAATGTAATATAAAGGGGTCAATTCTAAAGCAACAACAGGAGGAAAGGGAGCTGGTGTGTATTCATTAAACATGGCTGGATTCTGGGCCTTATGATTGGAGATCAGGAAGTTCTAAAACACTGATTTGGAATTAATTGACATATTGTTATCAATTTTTGCATGACTGCGTAAAGTTCGATGAGGGATTCTCAAATCATGGGCTGCAACTTCTTACAGGGTCACAGAAGTCACATTTGGTGTTGTGAGCACACCTCTGATGCACCAATGCAGTTGTACTCTACATCCTATTAATAAACCTGAAAATATTCTATAGTTTATTAACTGCTGTCTCCATCTGTCATGCCACCTTCAATAACCTGTGCACATATATACCAGGAACCTCTGCTCCTGCACCCCCTTTAGAATTGTCCTCCATATTTTGTATGATCTTTCAGTGTTCTTCTGACTAAAGTGCATCACCTCACACTTCTCTGCATTGAATCTCACTTGCCACCTTTTGGCCCATTCCACCAAGTTGTTAATATCCTTTTGAAGTTCTGCATTGTCCTGTTCACAGTTTACAATTTGTCCAAATTTTGTGTAATCTGAAAACTTTGAAATTGTCTCCTGCACACCACAAATTAGGCCACTAATATCCCCTTAAATATTTGCTGCTGCATCTCTATTAACCTATCCCTTTAACCTAAATCACCAGTTCACTTTTGCTAGCTCTGCTTTCATGTCTTCATTTTTGCCCTTGTTAAATTCAAAGTAGTAGTCTTGGAACCAAACTTCTCTCCTTTAAATGCGTGTAAAATTCATTCATATTATGGTCACATTTCCCAGGGTGCTTTTACTATGATGTCTAAATAATCCTATCTGGTCAAAACCTGGTCCAGTACAGCCTGGTTGGTGCCACAACATGCTAAGACATTTAGAGATAGTGAGAACTGCCGATGCTGGAATCTGAGCTAACACAGTGTGGAGCTGGAGGAACACAGCAGACCAGGCAGCATCAGAGGAGCAGGAAAGCTGACATTTCAGGTCGAGGCCCTTCTTCAGAAATAATGTTTTTGGAACAATGAGTTCCCCCTCTAGATTACTTTGTCCAATCTGATTTTTCCAGTCTATGTAAAGGTGAAACTCCCCCTTGATAATAGTTGTACCCCTTTTGACAATCTTCCATTATTTGTTCCTTGATACCTTGTCCTACAATATGGTTACTGTTAGGGGTTCTGTACACAACTGCCACAGGATGCCTCTTTCTTTACATTGCTCATTTTTCTCCAGACGCTTCTATATCCTGGTTTCCTGTCTATTGTGCTGATGTCATCTGCTCCACACTTGCCTAGCCTCCTGACCATCCTGAATATCACATAATCTTTAATATTGAGATCCCAATCTAGGTCACCCTACAACCATGTCTCATGTCATGTACACTAGACCATACTTATTCATCTCAATTTATACCACAAGTTCATCTGTTTTGTTTTGACCCAGGTAATGTTTGGGTACCTGGGTTCAAATCCTGCCACGGCAGATAGTGGAATTTGAATTTAATAAATATCTGGAATTAAGAATCTAATGATGACCATGAACCCATTGTCGATTGTTGGAAAAAGCCGTCGGGTCCACTAATGGCCGTTATTGAAGGAAACTACCATCCTTACCCAGTCTGGCCTACATGTGACTCCAGACCCACAGCAATGTGGTTGACTCATAACTGCCCTCCGGGCAATTAGGGATGGACAATAAATACTGGCTTAGCCAGTGACACCCTCATCCTGTGAGCGAATAAAGAAAAAAATATGAATAAAGAATATTATGTATATTCAAATACAGTGCCTTAATTTTTATCCTTTTATTATTTTTGTAACCTGTAATCTTATCTGTTGTTTTGTTCTTAGGTCTGTATTCTTCCCTGCATTCTTCTATATTCTATCCCCTCCTGCTATTGTCTGTTTACCATCATTTCTTTCCTCTGTTGGTTTTTACCCACTCTCATTCACCACATTTGGGCCCTTGCAGCCATTACTTAGTTTAAAACCCGCTCTACATATGCAGCTTACAAGAACACCTGTCCCAGTATGGTTCAGAAATGGACCGTCCCACAAAACTGGAACCCAGTTCTCCCATACCAGTCTTTCAGCCACGTACTTATCTCTGTAACTTTCTATACCCTATGTCAATTTGCACCTGGATCAATTAATAATCTAGAAATTAATACCTTTGAAGTTCTGCTACTTAATTTGGTGCCAAACTCCACATTCTGGCTGTGCAGAACCTCCTTTGTAGTTCTGCCTATGTCATTGGTGCTTCCATGGACCATGACAACTGGATCTTACCGCTCCCACTGCAAGTTCTTCTCCAGGGAAGATATCCTGAACCTTGACACTAGGCAGAGAACACAGCATTTGGACTCGTGCTCTTAGTTGCAGAGAACAGTGTCCACCTTCACCACCACCACCACTATCCCCACCCTGACTACGATGTCCCCAACTACCACTACATTCCTTTTGGCTCCTCTGATTGAATGGCTTCCTGTACTGTCATGCTGTGACCATTTAGCTCAAGAATCCCACAACCCCTGCTCTCAACTAAACATGCTGAGAGAACTTAAAACCTTTTAGAAAATTGCAGAGGCGGACACCTGCACTCCTGATATCAGAGTTCCCTTACTTGACTCACTTGCAGTCACACCCTCCTGTCCCTGTCCCTGACCACTGACCATATCGGAACACCCTATCTGAAGAGGTGTGACTGCCTCCATGTACAGTGAATCCAGGTAACTTTCCAGTCCCTGATGCATCAAGTGTCTATAATTCAGCCTCTAGCTTATCAACTCGACATTGAAGCTGCTTGAACTTCAAACATTTGCTGCAGATTTTTTGCCCTGGATCACATTAGTATCCTAGTAACTATGCCTCACTGGTATGCCAACTGCAGCCACTCTTCCCAGTCTGTTTCACACCAATGCTGACTGCAAACCACTCTTTCCAGTCTGCTTCACAGTGATGTTGACTGCAGGCTACTCTTGCTGTACTGTTTCATTGTGGTGCTGACTGGAGGCCATTCTTCCCCATTCACAGGTCTGCCATTTTTATTGGCCAATTTGTATGCCCCTTTATTGGATCTAATGCTATCCCCAATTTCTCTTGTTTGCCATGGTTGAGCCCCGTTTCTCATTTTATTTTCATAAAATTCAGGAATGAAAATTGTTGCATTTCCTCCATGCTCCCTTTAAGCTTTTGCCATTGCCTATCCATTATCATCTTTTTAATAAAGTTCCCCAACTAATCATAGCCAGCACACACTTCATACTATTGAGGTTCCTTTATTTAGATTCAGGACCTGAGTCTCAGAATCAGCTACATTATTCTCCACCTTAAAAAAAAACTATCATATTGTTATCACCCTTTCCCCAAAGGGCCTTGCACAGTTAGATTGCCAATTATTTCTTTCTCAGTTTTGTATGTTTCAATAAGATCACCTCATTCTTCTAAATTCTAATGAGTACAGGTCCAACCTACTCAAAGTACATCATGTAGGACTGAGATGAGAAGACATTTCTTTGCCTAGAGAGTGGTGTATTTGTGGGATTGTCTGTCACAGAATGCAGTTGAGACAAAAACATTGAATGTTTTCAAGAACAATTTAGATATAGTTCTTAGGACTAAGGTAGGGTATGGGGAGCAAGCAGGAACAGTGTACAGAGTTGGATGATCAGCCGCAAACATATTGAATGGCAGAGTGGGCTCAAATGGACAAATTGCCTACTCCTGCTCCTATTTTCTATGTTTCTAACCTCTTGTTATAAAACAGTCCCTCCATGCCAGTATATTTTTTACCTTAGATAGAGGCCCAAGTGTTCCAGTTGTGGTCTGACCAGTGTCTTGTATAGTTTTAGTAAAATCTCACTACTTTTATATTCTATTCTATTTGAAATAAAGGGCAACATTCCATTTGCTTTCCCTATTACCCACTGAACTTGGATTTTTGTGATTCAAGCATGAGGTTGCCCAAATCTCTGTTCTGTAGCTTTCTGTAGTCCTTCTCCATTTAAATAATATTCAGCTCCTCTTCTTCCTGCCAAAATGCATAATCTCACATTTTCCCACATTATATTCCAACTGCCAAATTTTGGCACTCACTCAACCTGTCTGTATCTTTCTGCACTTCTAGTCATCCTAGCAACTTTTTTGTCATCTGCAAACATCTGCCAGTGTGCATTCACTTTTCTCATCTAAGTCATTAATATTCATTGAAAATAATTGTTGCCCCAGAACTGATCCCTGTGGCACTCATCTAAATACAAATGGCTATACCCCTTATCCCAAATCTGTCTCTTCTATCAGTTAGCAATACTCTATCCAAGCAAATATACTACTCCAATACCATGGGCTCTTATTAAATAGCCAAATATGTGGTACCTTAATAACGAAATGAGATGCTACTAAAAAGAACATAAGAACAAGGAACAGGAGTAGGCCATCTGCCCCTTCAAGCGTGCTCTGCCACTCAATACAATCATGGCTGATCTTTTTGTGGCCTCAGCTCCACTTACCTACCCTCTCATCATAAATCTTAATTCCCTTTCTGTTCAAAAACTTATCTATCTTAGCTTTAAAAACATTCCATGAGGAAGCCTCAACTATGCCGCTGAGCAGGGAATTCCAGAGATTCACCACCCTTTGGGTGAAGAAGTACCTCCTCAATTCAGTCCTAAACAATCTTCCCCTAATTTTGAGGCTATGCCCTCATGTTCTAGTTTCACCTGCCAGTGGAAACCTCCTCCCTGCTTCTATTCTATCTATTCCCTTCATAATTTTATATGATTCTATAAGATTCCCTCTCATTCTTCTAAATTCCAATGAATATAGTCCCAGTCTACTCGGCCTCCCCTCATGAGCCAACCCTATCAACTCCAGAATCAACCTATTGAATCTCTCTGCACCCCCTCCAGTGCCAGCACATCCTTCCTCAAGTAAGGAGACCAGAACTGTACACAGTACTCCAGGTGTGGCCTCACCAGCACCCTTACAGATGTAACATAACCTCCTTGCTTTTAAACTCAATCTAGCAATGAAGGACAAGATTCCATTTGCCTTCTCAATTACCTGTTGCACCTACAAACCAATCTTCTGCAATTCATGCACAAGGACATCCAGGTCCGTCTGCACAGCAGCATGCTGCAATTGTTTACCGTTCAAATAATAGTCCTTTTTACTGTTATTCCTACCAAAATGGATGACTTCACATTAATCAACATTGTACTCCATTTGCAAGACCTTTGCCCACTCTCTTAAATTATCTTTATCCCTCTATGAACTTTCAGAATCCTCTGCATGCTTTGCTCCACCACTCACCTCAGTGTCACCGCAAACTTTGACATACTACATATGGTCCCCAACTCCAAATCATCTATGTAAATTGTAAACAATTGCAGTGCCAACACCAATCCCTGAGGCACACCACTAGTCACTGATCGCCAACCAGAAAAGCACTCATTTATCCCCACTCTTTGCTTCCTGTTAATTAACCAATCCTCCATCCATGCTAACACATTGCCCGTAATACTGTGCCACTTTATCTTATGCAGCAGCCTTTTGTGCGGCACCTTATCGAATTCCTTTTAGAAATGTAGATACACCACATCTACTGGGGTCCCCATTGCCAATGCACTCAATGTCTTCATAGAATTCTAGTAAATTAATTAAACGTGACCTGTCCTTCATGAACCCATGCTGCATCTCCCCAATGGGACAATCCCTATCTAGATGTCTTGCTATTTCTTCCTTGATGATAGATTCAAGCATTTTCCCCACTACAGAAGTTAAACTAACTGGCCTATTATTCCCCATCTTTTGTCTACCTCCTTTTTTAAACAGTGGCATCATATTTGCTATTTTCTAATCTGTTGGAACTGCCCCAAACTCCAGCAAATTTTGGAAAATTACCATGAGCACATTTGCTATTTCTCCCATCACCTCTTCTAGTACCCTAGGATGCATTCCATCAGGGCCAGACACTTGTCTACCTTTGCCCAACACTATCTCTTTAGTGATAATGATTGTGTCTGGGTCCTCACCTACCTTAGTCTTCTTGTCATCAATGACTAGCATGTCATTCATGTCCTCCACGGTGAAGACCAACACAAAATACCTGTTCAATGCCTGGGCTATTTCCTCATTTCCCATTATTAAATCTCCCTTCTCATCCTCTAAAGGACTAATGTTTACCTTAGCCACGCTTTCATTTTATATATTTGTAGCAAAATTTGCTATCTGCCTTTATATTCTGAGCTAGTTTACTTTCATAGTCTACCTTACTTTTCTTTACAGCTTTATTTCTGACTTTCTGTTGACCTTTAAAGTTTTCCCAGTCTTCTAAGTTTCCCACTAGTCTTTACCACTTTGTATGCTTTATCCTTCAATTTGATAGCCTCCCTTATTTCCTCAGACATCCATGGCTGATTACCCTTTTTTCTACAGTCCTTCCTTTTCACTGGTATATAGTTTTGCTGAGCACTTTGAAAAATTACTTTGAAAGTCCTCCACTGTTCCTCACCTGTGCCACCATAAAGACTTTGCTTCCAGTCTACTTCAGCCAACTCCTCCCTCATCCTTTTGTAGTCTCATTTGTTTAAGCACAGGACCCTGGTATTGGATTTTATCTTCTCACTTTTCATCTGTATTCTAAATTCAACCACACTGTGTTCGTTCCTTCCAAGAGGATCCCTAACTATGAGACTATTAATTATTCCTGTCTCATTATGCAGGACCAGATCTAGGATAGCTTGCTCTCTCATCGGTTCCATTACATACCGTTCAAGAAAACTATCGCAGATACATTCAATGAACTCCTCCTCAAGGCTGCCTTGAGTGATCTGGTTCGATCCCCCCTGATAATTGCCATACCATTTTTACAGGCATTAGTTATTTCTTCATTTATTGCCTGCCCCAATGTGATGTTATGATTTGGTGGCCTATAGACTACATCTATCAGTGACTTTTTCTTCGTAAAATTTCAAATTTCCACCCAAATGGATTCAACCTTATTCTGCATAGCACCTATATCATCTCTGATTGCTGCCCTGATGTCTTCCTTAAATATCAGAGCTACACCACCTATCTTACCTTCCTGTCTGTCCTTCCAAATAGTCTGATATCCCTGGATATTTACTTCCCAGTCATGACCATCCTGCAACCATGTCTCCGTAATGGCTGCTAAATCAAACTCATTCATGATGATTTGTGCTGCTAATTCATCTACCTTATTTTGAATGCTATGAGCATTCAGGTAAAGTGCCTTTATGCTAGTTTTTAATGCCTTCTTTTTGAATTCCAGCATTTCCATTAATAATATCTCCTGAGGTTTCCTTCCTTTTAACTTTTTTCATAGTCTGCAATGTAGTTAAATCCTCCCGCACACATTAACCTGCTGCTTTCTTTTCTATTTATGATTATACTTCCTATCATTTTCCCCTTCCCTTCACTCACCCCCCCCCCAGTCCACTAGTTTAAAGTGACCACCCTATTTATCCTTTTCTCTGGAACAATGGTTCCAGATCGGTTCAGGTGGAGACCTTCCCAATGGTACAGATCCCACCTGTTCCAAAACTGATGCAAATGCCCCATGAAATGGAACACCACTTTCCCACCTCCCTTAGCCATGTATTTCCTGCCCAAGAAACAAAACATCCACGTACTTCTCCCCCTCCCAGATGTGTCAGTGTTTGAAGCTCAGATTCAAACTCATCAATTTAGGACAGCACGGTGGCTCAGTGGTTAGTACTGCTGCCTCACAGCATCAGGGACCCAAGTTTGATCCCATGCTCAGGCAACTGTGTGTGTGTGGAGTTTGCATGTTCTCCCCATGTTTGCGGGGGTTTCCTCCAGGTGCTCCGGTTTCCTCCCACAGTCCAAAGATGTGCAGGCTAGGTGGATTGGATAGGCTAAATTGCCCCTAGTGTTCAGGGATGTCTAGATTAAGTGGGTTATTGGGGCCTGGGTCAGGGTGGGATGCTCTGAGGTTTAGTGTGGACTCATTGGGCCGAAGGGCCTGTTCCCACACTGTAGGGGATTCTGTGAACTCTGAACCGAAGCTCCTTGAGCAAACAATACATGCTGCAAATGTGGTCACGGCAGCTCACAATGGAAACTGTCAGCTCCTACATCATGCAGCTCCAGCACTTCACCTGCCCAGCCTTCTCCACTTAAAAGTAGTTATCTGTTAATTTACATAAATTTACTAATGAGTTAATTAATTTATTAATACTTCTTTGCTGTGTTCTTTTTCAAATTTAGTGCAGATTTCCTACAGCCAATCAGGTCACAGCTTCCCTGTGACATCACTCGTTTTTTTTCCCCACGGCTACAATATTCCCCAAGCTGTTAGTTTTATACTCATCCTGTGCTGCAGCTCCATCCTCCAACTGTTCCCTGCAGACTACGCCATCTCTAGTCTGTCAAATATATTGTAATAATACCTCTGTATTTATATTGTGCTTGTTAATGTCGTTTTAAGGATTGCGTAGTTCTGTACACTGACAACTTATGCCCGCTCACTAATTGGAAGACGCTTTAACTATTGTAATATGAGAGATTGGTTGTGTTTTTTCTCCCACCTTTGGGTTCAGAAAACCTGGCAGTGAAACATGATAGGAAGGGATTTTACTGCAGGGACTCCTGTCCCTAATAAGTACTGATCAAAACTACGATTGCAAGGTCTTGTGCTGTTGGTTTCCTCTCGACAGTGGAAAATAGAAGAGAAGAATGTTCATGTGAATGTTTTGTTGTTGATAGTGGTAGGACCTTCAAAACCCCCCGCTTTTGGGGTTTTCACTCAGAGCCAAACTCCCCACAAGTATCTGACCTTGTATGTGATGTAATATCAGCAAAATAAAGCAGTCTTTATTTTGAATGAAACACATTATTGCTGGCAAATTGAAACAGAAACTATGAACTATTTGTACACATACAAGCTACAAGTAATGTCTTACACCTAACAGGATATACAATGTGATATTAATAACCTTTAAATTTTGTTACAGCTCACTGCATTATTAAACGACCTGACAAGACAGATAATTGACAGGAAGCAGCATATTTATAATGCAGCTGTGTTGTCTGTTCAACATTCAATGAAACCAGCATACGAAGGTATTGTCCATTTTAAAACAGCTGACTTTGCCAGCATTGAGACAGTATGATGTGTCAGATAGCTGAGGCATGACATGCCTTGGTATTGGGGGTATAGTGTGTGTTAGTCAGTAACTTCCTATCTCTAACAACACCATCTAGCCTACTCCGGATGACATTCGGTTCATTGCCATCACTGAATCTGTCACAATTAAGGTATAACCATTTGTAGAACCTGTGTAGTCTGGTTATGTCAGTATTGTGGGTACAAGAGGTCAGAGGATGGGAATTCTGAGGAGAACACAACTTCCACTATTTGGCAAAATTCTGACTTCTAGGTCACAGAATTATGCCCTTTTCTTCTCCTCCCTCTGGTTGGCCCAGTGGAACTGTTAAACAACTGGTTTTTTTTTTTAAAAAAAAGCAGAATCCCTACAGTGTGGGGACAGTCCCTTCGGCCCAACCAGTCCACATCTCCCTCAGGGCATCCCACCCAGACCCATCCCCTATAGCCCATCTAATCGACACATCCCTGAACACTATTGGCAATTGAGCATCGCCAATCCACCTAACCTGCACATCTTTGGACTGTGGGAGGAAACTGGAGCACCCGGAGGAAACCCATGCAGACACGGGGAGAATGTGCAAACTCCACACAGACAGTTGCCCGAGGGTGGAATCGAACCCAGGTCCCTGGCACTGTGAGGCAGCAGTGCTAACCACTGAGCCACTGTGCTGCCCTTCTCTTCAGCTGTCAGTAGCATTTGGCCTGCAGAGTGCCTTGCTGCACTGGGCTGTCTTTCTGGTGCTGTTCAGGATCAATGTCAATTCTGTTCAAGCTGTGACATTTAAGATAATTCCTGAAACAACCATTCGTTGCTTAGTTATGAATGGACTTGCTGGTAAAATGGTGGAGACGGGTTGACTCGAGTGGTTAGGGTCTGGAACGTACTGTCTGAGTGTGGAATCGGCAGATTGACTTCAGTGGTTAAGGTCGAGAATGTACTGTCTGACAGGTGTAGGGGAAGCAGGATCAATTGAAACATTCAAAAGGGAATTAGATGATTATCTGAAAAAGAAGCATATGCAGGATTCCAGAAACAAAGTGGGGGGAATGGCACTCAGTGATTCACACATTCAGAGAGCTACTACAGACATAAGTGGCCACCATCTACACTGTAACAATGCTGTACTTTTATAATCTTAAATAGTTATTTTCTTCTCAGGAGTCTTTCACTTTCACAATATAGGGAACAAGAGCTGCTGCATTCATTGGGAACAGACTATGGCTATGTAGGCTGTGGGTATATAGGGCTGAGAATGGGGGTGAGTTCATGGGTAAAGATTGGGGCCAGGCTGGGATTTGGGTGGAAATGCCGAGAGCAGGACCAAGAGTTTGCAGGGCTGGAGGTGGTGGTGGAAAGCTTCAGCTTTCCAACATTGGGCCAGATGAAGAAATCGAAGCTGGATGGAGGTTATGGTGGAGAAGGCAGGGGACATGACTGAATGAATGACCAGTCAAGTGAGGAGAAGGAGATGCAAGTGAGAGCATGGAAGAGGTGGAGGCTGTGTGGGTAGCGGGTTGCTTGTTAAGTTTTCTTACTGGAATGGGAGGAGTTTGGCTGAAACATGAGTGGAAAATTACTGTTTTACAAAATATTTTAAAAGCAGATTTTCTTGTTTGTGATGTATAGTCATATGAAATAGTACTGTGCTTCTTTATTGCTTTTCTATTCTGCTGGTATTGAAAGCATGTTAATTTTCTGTTCTTTTGTACATGATCATACCTGGAATGTGGACCTCACTAGTAGGGCCAGTTTTTATTGTCTATCCCTAACAGTGCTTCAGAAGGTGGTGGTAAGTTAAAATGGAGTCTCATTTGAAAACAGATTGCAAAGCACTAATGTCATCCTTACGTTGCATTGCATGTATCCAAATAGGTCAGGTCACGTTTTTAAATAAAACAAAGTGCTGGAGAAACTCTGACTCTTCATCTCTCCAGATATGCTGCCAAACTCAAGAGTTTCTCCAGCACTTTGTTTTTATTTTGCTTTCATTTGTTTTGTTGTTGGCATGTGCTTAATCAGAGGCATCTACCCAACAATGTGGGAAATTTCCCAGGTATGTTCTGTGAATAAAAAGCAGGTCAAACCCAACCCTTTCAATACCACCCCATCAGTCTATTCTCAATCATCAGTAAAGTGACAGAAGGTGTCATCAGCACTGATATCGAGCAGCACCTGCTCAGTGACGCCCAGTTTGGGTTCTGTCAGGGCCACTCAGCTCCTGACCTCATTACAGTCTTGGTTCAAACAATGACAAAAGGGCTCAATTCCAGGGGCGAGGTGAGAGTGACAGCCCTTGACATTAAGGCAGTGCTTGACTGGGTACGGCATTAAGGAACACTTGCAAAACTGGAATTAATGTGAATCGGGGGCAAACTGTCCATTGTTTGGAGTCAAACCTGACACACAAGTAGATAGTTATGGTTGTTTGCTGTCAGTCAGCTCAGCTCCAGTACCTCTCTGCAGGAGTTCCACCCATCTTCAGCTGCTCTATCAATGGACCTATCCTCCATCTTAAGGTCAGAAGTGGGGACGTTTGCCAAAGATTGCACAATGTTCAGCTCCATTTGGTGACTCCTCAGATACTGAAGCTGTCCTTGTTCAATTGCAAGAAGATTTGGATAGCCTTTAGGTTTGAACTGAAAAATGACAAGCTATGTTTGTTTCACAGTGTCATGCAATGACCGTCTCCAACAAAAAGGGAATCTCGTTCTTTGCCCTTTACCATTCAATGGCATTACCATCACTGAAACCCATCACACCATGCTGTTGTGCCAAACATGACTCCAAATTAAACTAATCCTATCTACCTACCATTGGTCCATATTCCTCCGTTCCTTGCATATTAGTGTGCTGATCTAGAAGTCCCTTAAATGCCCCTATCATATCAACCTCCACCACTATCCCTGGCAGCACATTCCAGACTACTACTACCACTGTTTAAAAAAAAAACTTGCCTCTCGCCTTAAATGCATGTCTGCTAGTATTAGATATTTCAACTCTAGAAAAAAAAGATTCTGTCAACCCTATGTATGCATCTCATAATTTTATAGACTTGTATCAAGTCTCCACTCAGCCTGTGCCGCTCCAGAGAAAACAGCCCAAGTTGTTCATTCTCACACCCTCTAATCCAGGGCTCATCCTATAAAACCTTCTCCAAAGGCTCCACATCCTTCCTGTAATGTGACGACCAGAATTGAACACAATACTCTAATTGTGACCTAACCAAAATCTCAAAGCTGCAACCTGACATCCTGACTCTTGTACTCAATTCTCCGTCTAATAAAGGCAAGCATGCCATATGCCTTTACCACCCTATCTTCTTGCATGGGCACTTTCAAGGAGCTATGGACTTGAACCCCAAGATCCCTCTGTACATTAATGCTGTTCAAGGTCCTGCCATTAATTGTATATCTTTTCTTACCATTTGATCTCTCAATGTGCAGCATTTGACACCCAGATTAAACATCATCTGCCATTTCTCCGCCCACATTTTTAGCTGATCTATATCCCACTGCATCCTTTGACAACCTTCTACATTATCCACAACTCCTCCAATCTGTAACATCTGCAAACGTATTAACTCAAACATGTACATTTTCTCAAATAATTTATATATATCACAAACAGCAGAGGTCACAGTACGGATCCCTGCACAACACCACTAGTCACAGATCTTCAGCCAGAAAAACATGCTACCCTCTGCCTTCTACAGGCAAACCAGTTCTGAATCCAAGCAGCCAAGTCACCGTGGATCATCATCTGAGCCCTTTATATCAAATCCAGTCCATGGTTATGATGGTGCCTGGGTGTCCTTGGAGAGGGAGCATGTGGTATCCACATTCCAACTCTATTTTCATGGAGTCCCTTCCCACTCTCTGTACCCCACTCTACTTTGATAGTTTGCATTGCCCATAATGAGCTTTGCTTGTAAATACTGATGGGCTACATGGGTAATTATTGGCGGTGGTTGGTGTTTAGAAAAGAAAACAAAATGGGCTTTACTTATAAATCTTTAATTGACCACATGTGTGATTACTGGTAGAGATTAATAGTTTAAAAATGAAGTCACGGTGATTTGATAGTGTGCAAGCTGTTCAGTTGTGTATAGTACACTAATGGATATAAAAATAGAAAAACTAAAGCAGAGCCAGGAGGGTTCTTGTAATTCAGTAATAGTGTCCTTGCCTCTGAACCAGGAGACCAAGGTTGAAGTCCCACCTGCTCAGAGGTGTCTTATGACATATCTGAACAGGTCTACTAAAAAAAGTAGCCCCAATGCACACCCTTTTGAGTTATTTGAAAATTATTTTGTTGTGCCTTGGTTATCCTTCAGCCAGTGTTGCACAGTAGCAGCAGTGTGTACAATCTACAAGATGCACCAGAAACTCACCAAGGATCTTCAGATAGCATCATCCAAACCATGACCTCTAATCGCCTCGAAGGACAATGACAGCAGATGCTTGAGAAATCTGCAAGATGACATTCAAGCCACTCACCATCCTGATTTAGAAATATGTCACAGTCCATCATAATCTCAAAAACCTGGAACTCCCTAGCTAGCAGCAATGGAGGTGTCCCTAGACCTCAAGAAAGGAAGTTTGAGAGTAGCTGACCATCACCTTCTCAAGGGAAATTTGGGATGGGCAATAAATTCTGATCATTTCAGTGATGGGCAAATCCTGAGAATGAAAATTATTATTTTTACATTTCAGAAGCTGCACGAAAGAAAGGTGTTGGAATTGTGCCTTTCATGCAGAGAATATTAAATGAGCATGTTGAACAACTGAAAAATAAGCTTTTCAAAGATTCAAGAGCCAGTGTGATGGAACAATTCAACAACATGAAGGTTTCTTTCAGATTCATACTGTTTTCTGGCTAGAGGTTTGCAAACATGCATGCCTCAATATAGAACACAGTACATACCCGCTGAAATACAGTGTTCCATACGGAGTAATGTACACGTACTAAAACATATGCTGTGTTCCATATTGCATAATGTACACACACTGAAATACACACTCTGCAATAGAACAAGAACAAAAAATTAGAGCACAGGAACAGGCCGTTTGGCCCTCCAAGCCTGCACCGACATGCTGCCTGTCACAACTAAAACCCCCTACCCTTCCGGGGACTGTATCCCTCTATTCCCGACCTATTCATGTATTCGTCAAGACACATTAAAAGTTACTATTGTATTTGCTTCCACTATCTCCCCTGGCAGCGAGTTCCAGGAACCTACCATCCTCTGTCAAAAACTAGCCTCGTACATCACCTTTAAACCTTGCCCCTCACACCTTAAACCTCTGCCCCCTTGTAACTGACTCTTCCACCCTGGGAAAAAAGCTTCTGATTGTCCATGCCCTTCATGATCTTGTAGACCTCTATCAGGTCACCCTTCAACCTCAGTCATTCCAGTGAGAACAAGCCAAGTTTCTCCAACCTCTCCTCGGAGCTCATGCCGTCCCAATTGTTTCTGTACCCTCTCCAAAGCCACCACATCTTTCTGGTAGTGTGGCGACCAGAACTGAATACAATATTCCAAATGCAACATAATTAACGTTCTATAATGCTGTAACATTACCTGCCAATTTTTAAACTCAGTGCTCCAGCCAATGAAGCCAAGCATGCCATATATCTTGTTGACTACCTCCTGCATTGCCACTTTCAGTGACCTGTGTACCCGTACACCCAGATCCCTCTGCCTATCAGTACTCTTAAGGGTTCTGCCATTTACTGTATATTTTCCATCTGGATTAGACTTTCTGAAGTGCACTACCTCACATTTTTCTGGATTAAACTCCATCTGCCGTCTCTCTGCCCAAGTCACCAACCAATCTATATCCAGCTGTATCCTCTGACTGTCCTCATCGCTATCCGCAATTCCACCAACCTTTGTCATCAGCAAACTTAATCAAACCAGTTACATTTTCCTCCAAATCATTTATATATATTACAAATAGCAAAAGGTCCCAACACTGATCCCTGAGGAACGCCCCTAGTCACAGCCCTCCATTCAAAAACACATCCTTCCACTGCTACCTTCTGTCTTCTATGACTGAGCCAGTTTGTTATCCATCTTGCAAGCTCACCTCTCACCCTGTGAGACTTTATCTTCTGTTTTAGTTTGCCATTAGGGACCTTGTCAAAGGCCTTACTGAAGTCCACGTGGACAACATCCACTGCCCTACTCATTGAGTTTTTTGAGGAAGTGACAAAGATGATCAATTAAGTTAGTGAGACATGACCCCCCCCTTCACAAAACCACATTGCCTCTTGCTAATACACCCACTGGTTTCCAAATGGGAGTAAATCCTGTCTCGAAGAATCCTCTCCAATAATTTCCCTACCACTGACGCAAGGCTCACCAGCCTGTAATTAGCTGGATTATTCCTGCCACCCTTCTTAAACAAAGGAACAATGTTAACTATTCTCCCGTCCTCAAGGACCTCCCCTGTAGCCAGTGAGGGTGTAAAGATTTCTCTCAAGGCCCCAATTTCCTCCCTTGCTTCTCTCAGTATTCTGAGGTATATCCCATCAAGCCCTGGGGACTTGTCTACCTTAATGTTTTTCAAGAACCCCAATACCTGCTCCCTTTTTATCTCAATGTGACCCAAACTATCTACACACCCTTCCCCCGACTCATCATCCCCAAGTCTTCTATGGTGAATACTGACAAATTACTCATTTAACACCTCGCCCATTTCTTCTGGCTTCACACAAATTTCCTTCCCTGTCCTTGAGTAGGCCAACCCTCTTGCTCTCTCATTATCCAAGGTTCCCTAAACTTGCTATGCTTATCCTTCATCCTTACAGGAACATGCCGGTGCTGAGTTACTATCAACTTACACTTGAAAGCCTCCCACATACCAGATGTTGATTCACCTTCAAACATCTGCCTCCAATCTACATTCTTCAGTTCCTGCCTAATATTGTAGTAATTAGTCTTCCCCCAATTTAGCACCTTCACTTGACAACTACACTTGTCTTTATTCATCAGTACCTTAAAGCTTACTGAATTGTGATCACTGTTCCCGAGTTGCTCCCCTACTGAGATGTCGATCACCTGGCCAGGCTCATTCCCCAATACTAGGTCTAGTATAGCCCCTCTCCTCGTTGGACTATCCACATACTGTTTCAAGAAGCCCTCCTGGATGCTCCTTACAAACTCTACTCCATCCGCACCCTATGCGATAAGTGAGTCCTAGCCAATATATGGAAAGTTAAAAATCACCCATGACAACAACAGTGTTTTTTTTGTTAAAAAAGTTGCCAAAATCTGCCTACATATCTGTTCCTCGATCTCCTGCTGGCTGTTGGGAGGCCTATAGTAAACCCCAAACATTGTGATTGCACCCTTCCTGTTCCTAAGCTTTACAACGAGGCAATATGGGTATGAGCCATCCAAGGTGTCATCCTGCAGTACAGCTGTGATATTATCCTTAATAAGTAGTGCAACCTCCCCCCCCCCCCCCCACACCTTTTATATCCCCCCTGAAACATCTGTATCCTGGAACGTTAAGCTGCCAATCCTGTCCCTCCCTTAACCAAGTCTCTGTAATAGCAACAACATCATAGTTTCGAATAATAATCCAAGCTCTAAGTTCATCTGCCTTATGTTATACTTCTCACATTGAAACAGATGCACTTCAGTTCACCAGACCCGCTTTGATCAGCAACCACACCCTGCCTGCTCTTCCTGAGTCTTACTGGTCCTATTCTCTAGTTCCCTTTCAGTCCATTCACCTTTGCCTTGGTTCTCACCCCCCTGCCAAGCTAGTTTAAATCCTGAGTGATACCAGCAAGCCTGCCAGCCAGAATGTTTGTGCTCCTCCAATTTAGATGCAATCCATCCTTCTTGTACAGGTCCCACATGCCCTGGAAGAGATCTCAATGGCCCAGATATCTGAAAGCCTCCTTCCTACACCATCTGTTTAGCCACATGTTGAACTGTACTATTTTCCCATTCCCAGCCTCACTAGCACATGGCACAGGGAGTAATCCCACGATTACAACCTTGGAGGTCCTGTTTTTTTTAAAACTTTCTACCTAACTCCCTGAAATGCTGCTGCAGGACCTTGTCCCTCATCCTACCTATGTTGTTAGTACCAATATGTACCACAACCTCTGGCTGTTCACCCTCTCCCTTCAGAAGCTTTCTGTTCCTGCAGAAACATCCTGGACCCTTGCACCAGGAAGGCAACATACCGTTGTGGAGTCTCTTTTACATGCACAGAATCGCCTCTCTGTACCCCTAACTGTAGAGCCCCCTCTAACAACTGCTCTAGTGCAGTTTGTCCTTCCCTACTTAAGAAGGGAGCCAGTCGTGGTGCCACCAGTTTGGCTGCTGCTGCTGTTACTGTTACCCCCTGACAGGTCATCCCCCACAACAGTACCAAAACGGTATACTTGTTAGAGAGGGGGACCACCACAGGGGATTCCTGCACTTGACTGCCTGCCTGCCTCTTCTAGCATACACCCATCTATCTGCCTGCACCTTCGGTGTTATCACATCTCAAACTATTGTCTATCATACTTTCCGCACCCTCATGCTCTTAAGTGCATCCAGTTACTGCTCCAACCTATCCATTCAGTCTGTGAGGAACTGCACTTAGATGCACTTCCTGCAGATGTAGTCATTCAAGACACAGGAAGCATTGCAGATCTCCCGCATCTCACAAGTGCGACACTTAACCCCACTGACTGACATTCCTATCACCAATTAAGCTGTTTGAGAAAATTTATTAAACTCTTACCTTTACTTGACAACAGCTCCTCCATAAACCACCCTCTGGAAGCAGTGACTGCATTGATGCTTCCCCACGTCAGCAAATCAGCATCACCACCCTGCCGCCCTCTTCTGGGTCTCATTAGTAATACTCATTGGTTTCTGTATCGGGTAACGTACACATATTGAAATACAGACACCAAAATACACGTTCTGTTCCATTTTGGGAATTACTGTTTCTTTTTTTTTAAATCATTTTAAGGAGAAATTGGAGGAGGAAGTCCGTGAAAGAATGAACATCATCTTGAACCTAGGTTTCTCCCAATGGTCTGGGCATAATCCTTTACCAGGTACCTGAGCACTGACTACACTTCACACGTACACTCACATTATCATTGTTTAGAACTAACCCTTCTTAAAACTTTGATTATTGCAGATTTTCAAAATGAACTCAAATGGATAAATCCAACCTGGGATGAAGTGAAAGACTCATCAGACACTGATTAACCGTTTTGGATCTTTGTTTTTTTGAAGTTAATATTGTAATAATACAGCCTTTTAAAAAAGAAAAAGTTATTTCTTATTGTTTTTGTAAAAAATTAAACTTAGTGGAAGATAGATTGTACTCTTTTCTCTGTAGTAAGTATAGCCTCTTTTAGATAGATACTAAACACAATATTCCAGCTGTAATCTCCTTATGGCCCATGAATTGTTGCTGTACCTACTTGCCTACTGTCATTGACTAGTATACAAGGTCACCTAGATCCATTTGTATATTCACACTTACCAAAACATCATTTTAAGTATTACTCTTCCTTTCTGCCTTTAACACTGAAGCGTTTAACTTCACATGTAGCCACATTGTGTTGCACCTTCCTGCACTTGGCCCATATCCCTCCAAACCTTTTCTGTTCATAAACTTATCCAAATGTCTTTTAAACATTGTAACTGTGCCTGCATTCATCACTTTCTCTGGCAGTTCATTCCATACACAAACTACTCTGTAGGAAGAAAAATTGCCCTTTTTGTTGTTTTTAAATCTTTCTCCTCTCACCTTAAAAAATATGGCCACTAGTTTTGAACTCACCCACTCTAGGGAAAAGACCTTGTCATTCACCTGATCTATGCCAATTGTGATTGTATAAACCTCAATAAAATAAAAAAATAAAACTTTAACCTCCTGCACTCAAATAATAAAATCCCAGCCTTTCTAGTGCATTTTTATATCTCAAAACCCCCCATTCCCAGCAACATCCTGGTAAATCTGTTCTGAACCCTCCCCAGTTTAATAATATCCTTCCTATAACAGAGCAACCCACACAGTGCTCCAGAAGAGGCCTGAACATACTGTACAATGTCAGCGTAACACCCCAACTCCTACACTCAAAGGCCTGAGCAATGAAAGCTGCATGCTCAACACCTTCCTAACCAACCTATGACACACATTTAAATAATTATGTACCTGAATTTCTAGGTCTCTCTGTTCTACAATACTACCGAGGGCCCTACCATTAATTGTATAAGTCCTGCCCTTGTTTGTATTACAAAAATACAATACTTCATATTTATCCAAATTAAATGCATCTGCTACCCCTCAAGCCATTGACCCAATTGATCAAGACCTCTTTGTAATCTTAGATAATGTACTTCACTGTCTGCTAAATCACCAATTTTACTGTCCTCTGCAAACTTCCTAACCATGCCTCCAATATGCTCATAAATCATTTAAATAGGTCCTGGAGATTTATCAATCCGTATGTTTTTTAAGATCTTCAGTGCTTCCTCTCCTGTAAGGAGAACTGTTTTCAAAACATCAATATTTATTTCCCCGAGTTCTCTGGCCTCCATTTCTTTCTCAACAGTAAAAAACTGAGGCAAAGTATTAATTTAATATCTCTCCTATCTCCTAAGGTGTAACACAAAGATGACTTTGATGATCTTAAGGGGGTCACTCTCTGTCTCTCTCTCTCTAGTTGCTCTATTGCTTTCAATGTATTTGTAGAATATTTTTGGATTATCTTTAACCTTATCTGCCAAGGCAGTCTCATATTGCCTCTTTGCCTTCCTGATTTCCTTTTTTAAGAATGCTCTACACTCTTTATACTCTTCAAGAGATTCAATTGATTCCAGTTGTCTATATCTAATATCTGATTTTTTTTTTTTATTCTTGAGTAGAGCCTCATTATCTTTATTCATCCATTGTTCCCTCATCTTACCAGCCTTATCTTTCAGTCTCATAGGAACATAATGCCTCTGAACTCTCATCACTTTTGAAGGCCTCCTACTTGTCAGTCACCCCTTTACCTGCGATCAGTCTACTCCAATCAATCTTTGAACATTCTTGATTCATACCCTTACAATTTACCTTACTCCAATTAAAACTTTAACTTTTATGGAGGACCTTATCCTTTTTCATAAGTATTTAAAACTAATATGATTATGATCACTAGTCCCAAAGTGTTCCCCTACTAGCCACTTTGGTCACTTTTCCTGCCTTATTTCTCAAGGTCTGCTTCTTCTCTAACAGGAACATTTTCATATTGATAAGGAAAATTTTCCTGACCGCATTTAACAAATTCCTCACCATCCAAACCTTTAACACCATGGCAGTCCTAGTCAATGTTTGGAAAATTGAATTCTTGGAAAAAGACCCACTCTCTGTCTGTCAACCGATCTCAATCCAACCCGATATATTATCCCTTATCCCATGTGCTTTAACTTTATCCTTCTCTCTTGATGGATCTCATCAAAAGCCTTCTGAAAATCTGAATACACCACATCCACATTCCTTATCTATTCTACCACTTAAATTCTCAAAAAACTTCAATAGATTTGTTAAGCATGATGTGCATTTCATAAACGCATATTGGCTGTGTCCTATTCTAGTAATGTTTTCCAAATGTTCTGTTATCAAATCTTTTATCACAGGCTCTAGCATTTTACATACTGCTAATGTTATGCTAACTAGTTGGTATTTTCTGTTTTACTCTCCCTCCCTTTTTAAATAGTGTGATAACCTTTGCCATCCTCCAATCTGTAGGAATTGCTCCAGAATCTATGGAATTTTTGGAAAATGACCAATGCATCCAACATTTCCAGGCCAATTTCCATTTGTACTCTGGGATGTAATTGTTAGGTCCTGATAATCCGTCAAACTTTAACTCAATTAATTTTCCCAGTATTATTTACTTACTTATACTGATTTCCTTCAATTCTACCCTCCCACTAGACCCTTTGTTCCCTGACTTTTCTGGGAGGCTATTTGTGATCTTTTTAATGAAGACAAAATCAAAGAGTGTGTTCAATTCTTCAGCCTTTTCTTTGTTCCCTAGCTTATAATTTCCCCATCTCCTGACTGTAAAGAACCTACATTTGTCTTTGTCAATCCTTTTCTCTTTGTGTACTTAAAGATACTTTTAGGGTCAGTTTCTATATTCCCTGCAATTTTATTCTCATGCTCTATTTTTCCTCTTGTGGTCAAACTTTTTGTCCTCTTTTGCTTAATTCCAAAGAAAACTCCTGATCCTCAGACTTGCTGCTTTTTGTCACCATTATATATATTTCCTTTTTGGGTCTAATACTGTCCATAAATTCTTTTGTAAGGCATAGTGAGTCACCTTTCCTCTTTAGACAGGAATAAAATTTGTTGAAATTCGTGCACGCATTCATTAAATATGAACCATTGCCTTTCCACCATCAACCCCTTTATCCATCATTGCCAATTCATACCTCAGACCCTCATAGTTGCCATTATTTAGATTCATGACCTTATTTTCAGATTTGACTATTTCATCTTTGTTACGAATTCTATCATATTAAGGTTGCTCCAAGATACCTCACACAACAAACCATTTGAGGCTACTACACTGATAATGTGCTGATGTGGTTTTTAAAAACAAAATATTAAGATTGCTGTAAATCTGAAATAAAACAGATTGTGTTGGAGAAATTCAACAGCACTGCAGCCTCTGTTTCTCTCCACACAATGTTAATGTTTCAAGTCTAATGTGTTTCTACTTCAGATGTGGTTTTTTTTTTAAAATTGCTTTTTTGTGTTTTTTTATTATTCCTTAGACTTGAACTGAAGCAAAATGAAACACAATGAGATGTAAAGACATGAAGCTTGGTAATGATTGAATGATTAAAAGGCCACTGGTTTTAAAGTGTTCCTGTATTTTGCTGAGAGAATGCGTGTGTTTAAATTAAAAGCATTATAGTTATAATAC
Organism: Rhincodon typus; assembly: GCF_021869965.1. Taxonomy (NCBI): domain Eukaryota; kingdom Metazoa; phylum Chordata; class Chondrichthyes; order Orectolobiformes; family Rhincodontidae; genus Rhincodon; species Rhincodon typus. Next base: position 43,958,109 of record NC_063358.1, read on the forward strand.
TGGATTTACTATGTTACTGATCAAGGGGCTGAGATGAATGAAGCAGAAACATGAATTCAAATCCCACCTCAGGAATTTTAATTCAGTTAATTGAATTAATCTGAAAGACAAAAGCTAGTCTCAGCAATGATAACCATGAAACCACCAGATTGCCTAACTGCTCATTGAATACACCAACTTCCATTAGCAAAGGAAAGTCTGCTGTCCTAACATGAGCACTTCCAGAGTAATGTGGGTGATGCTTAAGTGCTCTCTGAAATGGCCAAGCAAGCCACTCAGTTGTCAAGAAGATTTGTCATCACCTCTGAGAGGCAATTACAGGTGGGTAATACATATGGCCACACCAGTGCAGATATTAACCAACATTTTGCTGAGTTAGCTGAAATGAATTGAGGAGGAAAAACAGTGATACCTAAAGGTGACTGAATGATGCTGTGTCAGTCACAGAGTCAAAGAGGTCTACAGCACAGAAAAAGACCCTTCAGCCCATCAAGTCTCTTCCAGTCAAAATATCCACCTAACTGTTCTAACTCCATTTTCCAGAACCTGCCTTTGCATACCTTGGCATCACAAGTATACATCTAAATACTTCTTAAATGTTTCACGGGTTTCTGCATCTACCACCCTTACAGGTAGTGAGCTCCAGATTCCCACCACTCACTGGGTGAAAAAATTCCTCTCATCTCCTCTAAACCTCTACCCCTTACTTCAATCTAAGCCCACTGGTCATTGATCCCTCCAACAAGGGGTAAAGTTCCTCCCTGTCCACCCAACTGTGCCCCTCATAATGTTTTATATCTCGGGCATGTCCCCCCTCAGTGTCCTGGCAACTAAGGAAAGTAAACCTAGTCTGTCGAATTTCTCTTCATAACTGAGACTGTCTAGCCCAGGCAACGTCCTGATAAATGTCCTTGCACTCTCTCTAGTGCTGTCACATCTCTCCTATAATTTGAATTCCAGAACTGCACACAATACTCTAGCTGTGCCCTAACCAACATTTTATATATTTCCACCATAGCCTCCCTGCTTTTAAACTGTATGCCTCGACTAATAAAGGCCATATGCCTTCTTAACCACTTTTTCCACCTGTCCTGATACCTTGTGTGTGTGCTCAATAAGGTGCTTCAGGTCCTTGGTGCTTCGCAGGGTTCTACCATTCATCATGTATCCCTTTGCCTTATTTGTCCTGCCCAAGTGCATCACCCTACATTTATCCAAATTGAATTCCATTCACCACTTACCAGACCATCTGACCAGCCTGTCTGTATCCTCTTACAGGATATCCACTTTATCCTCCTCTTAAATCCTCCTCGCTTTTGCCACCTCACCAATTCGTATCATCTGGACAAATGGTGATGCATTTTGGAAGATCTAATGCAGGACGGAAGTGTACTCTAAGTGACAGAACCCATAGTAACATCAACATACAGTGGGATCTAGGCATACAGGTCCACAGTTCCCTGAAATTGGCAACACAAGTGGATAAGGTGGTCAAGAAGGCATACAGCATGTTTACCTTCATTGGTCGAGGCATAGAGTATAAAAACTGGCAAATCATGTTGCAGCTGTATAGAACATTAGTTAGGCCACATTTGGAATATCGTGTATAGTTCTGGTCGCCACATTACCAGAAGGATGTGGAGGCTGTGGAGAGGGTACAGAAATGATTTACCAGGCTGTTGCTTGATTTGGTGGGTATTAGCTATTCGGGCATATTGGACACACTTGGTTTGTTTTCACTTGGAACGTCGAAGAATGAGGGGCAATCTGGTACAAGTTTCAAGCACATTCCATTCAGGAAGAGCCAGCAGCCACATATTCCCAGGAAGCATCCTGCTGACGTTACGGGTGGAAAGGGAGCAGTTTCTGATTGGTCAATGCTGGTTAGGTGCTAGTTTGTGTTAACCTGTTCATTCCCTTGGTGCTACAGGTGAAGAAATCTCACTGTACGCTGTAAGCATGTCTTAGTCTTTCTAAAGGGTTAGTACAGTTAGTTCATGATGTGGAGGTGCCGGTGTTAGATTCAAGTGGACAAAGTTAGAAGTCACACAACACCAGGTTATAGTTCAACAGGTTTATTTAAAGTCACAAGCTTTCGGAGCTCTGTTGCATTGTCACCTGATGGAATAGTGCTCTGAAATCTTGTGATTTTAAGTAAACCAGTTTGTTCATCTTCTCATTAGTACAGGGAGCTCAGATAGTGAGTAAGTTGGGGGGTGCTATTTTTTAGAAAGTAATAACTGAAATTTTCAGGTAACTAATTAAAATTTAACTTGTAATCTAACAGCCAAAAGAGGGTTAGTCATGTCTGTTGGGGTTTTGCATTCCGTCTGCAAGATGTGTTGTCAATCATGGACGCTGACAGCATCCCTGATAATTACGTCTACAGTAGTATTCCCAGCTTCAGCTGATCACCGAATGAATGGATCAGCTTGAGCGGCAGTTGGAGACACTAAGGAGCACACAGATGGTGGAGACCATCATAGATAGAAGTAATAGAAACATGGTCACACCCAAGGTACAGGATGAGTGGCTGCTGGATGGGGCAGTCAGTCAGTGCCAGGAGTGCCCTGCATCTCTGTCTCTGGCTTGCTGCAGTGTTCCAGCAAAGCCCAAAGCAAGCTGGAGGAACAACACCTCATTTTCCGCTTGGGGACCCTATAGCCCTCCGGACTCAATACTGAGTTCAATAATTCTAGGGCCTAAACTCTCCCATGTCCCAGCGCCCCCCACCCCACACACCAGACCTTGTTACCACATAGCCTGCCATTACACACCCACTGTTGTTAGTCAGTAACAGTCCCCATTAACAACTATTCACCCTCCCAGCCTGATTGTTAGCAACTCCTTTGTCTGTCCAGCTGTCTTTCTCTCTCTTTGGGCTCTATCCTATCGTTTACTCCCTACCCCACCCACGTCCCTATTTTCTGCATATAAACTGACGTTTTGCCAGTCACCACCCTGTTTGTGATATGTAAATGACTTGGATGAAAATGTAGATGGGTGGATTAGTAAATTTGCAGACAATACAAAGATCGGTGCATTGTGAATATTGTAGAAGGTTGTCAAAAGATACAGCAGAAATAGATCAGTTGTAGATATGGGCAGAGCAGTAGCAGATGGAGTTTAATCCGGATATGTGTGAGGTGCTGCACTTTGGGAGATCAAATGTTAAGGAAAAGTATACAGTTAATGGCAGGACCCTGAACAGCATTGATGCACAGAGGGATCTTGGGTTTCAAGACCATATCTCCCTGAAAGTAGCCACACAAGTAGATAGGGTGGTGAAGAAGGTGTATGGCATGCTTGCCTTTATTGGTTGGGGAATTGAGTACAAGAGTCAGGATGTCATGTTGCAGCTTTATAAGACTTTGTTTAGGCCACATTTAGAGTTGCCACATTACCGGAAAGATGTGGAGGCTTTGGAGAGGGTGCAGAAGAGATTTACCAAGATGCTGCCTGGATTAGAGGGTATAAGCTATAAGGAGAGGCTTGAAAAATTTGGGTTGTTCTCTCTGGAGTGGCGGATGCTGAGAGGAGACTCGATCAAAGTCTACAGGGAGATGCACAGATAGGTTTGATGGTCAGGATGTTTTTTTCACAATTGAAATGTCTACAGGGCATGCACTTAAGGTGAGAGGGGGAAAGTTCAAAGAAGATGTGAGGGGCAAGTTTTTTACACAGACAGTGGTAGGAGTCTGGAATATGCTGCCAGAGATAGTGGTGGAAGCAGATACAATAGGGACATCTAAGGGACTTTTAGATAGGCACATAATTATGCAAGGAATGGAGCGGTATGGACACAGGGCAGCCAGAAGGGATTAGTTTAATTTGTGTCATGTTTGGCACAACATCATGGGCTGAAGGGGCCATTCCTGTGCTGCACTGTTTTATGTTCTGTGTGTTATAATTGGTGGTGTCACCGTTTTCTCCTCATTTTTATTATCAAATTGAATCAATTCATGAATCTCTACAATGAAGTTATCTGTCTACCCATTGCATTGGTTTATCAATATCCTAACTAACTTCTGTTACTATGCTGAAAGTTTACTAAATTTTCAAGATTCAAGTCATTTGTAAAGTTTGACATGATGTCCTCTGTGCCAAAATGCAGGAACAAAGGGATCTTGGCGTGTTTGTCCACAGATTCCCGAAGGCAGCAGGACCATTTAATTGGGTACTTAAAGGCAAGCATCTCATCTGTATTCTTATCAGTTGAGGCATAGATTAAAAGAGCAGGGAGGTCAAATTGGAATGGTACACAACTTTGTTAGGCCACAGCTGGAGTGCTGTTTGCAGTTCTGGTCACTGCACTATAGGAAGGATAGAGTCATAGAGTGATACAGCACAGAAACAATCTGACCCTTTGGTCCAACTCGCCTGCGGCGACCAGATATCTTAAACTGATCTAATCTCATTTGCCAGCATTTGGCCCATATCACTCTAAACTCTTCCTATTCATGTCCTCATCCATACGCGTTTTAAATCTTGTAATTGTACCTGGATCTGCCACCTATTCTGGCAGCTCGTTCCATACATGCACCACCCTCGGCACGGAAATGTTGTCCCTCAGGACCCTTTTAAATCTTTCGCCTCTCACCTTAAACATATAGTCTCTAGTTTTGAGCTCCCCTATCCTGGGAGAAAGACCTTGGCTATTCATCACATCCATGCCCTTCATGAATTTTTTAACCTCTATAAGGTCATCCATCAACCTCCTATTTTATCTCCCAAAATCATGTTGTTGGGTTTGGTTGCAGGTAACTCTGGTCAATGATAACTTAGTATCTCTTACTGTCTATCCAGGGACATAATTTGTCTTATTTAACTGATAGGCTCACCCATTCGGGTACAGCTTATCGAGCGTCTAACCAATCTCAATTTCTCCAATGGATATATGTGTTGCCTTTTCAGTTAGGGATGGTTTAGTGAAAATCTGTTTGTGTATTCATCACCTTCAATAACTGATCTTTAGGACCGCCAAATTTCTAATGATTGATGTATTCATTCTCATTCTGTGGCTAACAATCCAGTTCTTTAGCTAACAGGACATCAACTAAGACTATTTAAAAATATTAATTAGGCCTATGTGTGCTTTTACTCTGACCATGCCAACAACGAATTCTTCAATGGATATCTTAAAAGCAGCCTGACTGACTGTACATCATCGTAATAACAGGTTCAATTTAGGCATTTAATGAAGGATTGTCTCAAAACTTCTCATTCAAATGCTATGGTTTTTAGTGATCCTCAATTATGTTCAACTTGACAAAAGGTAAGCAATCAAACTTTTTATATCTTTAAAGTACACTCTCAAACAATGGCAGGGACAGGAACCAACACAGGCAGGAATTTGCAATGGCAGCAAATGTCCTGCTTGGACTTGAGCAGATGAGCTACCCCAAGATTTGCAATTTGCAGGCACAATAGCAGAAAATCACAGGAAGACATGCCCAATAAAAATAATGTTTGGGAAGTAGCTGGAGTGAAACAGAAACAAGGAAAATGGCAAAACAAAGAAAAAATAAAAATGGGCATGATTGAGCTGGACAAAATAACTAAGAGACAGAAAAAAACAGAATAAAAGAGGCACGATACTGAAATTTTGTTTGTTATAGGTACTGTAAAGCATAAGGAAAGAACCAATTTTAGTTACAAATGAAGGGCATTGGCCCTCTCAAATCTCATCCTTTAATATAGATAACTCCAATTTCTTTCTTCTGATTAGTTCACCAGTTTCATGTTCTCAGTGGGGAACCAAGCTGAAAGGTTGGAGATAAAATAACATCAGGATAAGAAATATACAATCTGTACACCCATTGCTGGCAGAGCAGGACTGATTCATATTTCCCACTTGCAAAGTAGGCATTTTTCTGTCTTTTCAAACTTGTATGGGGTGTGACCTGGAGAGGAATTCAGAGGAAATAGCACCCCGACAAACTTGAAGGCCTTACCATTATAGATAGTAGAGATAATGGTTTTGGGAGGTTCTGTGAAGAAACCTTGTCAACAACCACAGTGCACTCTGCAGATAGAGCGCACTGAAGTCATGGTGGCAGAGGGGCTGGAGGCTTAAGTGATTGGATGAGATACTAACCTTCCCTTGAGTATCTGTGGAGCTGCCCCATAGAGGGCAATATCCCAACATGCTGTATTTAACTCTGTTAGCAACACCTTCCATCCCTTTGTCAATGATTGCAATAAGCTAATAGTGATGGTGAGATTTAGGAAAGTCAGGGAACTGGGTGGAATTGGCTGGGCTAAATTTGTACTGTTTCTGAAAACTAGATTGACATTAGCAGTTTTCCATATTGATGCAAGTGTGATTATTATAGTTATGTTGACTTAGCTTAACTAGCACCTCGGCTAATCAAAAACAACAGATCCTTAACACTGTGACCATAAACTTTATTGCAACCAAAAAAGTCAGATGTTTTGTGGTGTCTTGTGCAGTAAACTGGTATTTATAAAGATGGGGACCTGTGGAGGAAAACAAGAATATTTGTCTGTCAGTACTTCTGGCTGAAGATGTTTGCAAATGTTTCAGCCGTGTCTATTGTACTCACATAATGAGATAAACCATCATTGAGTATTGAGTTTTACATGGATCATCTTCCTCCATTGGCTATTAAATTATTCACTTCCATTCATGATTGGAAGTGTCAGGATTGCACAGTTTTAATCTGATCCATAGTCATATGACATAGCTTCATTCATAGCTTGATTCTTTTTATGGTTTGCATGCAACTGTAATAGCTTATTGTTATTTATGAATTGTGTTGAAATAGGAATAGATGAAGTTGAAAGGAATCTAGAATATTTATATGTATAATGCTCAGTATGTTTAACATACAGTATGAGAAACAAACAATAAAGCCAATCTTATTTTATACTAAATTATAGGACTTGGCCATTGTTAGACAGGACAGCACTTACCGCCCATCCCTAACTATCCTTGAGAAGATGGCAGTGAGCCGCCCCACTGAACCACTGAAGTCCATGTAATGTAGATAGACTGACGGCTGATAAAGAGGGAGCTCCAGGAGTTTCAGCCAGCAAGAGGGAAGGCACAGCGATAATCAGGATGATACATGGCTTGGAGGTGAATTTGCAGGAGGTGGCATTGCCATCTATCTAGTGTCCTTGTCCTGTTGTGGGCTTGGAAAGCACTTTTTAAGCTTTTGTCAGTTTTGCAGTGCATCTCCAATTGGCATACACGATTGGCACTATGCTTTGATATGGTGGGAGTGAATGCTGAACATATTAGATGGGGTGTGAATCAAGTGGTCTGCATGTCCTGGATGGTGTAAGCATCTTGAATGTTGTTGGAACTGCAAATATCTAGGAAAGTAGAAAGACTTCCAGCATAGTCATGATTTGTGCCTTGTAGCTGGTGGGCGTGCTTTAATGAGTCAGGTGTTGTGTTGCTTACTATAGAATTCACAATCTCCAAACTGTTCCTGGGGCCAGAATATTACATGGCTTGTCCAGTTCAGGTTCTGGTCAATATTAACCCCTGGCATGTTGATAATGAAGGATTCACTGGTAGCAATGACATTTTTATGTCAAGGGCCAATGCTTGGATTCTCTCTCGATGGTCATTGCTTGGCACTTCCATAACGAATATTATTGCTACCCATCAGCCCAAACCTGAATGTTGTCCAGATCTTGCTGTAATTGAACAAGGATGGCTTCAGATTTATGGAGTCATGAATATTACTGAACACTATGTAATCATCAGACTACATCCCACTTCTAAGCTTATAATGGAGAGAAAGTCATTGATGAAGATGAAGATGCAGCTGAAGATGGTTGGGTGGGAACATTACCCTGAGGAATCCCTGCAGTAATGTCCTGTGGTTGAGATTGAACCATACAACCAAAACTGTGGGGTACAATTTAGAGAAAGTCATTATCAAACTGCTTGGTACTTTGTTCAGACTATACCTCATATATTGTGTTAAGTTCTGGTCACCAATGCAAAAGGGATACCTATGGATATCAGACATAGTGCAGAGATGAGCTGTATGACTGATCTTCAGTAAGAAATATTAGAAGTTTGAGTTATGAGCGGAATTTAGTTTCTCACCCTTTGAGAAAGGTATTCTTTCTGTACAAAAGAGTAAACTGTGTGAGTAAGTCAGAAACATAGATAAGCAAGACATGACAGCAGTAGAACAAACACTAATCCCAATCAGGCACATGAGGGCCGAGAATGATGTACACATTTTTTTCACACATGGTGGAAAGAGCACTTGATTAGTAGTAGAGGGAAAATCCTTACTGTCATTTAAAAGCCAGTTGGATGCTGCAATACAGGAAGTAGAGTGATTCTGCCTGGATGCACTAAGATGGGACGAACAGTCTGCCTCATCAGTAATTCTCCTGTCACCTTGTGCCATATAGCATATGACTATGATGTGAAGTCAGGTTGAAAAATTGCTTAATGCATTAATTGGATCCCCTAGACAGTTTGTCAGTGGACGCAGCATCGGCCTTAATGCTTCAGATAGCAGATACTTGTACTTCTTTCAAAATATTAAAGATTTGCTGGCATAGACTGTGTTCTCAGCAAGATTAGAAATGTGTTGTCTCCTGTAAGCAGACACCTCTCTTGAGTAAGTGTGGATTGTGTACTTAGTTATTACCAGGATTTGACTGTGACTGGTAGCCAGACAACAAAATGGCAAGCTGCAAATTATGCAGTGACTGGTCTCACTTCTAGTGCAACAGCACCAAATGTAAAGGGGCCCAAAAGTAGGTGACATTATTTGGGCCCTACCTTGAGTGCTGTGACTCTGTACACATGTAAATGTTTGCTGAGGGGAATCACTGGGCTTGATTTTAATAACAGTAGTATTTCCAAGCCAGCAGGAAGGGAAGGGGAGGGAGGTGAGGGGGATTTTGAACCATATACTGTGAAATATTAGCTGTACAACAAATTTTATTTTACAATCTTCCATTAGACTATTTGACAGTCTTAACTCCATGTGGGGTAGGCAGCACTCTGGAACAGGCTGTGGATACAGGTCAGGAAACAGAAACTAAGAACTCTGATTGTAGATTCAGTTTCCCATGGGAATGGGTGGGCTGGAGTATGTGCAATCTTAATGACATTCCAATCCCTGATTGATGAAATAACTCTTCAGAGGCTGACATCCAACTATTCTTTATTCACAAATGCATAGCCTTTGACAATAACACTGCCTCTCACTGAGTTAGGCATTCAGGGTCACTGTATCCCTGGCATTCATCCTTTTATGTCAGCCAGGGCTCCCTGATTGGGTCAGATTAACAGCCCCAATCAGGGAAATCCTATTCCACGGGGTCCAGATACAGTCACGACAGTTGGGATCTAATTATCCATCAGGGGGTGAAGCATTTGGATAGGAGTGGTGTTTCAATGCTAAAGAAGGAGTTTCTTGACCTTCAAGCACTGCCATAAAGGCAGATTGCTACACCTAATACTCCATGGAGCTGCTGAGTATCCCGAAGCCTGTAAAACCCAACTGGCCAGGACTAAACTTGTACTGGAAATTAGATGTAAGCCTCTCTACCTCATAATAGTAACTCATCAAACATCTCATTTCCTGAGTCCTGACACGAAACATCAACTTTCCTGCTCATCTGATGCTACCTGGCCTGTTGTTTTCCTCCAGCTCCACACTGTGTTATCCCATTTTCTGAGTGCCCTGTCTTACCTCAAAAAAGCTGGAAATGAATTGGTGAGGGTCAACTTTAAGATTTGCAACATTCTATGCTTCACCAGACTCTAACACGACAGTTTTTGGGTATAAAGATTTCCACCTTATTTTCATTGGTAGCGCAGTCAAGTTGACAGCAACTAGGATTACTCTGCACCAGGCATGTTAAATAAATTGGCCACATTTGGATTAAAGTATGGAGCCAGTAAACAATAGACAAAGACTGCACCCTTTATAATCTATCATTGTGATTTGTTGCCGGTTTATGTGGTACAATTATTGTAGAAACTCTAATTTTAAAGTGGAGTTAAATGGACATGTAGCTATATTTCTGGGAAAGTGATTTTTTTTTTAAAGTGTCAGAAACTCATTTTGTTTTCACACTGGATCAAAACAGTGATTCCAAGAAGTATGTAACTTAAGCTGAATGACTAGAAAGACACTGAATGAGATGATTGCTTAAGATTTTACTAATTTAAACTTTCACTATCTACAGTAAAAGAAATCAAAGGCCAGAAGCAAGCTTAGTTGAGAAGAAAAGATCCTTACCAGCAGGTGTGCTGTTTGACAGGCTTGCAGTGGTCAAAGTCAGGGACATATCAGTGAGTGAGCTTCTCTGTATGTCTCAGGGAGAGATGGAGACAATCACATCTGGTTAATATCTAGAAACTCACCAAAAAGACATGCTTGTGATCTCATCGGTTGAATGTGATCACAATGGAGGTGGTGCAGAGGAGATTCACCAGGATGTTGCCTGGGATGGAGCAGTTTAGATCGGAAGAGAGGCTAGATAAGCTTGGGGTGTTTTATTTGGAGCAGGGAATGCTGAGAGAGAACCTAATTCAGTTGTATTAGATTTTGAGGTACATGGACAGGGTAGATAGAAAGCAGCTATTCCCCTTAGTTGAAGAGTCAGTAACATGGGAGCAATTATTTTAAGGTGAAAGAAAGGTCTAGAAGGATTTGAGGAAAGCTTTTTCACCGAGAGGGTGATGGGAATCTGGAATGCACTGCCTGGAAGGGAAACCTTATAACCTTGGAGGCACTGTGAGTGTAAAAGCAGGAAGCTGGCAGCTGCACTGCAGATGTATCAAGAATGTAATTTGGACACGGCCTTCAGCATCAAGTCATATGAGGAAATTGAGAGGTTTTATTTCAGCTAGAAAAGTGGATCCAACACTTCCCACCTCATTTTCCTGCCACTAAATGTAATTCTTCCCAATTTAAAACAGACCATGAGAGAATCTCCCTCCCATTGACTCAAACACAGATTTTAGAGAGAAAAAAAACAGAAAGCACTGGTGAAACTGAACAGGTCTGGCAGTGTTTATAAAGAAAGAAACTAAGTTAACATTTTGAATCCAATATGACTCCTCTTCAAAAAGATTTTAGAGAGTGCTGAGGCTTTTCGTAACAGCCAGAGAGCTGCTCAAACACACAACTGACAGCTTTATAGTGAGCACATCACATTCTTTTAACATGTTAGATTTTATTTTTTATTTACATACGACACATAGATTGTAGTGATTGTAACCAGGTCAGCTAGGTGGATCACATAGAATTTGAGTCCCCTGATTGGAGCTGTTAATCTGGTCCAATGAGGGAGTCCTGATTGATATGAGTGTCAGGCATCCTGTTTACTTTGAGGGAGCTGGATCAGTGTCAAGGACTTTCCACATGTAAATAACGGGTGACTTGGTGGCGGGATACTGACCTCCGTGGAGTTATTTTAGAGACGAGACCATTTGCAAAAAGTGCTTGTAAATTATTGATTGGCTTTCCTTCCTTCTTCCACTTGGTGTTTCTTGTGACCAGGCTTTCAGGATTGGCTGTATCTCAGGAATCGTCAAACAAGCAGTTACACTTCAGTTGCTCTCCTCACAGCTGATTGGAGAATTCTCTACCCATCTGCTGCTGTTTACATCTGTGCAATCAGACATTAGGTGTGACTGGTTTAGAACAGGAAGTATAACAGTCACAAAGAGGAAGTGGCTAAATTGGAAGTGTACCTCGCAGCACAGGAAGATTGATTGTCACAGAAGGAAAAGTGTTGACAGTTACAACAGGAACTGTGGCAGATCAAGAAATAAACAGAAGAGGAAGTATGACAATTACAGATTAGCAACAATGTGCAGATTCCTATTGGTTTGTAAACCTATGGATTGATAGTAATAGTTCAACAATTGTGTGAGCAATTTACCTCGTGCATTACAGTAATTCCTACATTCACAGTCAGAATTTCTATCACTGCTGAACAGATGAGATCTGCAGCAAGTTTATTAGATGTGGATTACAGAAGGGACGAGCAGGTTCAGATTGATTATTTCTGGGAGCATTGCTCAGTATCTACATGCTGTTTGATTGAGGACACTAGAGAGCTCTGTTTCTCACAACATACACTGTTCTGGTCCACTGTATCGGTCTTTGAACTTAAGCGTATCTTCTTCACATAAATGTCCCTGATATTGACACATGGTAGACCTGCAGCCAACTTTCTTAGCTCTTGGTTGCGAATCACAACATCAATGGCTTGTTCTCGTCGATAATACTTTGAAAATCGGTTAAAAATGACACTAACTGGCAAAGCCACCATCAATAAGCCAAAGATGATGCAGGTGCTGCCAATGAGCTTTCCTTGTATTGTGACTGGGTAAGTGTCACCGTAACCAACAGTGGTCATGCTAATGGTTGCCCACCACCATCCAATGGGAATGCTGTGAAGACCAGTTTCTTTTTCATCTTTCTCTGATGAATAGATGAGGGCTGAGAAGATGGCAATACCCACAGTCAAGAACACAATCAAGAGCCCTACCTCTTCATAGCTGTGTCTGAAAGTAGCCCCAAGTGATCTCAATCCAATGGAGTGACGAGCCAACTTCAGGACCCGAAAGATACGCATCAACCGAAGCACTTGTACTACTCGGCCAATGTTCACCAGCTCTGAGCTCTCATCATCTATACGTTCTACTACCAGGGTGAGGTAGAATGGTAGAAATGACAAAAAGTCAATGATATTCAGTGGATTTTGGAGGAATTTGCAAATATATGGGGCGATCATTAACCTTGCTACATATTCAAAGCTAAACCATGCAATACAGGTAGATTCAACAATCAGGAAGCCAAGGCCTTCCTGTTGTTCCTGGAATTCAGGCAGACTATGAACACACATTGTCACAATGGAAAGCAAGACAATAGCTAACGAGGATATTGTAAAAGCCTTGGCTGCAAAGGAATATTCTGGATTCTCTAAAATGAGCCACAATTTTTCTCTCTGTTTGCCACACCACATACGCTTAAAACTCTCCATTTGTTGAGGGATGGTGCTGGCATCTTCAGAACCTGTTAAGCTCAAATCATCACTCTGTGTGTCAAATTCTTTCTCAACTATATTCTCTTTCCGTTCATGGTACTTGAACCTGCAGCAATGATGGATAGAGATCTCACCAATTCCCCAGTACTCAATCTCTTGGTTGAATGAGAATATACAAATCCCCTCCATCACATGAAGCTTGCCCGTGGAATAGAAATTCAAGACGTAGTGAAAGAAACTTGGATTTCTGTCAAAGTAATATTCATCTGTGTGCACATCGTAGTCATCACACAATTCAAGGGTGTCCTCCCTCGAGGAACATCTCAGTAGCTTTCCCAACCTGGTCTCTGGGAATTTTAACAATGCCTTTTGCTCGACTTTTTGTTTCAGGCCCCCAACATTAATATTGATCATCTCCAGGTATAGTCTGTCTCTGTGGTAGAACTGTCCATAAACCATGATCACCCCCACTGTGATAAATTGAGTTTAGAAATCCTCCTCAGAAAGTGGTGTGAGTTCAGAATCCTGTCTTTAAGAGCTCATCCTATAGAAGCTGGTGAAGTGGTTTCTTCCCAGGGCTTTGTGAAAGCAGATCCCAGCTTTTTCTAATTCTGTAAAAGCATCAACCATAAGAGAGTTCAGGAGAAACATATTCCACTGAGTGGCAAGAACAATCTATCCAACTGAAATTCAAAAATGTGTGGTTGAAAAGCCTTGGCTGTAAAGGAATATTTGGATTCTCTAAAATGAGCCACAATTTTTCACTCTGTTTGCCACACCACATACGCTTAAAACTCCCCATTTGTTGAGGGATGGTGCTGGCATCTTCAGAACCTTTTAAGCTCAAATCATCACTCTATGTGTCAAATTCTTTAGAACATAGAACACTACAGCACAGTACAGGCCCTTTGGCCCATGATGTTGTGCCGACCTATTATCCTACTAAGATCAATCTACACTGCATACCCTACATTTTACTATCCCCTATGTGCCTATCCAAAAGTCGCTTAAAAGTCTCTAAAGTATCTGACTCCACTACCACTGCTGGCAGCGCATTCCACACAGCCACCACTCTTTGTGTGAAGAACCTACCTCTGACATCTCCCCTATACCTTCCTCCAATCACCTTAAAATTATGCCCCTTCGTAATAGTCATTTCCGCCCTAGGAAAAAGATTTCTCAACTATATTCTCTTGAAATTAAGTTGAGCGGTATAATTAATTCTGAGGAGGGATGCAATAGCTTACAAGAAGTCATTAATAAACTTGCAGAATGGGCCTATTGATTTCAACAGAGTTAAGTGTGGGGTGTTACATTTTGATTGAAAAATAAAGAGGTCATGTATTATTTGTAGATTGGGTCGAGGAGCAAGGGGATCTGGGAGAACAATCAAAACAAAATAGCAATGCAGTTTAATCAAGATATTAAAACAAAACAAACTCCAATGTTTCTCGCTATTGGAGAAAATTGTAAAGAAGAGAAACTTGTGTCAAATCCTACTTAGACACATTTGGAGTGTTATGATTAATTCAAGTCATTATGTCACAAAAGAAGAGAAGAAGGTGAAAAATGGATTTGTAGGGCTGATAATATAATGGTGAGACTGGCCGTATTGGGGAGGATGAACAGACTGATAAATACCTTTTCTCCTGAAAAAGAAAAGGCTGAAGGTTGACCAAATAGGTGTACAAATGGGAAAAGTCTTGATAAAATACACACAGAGTGCGTTTTCACTTGTGGGGATGAGATTAACTAGAGGCCATCGAAATAAATTAGGCTCAAGGAACTGGACAAGTCTAGTGACTGATACCTAGACTGACCAGATCCTGTTAGCAAAGATTGAACAAGCTGAGCTTGTTTCTGCCTGTTTGAGAAGAGCGAGGGGTGACTTGGTTGAAGTGTGTAAGACAAAGGCATGACAAAGTGGACAGGGGAGGATACTTCCTCTTTGATGTTGATCCAAAACCAGGGGCTAGTGTTTAAAGTTAGTGGTCATCCTTTTAGGTCAAAGGTGAGGATTGTGTGCTTTTAGAATGCTCTGCCTCAGGAGGTGGTGGAGGTCATTGAATATTTTCACTGGTGGATGGATTCTTGTTAGGTACAGATTATTGGGGTAAATAGGAACGTGGAATTCAAAACACAAACAGATTAGCCAGGATCTTCAAATCGTCAAATCCCTATAGTGTAGAAACAGGCCCTTCAGCCCAACAAGCCCACACTGACCCTCACAGCATCCCACCCAGACCCATCCCCCTATAACCCACCTAATCTACACATCCCTGAAAACTGCGGGCAATTTAGCATGGCCAATCCACCAAGCCTGCACATCTTTGGTCTGTGGGAGGAAACCGGAGCACCCAGTGGAAAGCCATGCAGACACGGGGAGAATGTGCAAACTCCACACCGACAGTCACCTGAGGGTGGAATTGAATCTGGGTCCCTGGCACTGTGAAGCAGCAGTGCTAACCACTGAGCCACCGTGCCACCTTTATCTTATTGAATAATGGAGTAGGATCGGGCCAAATGGTCCACTCCTCCTATTTTGTTCAGTTGTATGTATGTAAGTCCAATAGGAAGTTAACCCACAGAGTAGTGAGAAAGTGGAATTCCTACCCTAGGGTGGTTGAGGTGAGTCGTATACATTAATACAAGGGGAAGCTGGACATGTAAATGAGGGAGAAGGGAATGCAGGATTATGCTGATTGAGATAAGGAAAGGTGAGAGGGCGTTTGAGCGCAGGACGAACTTGTTGGGCTGAACAGCCTGTTTGTTGCCTATTCAATGCTCTTCCCTGTACCCAACAAGGACACTGGGGAAATGGATGTTGGAGAGGTGGTCACGCTCTGAGAGACGAACCCAGCTGCAGCTCCCACAAAACCAAAGCCAAGACTGGGGCCTCAGCACTCCTCCTGATCTTTGTAAGAACACTGCTCAGGGTGAGATAATCGTCTTGGTAATTCTGTCATCAGTGCCACTCAGTCAGGCAGGTAGCTGTCTGAGCTTACATGATGCTTATTCAACTCCACAAAACCCATGATGTGGAGTTGAGGAGGGGTTTGTTGTGGGGGCTCATTCTGGTATTGATGGAACTGACTATCCTGTCACATTTGACAGAATCGTCTCTATTCTGACTGAAGACACAAGTTGGAACTGGACTTCCCCATGCATAAGATCATAAGAAATAGGAGTAGGAGTAGGCTATTTAACTTTCATGGTCCTTATTCCTGTCTGCCCCAAAATCTTGTAAATTGCTTGTTGATAAAAAAAAGTCAAATTTGAGTTTCTTCAAGAATCTAACCTTCATTGCTTTGTGGGGAACAGAATTCCACAGACTAATGACCCTCTAAGAGAAAAGAATTTTCTGTTTTCATCTTAAATTGGATGTTCCTTGTCTTTAAACTGTGTCCCCGAGTTTGAGACACAGTGAGACAATTTCTCAATCTGCTAAACCTGCTAGGTACTGATCTACCTGTCCAACAGTTCCTCATAAGACATCCAATTCATCTCAGAATTTAGTCAAGTGAACATTTGCTAAACTGTTTCTTTGAAACTATACCTTCCTTAAATAAGGATAGCAAAACTCTGGGTAGTCTTACCAATGCCTGAACAGCTGGAACAAGACAGAAGTTTACTGTATCCTCCTTGCCTTGGTAAAGGCCAACATACCATTACTTAATTAGAGATAGTAGGAACTGCCGATGCTGGAGAATCTGAGATAACAAGGTATAGAGCTGGACGAACACAGCAGTCCAAGCAGCATCAGAGGAGCAGGAAAGCTGATGTTTCGGGCCTGGACCCTTCTTCAGAAATGCTGAAGAAGGATCTAGACCTGAAACGTCAGCTTTCCTGCTCCTCTGATGCTGCTTGGCCTGTTGTGTTCATCCAACTCCACACCTTGTTATGCCATTACTTAATTACTTGCTTTAACATTTTTTTAATTCATTCAATAATGTGGACATCGCAGGCTGGGACAGCATTTATTTCTCATCCCAAAATGATACACACTACTGCTACTGAGCGTCTGTGGTGGAGGGAGTGGGTGCTTCTGGATATGATGCCTTGGAATGTGTCAAGACTTTTGAGTGCGCCCATCCAGGCAACTGGGGAGTATTCCATCATACTTCTTGTGCATTTTAGATGCTGCACAGTCAGGAGGTGAATTTATTGCTCCGAGATTCCTAGCTTTTGACCTGCTGTTGCAGCCACTGTGTTTGTGTAGCTAGTCCAATTCAGTTTCTGATCAATGATAACCCCTAAGGTGTTGATAATGAGGCATTTGAATTTCAAGGGGTGATAGTTAGATTCTCACTTTTTGGAGATGGTCATTGCCTGGCACTTGTGTGGCATGAATTATACTTGGAAGTTGTCCATTTCTTGCTGCATTTGGGTTTAGACTGGATAGACTATGTGAGGAATCATGAATGGTGCTAAACGTTGTTCCATCATCAGTGAAGATCCCCACCTCTGACCTGAGTCAATAAATATGGAGCTGGAAAAGCACAGCAGGTCAGACAGCATCTGAGGAGCAGGGAAGTCAATGTTTCGGGCTGAAACCCTTCATCAGGACTGGGGAAGGGGAGGTGAACCCAAGTGGCAAGACACCATAGCCTTTGCAGTATCCAATGCCTCCAACCAATTCTTCATATCACATGGAGTGAATCAATTTGGCTGAAGACTAGCACCTATGGTGTTGGGGACTTTTTAGAAGAGGCTGAGATAGTTCATCATGTGGCACTTCTGGCTGAAGATTGCTGTGAATACTTCAGCCTTATCTTTTGTGCTGATGTGCTGGGCTCTTCCCTTATTGAGGATGGTGTCTTGCCACTTGGGTGCTAGGGTCAAGGATGTCTCTGAGTGGTTGCAGAACATTCTGAAGGGAGAGACTGAACAGCCAGAGGTCATTGTGCACATTGGTACAAAGGGATGGAGTCCTGCAAAACGAGTGTAGGGAGTTAGGTAAGAAGTTAGTGATCAAGGGTAGTGATCTCTGGATTACTCCCAGTGCTATGAGCCAGTGAGGATAGAAATAGAAAGATACACCAGATAAATGAGGAGCTGGTGTAGGGGGCAGAGTTTTTAGTTCTTGGATCATTAGGATCTCTTCCGGAGTAGAGGTGACCTATACAATTGGGACAGGTTGTACTTGAACCGGAGGGGTTCTAGTATCCTTGTGGGGAGATTTGCTAGTGTTACCCGGGAGGGTTTAAACTAGTTTGATGGGGAGGTGGGGGGTAGGGGGGTGATGGGGGTGCGGTGCAGTGGGAAGCTGAATAAGAGCGGGGCCATTGAGAAATCAGGGAAAAAGACATTAGCCATCAAGAGCAAGTTTACTATTCAGGATAACCAGGGGCACAGTAAAGGGAGGGAAAAGATTTCTGGTTTAAAGTGTATTGATTTCAAAAGGCCTGACTGGTAAGGCAGATGTGCTCACAGCATAGATTGGCTCTGGGAACTGGGATATTATACCCATAACAGAAACAGGGCTGAGAGAAGGGCAGGACTGGCAGCTCATTGTTCCAGGATACAGAAACGACAGGCATAACAGAAGTACAAGTAAGTGAGGAAGGGGAGTTGCCCTTTGATAAGGGAGGACATAACAACAGAGCTTAGAGAGGATATTCTTGAAGGGTCATCAAATGAGGCCATAAAGTTAGAACTTGGAAACAAGAAGGGGATGGTCACTCTGCTGGGACTGTATTATAGACCCCCAAATAGCTAGCAGGTACTAGAGAAGCAGATGTGTAGAGAGATTGCAGGTACCTGTAGGAGTAATAGAGTAGTATTGGTTGGAGATTTTAATTTCCCCTGTATTGACTGGGCCACCCGTTCAAGGTGGAATTTCTCAAATGTGTCCAAGAAAGTTTCCTAAATCAGTATGTAGAGGGCCCTACTCGGGAGGGTACAACACTGGACGTCTTCTTAGGAAACGAGGTCGGGCAAGTGACTAAAGTGTCAGTCGGAGAGCACTTTGGGTCCAGTACCCATAACTCTCTTAGTTTTAACATAGTTATGGAAAAAGATAGGACAGGTCCACAGGTTAAGGTGCTAAACTGGAGCAGGGCCAATTTTGGAGCCATTCGGCAGGATCCAGCAGAGGTCGATTTTTTTAAGATAAAAGAAACACTCATAGTTGAAAGAGAGAAATTTTTCATTTTACCTTTGAGCGGGGAAGTCCTGTAAAGTCCTTGGAATGGCATGCCTCCTCAGAAAGTGCTCCTCAGAAGGGAAGGATATATGGGGATAAAACAAAGCTGCTGGAAACGGGAAACAAATATAGAAATTGCTGGAGAAACTCAGCAGGTCTGGCAACAGGGAGTCATAGAGTCATAAAGTTATACATCTGTGGAGAGAAAGCACTGTTAACATTTTGAGACTGAAATAACTCCACAGAGGCCTGTATCCCATCATCAACTCACCCTTTACACATGAACAGTCCTTGACTATCGTACTACCTCATACAGAATCAGGCATCAGAGTGTCAGTATTCCTGATTTATGCCAGCCAGCCAGGGGTCCCTGATTGAACCAGATTAACAGCACCAATCAGGGAACTCATATCCTATGAGGTCCCCCAGCTAGCTGACCCGTTATAATGACTACAGAGACTAGTGACTCCTCTTCAGAAAAAAGTTCACTGGACTTGAAATGTTAACTCTACTTTCATAGAACATAGAACAGTACAGCACAGGAAGGGGCCTTTTGGCCCATGATGTTGTGCTGAACATGACGCCAAATTAAACTAATCCCTTCTGCCCTGCCCTTGGTCCATATCCCCCCATATTCCTTCCATGTTCATGTGCTTATCTAAAAGCCCCTTAAATGCCCGTTTTGTATCTGCATCTACCACCACTTCTGGCAGTACGTTCCAGACATCTACCACTGTCTTTGTGAAAAAACCTGCCCCTCACATCTCCTTTGAACTTCCTTCCTCTCTCCACAGATGTTTCCAGTCCTGCTGAATTTTTCCAGGATACATAGAAAACCAGGTTACCTTATACTATAAAGTTAGTGTTCGTCCAAGACCAGAAGTATTGGGATAAGAAGCTACTTAAAGCTGAATAAATTTAAACAGGTGTATGATAGCTCCAGGAAGAAGCTATCTGCAGTTCCATTCCAAATGTTGAAACCCAAGTGACATAAAACTACTGGGGTAGTAGATACAGGGACTCAGGTATGAGTATTGTGTGAGTGGTGAGTGTTGGGTGCTATGCAAAAGCTGTTGCTTGTCATTTAATTTATAAAGGAGTGTATCAGGATTAATGAAATTATACTTTTACTGTATGATTAAAAACTTTGAATTTGTATTAGGAGTAGATAATTTAGTTTATTCTACCAGGGACGGGCAATAAATGCTGGCTAGCCAGCGATGCCCACATCCCACAAATGAATACATTTTTAAAAATTATCTTCAATTCTTCTGTAATAAATTTTAGTTTTATTGTTAAAGTAAAATCTGAAGCGTTGTGTGCTTATGTTTCAGCAAGAGATGTCTTCATCAAAGCAAAATAAAAATATGGTCTAAAAAACTAGGGCCCTGTTTGAGCTCTGACCTGTCCAATAATAACAGCTGAGCCCATAATCATCTGCAGTAGTCTTGTGGTCAGGTGGCCAGCAGCAGAAATGCTTTCAAGACTGGTTAAGAGTTGCAACCAATGCTGGGAATTTTGGTCAAACTAATTTAAACTCTGGCCTTGGTTAAAATTGTAACTACAACATGTGACCTGCAGTTTCCTGTGTTGACCAAATAAGGAGTGTCATGGTATCAGCCAGACAGACTGGCACTGTATTAAGAATCTCCAGAATAATATTCTTTTCCTATTCCTGCACATAGATTCTGGAGTTCCCTAGGTCTTATCCTTGAGCCCTTCTTATTCTGACCTACATGCTGTCCCTCAGTAACATGTTGAAAAGCTCAAGGTTAGTTTCCACTGACAATACCCAAACCTCCCTTGCTTGCAGCTGTCTCCAGTGCTCTCGGATTGTTCACACAATTAGTCCAGTATCCAGGACTGATGAGCTATATTTTCTCAATATAAACATTGGGAAGATGGACACCATTGTCTTTTCCTGATAGCAATCCTAATCCTCCCTCCAGCTCATGTCTGATGCTGAACAAAATCATTCTCAACCATACCATTCTATTTGACACTGAGCCGACTTGCTAATCTCATATCCACAGCATCACCAGCAAGACTATGTATGTAAGATCCCTTTCATATACATTCCACAAACTTGAACTTACATTTTTCTGTAGATTTTGAAGGTCTTTGTGGGCCAAACTCTTTTCAGCATGTTTTCCCTCAAACACCACCTGAAATGGGATATTAGTCAGGACTGGGAACACCACTGGAAACAATTTTGCAGAATAAGAACGCTTGTCAATAATTACCCTACTACTGAGCAGGGTCTGTATCAGTTCCATTTTGAGGACTGTACAGGCTGCGACCTCACAGAGTCAGGGTGGAGGGAGTGGATTTTGAAAGTGGCAGATGGGGTGTTTTATCCTGAAATGACCTCTCACTTAATCAGTATTGTTGGAGTTGCACTTGCCATTTAGCACGTTGAGCATTTATTTTTATTCATTCTTGAGACATGGGCATCACTGGCTAGGACAGTGTTTATTGACAGTCCTTAGTTGCCCTTGAGAAGGTGGTGGTGAGCTGCCTTCTTGAACAGCTGCAGTCCACGTGTTGTTGCAGTGAAGCAGTGACGATATATTTCCACATCAAGACAGTGAGTGGCTTGGAGGGGAACTTGCAGGTGGAGGTGTCCCAGTCAATGAGATCATGCAAATCTGTAACTCCATATGGCTTTTGTCCTATAGCCTTGAATATTTTTGAATAGCATAAATTTATCAATCTTGGCTTTGACAGGAACAATTAGCCTTTTGCAGAAAACAGTTCCAAAGTCCTACACGTATTTGTGTGTAGAAATATTTCTGAGTTTTTATTGACTCATTTCACTTAATGTAATGAGATTATCAATCAAATCACTCTGCAGTAGTGTTCAGAGAATAGGGCACAATGCTCACTGGTGTAATCTCTCCTAATTTAACCCTTGGTGTCCAGCTGATAAGTGAGTGCTGCATTCCCCTCCAAGGCCACATTATCCTTCCTACAGTCTGGTGTCAGGCTGCTCCCAGCAACTCCAGGTATGATCTAACAATGGTTTAGTACAGTTGAGGTATGATTTCTACCCCCTTATTTTTTCATTCTCTGCAGATAAATGCCAGCATTCATTTACCTTTTTGACTATTGTCTGTATCTGTTCAAGACATCTTCATAGCTTGTGCACACAAACCCCTAATTCTCTTTGGACCTCCATTGTTTCCAAGCTTTCCAGTCATCCGATTCCAGGTTCAAAGTGAGTTTTCCTACATTGAAATCTGATTGCCACAGTTTTATCCACTTTATCAGTAGGCCAGATCTTCCAATAGATGTTGTAGTAGTGTAGACAGGAGCTGTGAGTTGGAACCATGCAGAAGTTCCAACATAGCTGACTCAGCTGGAATTACCGAGAAGTTAAAACTTCCACTGGTGTCTGGAATCCTCTGAAAATGACCCAACTCTGAGTTAGAATTGGAAACCTTTGAGGGCTCCAACATACTGATTTACCTGAATTGTTAGGCAGGAAAGATTAGAGCATCGAAACTGGTTAAATATAAAAATGGAACTTTCTCACTCACCATTGACTCCATCCTGACTGCTGCCTCAACTCATCATGGACACTGCACTCCAGAACGGCCCATCCCACATCTCAGATCTGACAGCCCTGCTCTATTCCTTTTCTGGACCTCACACCTCCCCAAACCCCATCTCAAACTCCCTCCTCAATCCCATGTAACCCAACCTGATCTGGTTCCCAAAATAATCCCCTCCCCAATGGGTTTGACCCTGACAGCCTCCAACTAGCCTCACCCCAGACCAAATAGTTTACAACCCATTGCAAGCCCTCACACAATTACCTTCCACCTTATTCCCAACCAACCAGCTAACCCACACACCTGCCATCTGCCAGTGACTCTATTGCCATACCCACAGACAACTCATACACCTAGTATTCTACACCGTCAACTACTTGCCACCTTAGCTCTCCCTTACCCGCCAACCTACCACCGTATCCACCGGCATCTTCGCCCTCTCGGGCAATCCTACCGTCTTAGTAGGAACCCTAATTGTGTTTGGATTTGGCGGACAGTCTTTAGGAAGTTTAGGATGTTGAATTTCCAACATCTAACCTACTCTTGAGCTATATTATTTTAAAGCTTGCCTATTTCAGCTTAGGATGTTGCTAGTCCGTATTTAACAACGGTAATATTATTGAATGTCAAGGGGTGACAGTTAACTTCTCTTTTTTTTGGAGTTAGTCATTGCCTGGTATTTGTGTGGCATAAGCTTTACTTGCCATGTTTCATCCCAAACCTGGATATTGTCCAGGTGTTGATGCCTGTGGACATGGGCTGCTTCAGTGTCTGAGAGTCGTGGTTGGTGCTGCACATTGTTCAGTAATAAGCAAACATCCCACTTCTGACCTTATGATGGAGGGATGGTCATCGATGGAGCAGCTGAAGATGGTTGGGCCTAGGACGCTAACCTGTGGAACTCCTGCAGAGATGTCATAGAGTCATGCAGCACGGAAACAGACCCTTCGGTCCAACTCATCCATGCTGACCAGACATCCCATTCCGACCTATTCCCATTTACCAGCATTTGGCCCATATCTTTCTAAAACTTTCCCATTCATGTATCCATCTAGATGCTTTTTAAATGTTATAAATGTGTTAGCCTCCACCACTTTCTCTGGTAGCTCGATTGATACACACACCACCCTCTGCATGCAAAAGTTACCCTTCAGGTCCTTTTTAAATCTTTCCCCTCTCATCTTAAACCTATGCTCTCTTGTTTTGGATTCCCCCACCCTCGGAAAAAGACCTTGGTTATTCACCCAATCCATTCCCCTCAACATTTTATAAAGGTTGACTCTCCAGGGAAAATAGCCCCAGCCTGTTCGGCCTCTCCCTATAGCTCAAACCCTCCAGTCCTGTAGCTGAGATGACTGACATCCAACAACCACAACCATACTCCTATGTGCCAGGTATGACTTCAATCTGTGAGACAATATCTCCTGATTTCCACTGGTTTCAAAATTCTTAAGGCTTCTTAATGTTATGCCTAATCGACTGTCATTGTGATGTCAAGAGCAAGTCACTCTTTCCTCTGGAATTGTGCTCTTTTGTCCTTAAACCAAGGCTATAATGAGGTCAGGAGCTGAGTGGTTCTGGCAGAACCCAAACTGAGCATCAATGAGCAACTGAGTGACTGGCATTTAATAGCACAATTGATAAAATATCCATCAGTCTGTTGGTGATTGCAAATAGGCTGATTGGTCAGTAACTGATTGAATTGAACAGGACATATTTGACGATTTTCTGCATTGTTGGGTAGATGCCAATATTGCAGTAATACTAGACCAGGACCACGGCCAGTTCGAGAGAATGGGTCTCCAGCACAGCCATTGGGATGTTTCAGTTCCTTGGCTATATCCAGTGCACTCAGACATTTGTTGCTATTACATGAAGTGAACCAAGATGATCATTCACAAGACACTTGCTTGGAAGGAAGTTGTGCAAAATTCATCTTGACTGACATGCTGTGCTCTTCACTCGCAGAGAATGGAATGGCCATAGAGGCCCTAGTTATCAAATTATTCACAACCATTCACAACTAACCAGAACATTCCCTTTGTCTCTACTCACTATGTCCTATCTCCCAATCAATTACTAACCCACATCATGTCCAATTAAAGAGCATAGAATCATAGAATCCCTACTGGGCACTTCTATTTTAATGAATGGTAATGTAGATATATAGGATGGCAACACTGCAACAATCAGCAATCAACTAGTTTGGCAAGGGGATGAAACATAAAGGGAGGCTCTCAGTTAGCTAGACAGGGTGAGGCATTAAGGAAAAACAGAATCAGGATAGTAAATAAAAAGCATGAAGTAGCTCAGCAGTGTAGCACTAAGATGAGTGGAAACCAGGTAGTAACAGAAAAGGAGAGAACATTTAAAAACAAAGTTCTTCTGGTGGCGGTGTTAGGATTCAAAAATAAGGTATAAAAACTAGCATAAGGACACTTTATCTGAGTGCTTGTTGCATTTGAAACAAGGTAAATGAGTTGACAGCACAAATCATCGTGAATGGGTATGATTTAGTGGCCATTACAGAGACAGGGTTACAGGTGGTCACGACTGGGAGTTAACTATCCAGGGGTATCAAACTATTCAGAAGGACAGACAGGAAGGAAAGAGAGTTGGTGTAGCTCTGATATTTAAGGATTACATCAGGGCAGTAGTGAGAGATGATATAAGTTTTAGGGAGAAAATGGTTGAATCGATGTGGGTGGGAGTTAGAAGTGGTAAGGGGAAAATGTCACTGATAGGTGGAGTCCTTGGGCCACCACATAATAATATCACAGTGAGGCAGGCAATAAACAGAGAAATAACTGATGCATGAAAAAGTACGACAGCAATTATCATGGGGAATTTTACTCTACATATTGATTGATCAAACCAAGTCAGTCGAGGAGGTCTTGAGGAGGAGTTCATAGAATGAATCCGCAATAGTTTGCTCGAACAGTAAGTAATGGAACCTACGAGGGATCAAACTATCTTAGATTTGGTCCCGTGTAATGAAACAGGAATAATTAATAATTTCAAAGTTAAGGATCTTCTCAGAAGGAGTGATTACTGTATGGTTGAATTTAAACTGCAGATGAAGGGTGAGAAGGTAAAATCCAATATCAGTGTCTTGTGCTTAAACAAAGGAGACTACAATGGGATGAGGGAGGAATTGGCTAAGGTAGGCTGGGAGCAAAGACTATACGTTGGGACAGTTGAGGAACAGTGGAGGACTTTCAAGTGATTTTTCACAGTGCTGAGCAAAATTATGTACTTGTGAAAAGGAAGGATTGTATTGAGAGGCAATAATCAGCCATTAGAACTAAGGAAATAAAGGAGGGTATCAATTGAAAGCTAATGGACACAAAGTGGCAAAGATTAGTCAGAAACTAGAAGATTAGGAAATCTTTAAATGTCAACAGAAAGCCATGAGAAAAGCTATAAAAGAAAGATATGTTAGATTATGAGAGTAAACAAGCTCAGAATATAAAAACAGATAGCAAAAGTTTCTACAAATATATAAAACAAGAAAAAGTGGCTGAGGTAAACATTGGTCCGTTAGAGGATGAGAAGAGGATTTAATAATGGGAAATGAGGAAATGGCATTGAACAGGTATTTTGTGTTGGTCTTCACTGTGGAAGACACAAATAACATGTCAATAATTGATGACAAGGAGGCGATGGTAGGTGAGGACCAAAAAACAACCACCAACACGAAAGAGGTAGTGTTGGACAAGCTAATGGGGCTAAATGTAAACAAGTCTCCTGGCCCTGATGGAATGCATCCCAGGTTCCTCAAAGAGATGGCGGGGGAAATATCAAATGTGCTCGTGGTAATTTCCAAAATTCAGTGGACTCTGGGGTGGTTTCAGCAGATTGGAAAACAGCAAATGTGACGCCACTGTTTTAAAAAGGAGATAGACAAGAGGCAGGTAACTATAGGCCCATTAGCTTAACTTCTGTAGTGGGAAAAATGCTTGAACCTAACATTAAGGAAGAAGTAGCAAGACATTTAGACAGAAATTATCTCCTTGGGCAGACGCAGCATGGGTTAATGAAAGGTAGGCCATGTTTAACTAATTTACTGGAATTCTTTGAGGACATTACGAATACAGTAGACCACAGGGGAAACTGATGGATGTGGTATATTTGGATTTCCGGAAGGCACTCAACAAGGTGCTGCACAAAAGGCTGCTGCATAAGATAAAGGGGCATGGTGTTACAGGTAATGTATTAGCATGGATAGAAAATTGGTTAAGTAACAGAAAGCAAAGTGTGGGAATAAATGAGTGTTTTTCTAGTTGGCAATCAGTGACTAGTTGCGTGTCTCAGGGATCAGTGTTGGAACCGCGATTGTTTACAATTTACATCGATGATTTGGAGTTGGGGACCAAGTGTAGTGCGTCAAACTTTACAGACGACACTAAGATGAGTGGCAGAGCAAAGTGTGCAGAGGATACTGAAAGTCTGCAGAGGGATATAGATAGGTAAGTGAGTGGGCAAAGGTCTGGCAGATGAATGTCAATGTCAGTAAATGTGAGGTTATCCATGTTGGTAGGAATAACAGCAAAATGGACTATTATTTAAGTGGTGAAAAGTTGCAGCATGCTGCTGTGCAGAGGGACCTGGGTGTCCTTGTGCATGAATCACAAAAAGTTGGCTTGCAGATGCAGCAGGTAATTAAGAAGGCAAACAGAATATTGTTCTTCATTAATAGAGGGATGGAGTTTTAAAACAGGGAGGTTATGCTGCACCTGTATAGGGTGCTGGTGAGGCCACACCTGGGGTACTGCGTGCAGATTTGGTCTCCTTATATGCAAAAAGATGTAGTGGCACTGGACGGGGTACAGAGGAGGTTCACCAGTTGATTCCAGAATTGAGAGGATTAGCTTATGAGGAGCAATTGAGTAAACTGGGACCATACTCATTGGA
This sequence comes from Rhincodon typus, assembly GCF_021869965.1. Lineage (NCBI taxonomy): Eukaryota > Metazoa > Chordata > Chondrichthyes > Orectolobiformes > Rhincodontidae > Rhincodon > Rhincodon typus. The sequence goes on from NC_063358.1 coordinate 43,985,736, forward strand.
ATTTAGAAGAATGAGGAAGATCTTGTAGATACATACAAGATTATAAAAGGAATAGATAAAATAGAAGCAGGGAGGTTGTTTCCACTGGTGGATGAAACTAGCCTCAAAATAAGGAGGTGCCGATTTAGGACGGAGCTGAGGATGAACTCCTTCTCCCAAAGGGTTGCAAGTCTGTGGAATTCCCTGCCAGTGAAACAATTGAGGCTACGTTGTTGAATGTTTTTAGGGCAAAGACAGATAGATTTTTGAACAGCAAAGGAATTTAGGGTTTCGGTGAGCAGGCGGATAAGCGGAGCTGAATCCATGAAAAAGTCAGCCATGATCTTGTTGAGTGGCAGAGCAGGTTTGAGGTGCCAGACGTAGGTACCCTACCCCTGCTCCTATTTCTTATGATCTTATGTAATAGAGGCTTTCTAATTATTAAAGCAAATCCAGCAGTCCCTGAGTGATAAAAGAAATAGTGATACAGATGAAGCAGGAAAGTGTGCTGTTGCGTTGTAAAACAGATTTATATGGATAATACAATTGAGAACCAAGCTGGATAAAGAGGTTTTGGAGGGAAATTGGAAAAGCTAATAAGAGAAGCAAAGGTAGAGTACAAAAAGTAACCGGCAGCTAATACAAAAGAGAATCCAAAGTCTTCTACAGACATATAAATGATAAAAGATGGTAAAAGGATGGGTTGAGGCAAATTAAAATCCAAAAAGGGGATTTATACTTTGAGACAAAGGGCATAACTGAGGTGTTACTTTAGTACTTTATATCCATCTTCACCACAGAAGAATGTGGTGAAAGGTTTGTGGTGAAAAAGGAGCTAATCCATAGTCGTGAAAGTTTTAAAATTGATAGCAAGGAGTTAATTACAGAAACTGGAAGAGTCATTATTGAGACAGCTGGACAGTCTGATTGGTAGCAGCTCTATCTGTACCAGCATTGCCAAAGTGTGGTATTGGCCAGTGTTGGCCTGAACAGAAGAGCCATGATGATCTTGACAGGCAGGTCCTGGACTTTTCAGATGAGGAGAAATAGAAACCTGAGAGACAGAGAGGGGTGGCAGCCTTTCAGGGCAGGTGATGATGAACATAACGGATGCTGGCATGTTGTTTGGAGTGGTGTCCCTGATGTACAAAAGACATACCCTAATAGATGTGTTCCTCCCCTTTCTTCCACCTTTTCAAAGAATATATTTTAAAATGGCCTTCACACTCTGGCCTGCCTGCATTACCCAGTATTCAATGGCAGTAAGGGCAGATTGAGACCTTCATTTGCCAATTAACTCAGGAGTTAAGGGACTCAGTTGGCTGAAGGACATGCAGCCTACTGGGCACTTTATACATTTTCCCCCACACATATTATAGGGGACAGGTCAGGGGCTAGGCAGCAAAGAGGTGGATGGGCCAACATGCCAAATTCCTCCGAAACCATGCATGGCAGGCAGCTGTAAAATTCAGGCCCGCAGTCATTCTTTGGGTAACAGGGTTTCTACAAGTTTTTTGTCATACTAAATACTTCCTGCTGCCTGAGTTTATCTATTAAATTCCAATCTGTTTATAGATCAATTCATTTTTTATTGTTTTGAAGTTTCTCCTCCTAATGTTTGTGATTCTTGTCTCCTTCGCAAAACAAATATTGAATTTAATCAGATATGGTCAATATTCAGAAGAAATTCCCTTTATATCAGATTGTTACCAATCATTAAACCTAAAGTGACCTGTTCCCTTGTCAGTTCTAACACATATTATTCTAAACACACTGCCCCCAAATCGTTCAAGAAATATGTTCTGTTTAATGCTGTTTTGTTTCTCCAGTCTGTGTGCAAATTAGAATTTTCCATTAGAATCACTATGTTTCTCTTATATGCTTCCCGCATCGATTTCTACATTTATAAATCATATCAGCACAATCATCAGGTCTGTAGACAACTCCCACCAGAGTCTTGCTGTTCCATTGTTCTGCCCAAAGTGGCTCTACTGTTTATTTCCCTGTACTGAAACCATGTCCAATCATTTTCAATGTTAGAATTTGGCCTTTTGTCAATATGATCGGAGACAGAGAGAAAAAGAGAAATGAAAGCAGATAGATTGACAAAAACAAAGAGAAAGAAGGAGACAAGTAAGACATAGAAAGATGGAGAGAAACTGTAAGGGAGGGACAAAGGGTAAGAGGATGGATAGAGTGACAGAGAGATAGACAGAGGGAAACAGCAATATTGTGAGAGGGAAATAGAGACGACAGTGAGAAGATGACGGAGACAGAAACAGATGAAACACGGAGAGTGACTGTTGTGTAATTTAGGAAGAAAGTCAGACAGAGAATGTAAGGCAGGGAGAGAATCAGAGAGAGTGAGAGTGAGACAGGATATACAAGAGAAATAAAAAGAATGGGACTGAGACATACAGAAAGAGAATGGGAAAGAGAAAGGTAGAGAGAGAAAAAAAGATGGAGAGGGGCAGTGGCAAAGAGACAGGGACAGGCAGAGCCAGAAAGAGGCAGAAAGCAAGAGAGAAGGAGAAAGAGAGAGAGAATAACAGAAAAAGAGAAAAATAGAATGCCAGAGAGGAAAAGGAAGAGACAGAGAGTGGGGGACAAAGTGAGACCACTTACACAGGCAACACCAGAGTCTTGGGTGGACCCAATAAAATGTCCCTCAAAGATTTACCTGCAGAGAGAGAGTGCAGAGTCACAGACGGGGAAAGAATTGAAGACAATCTGCTGTATTCTGTTGTGAGGAACATCTTCCAGAATTCCTCGAGAACACAGCGATCTGCAATGGGAGGGTATTGCTGGTGATATGACAGAGTGCTGCTCTCCTGCAATCAGATCCTTTAATGGACTGACTCAGACACTGAGAGAAAGGACTAGGCTGATAACTCTCTCCATCTCTAATTACTGCAAATGCAATTGGCACAACCAGCAAACTAGCAGATAGTCTGCCCCTTGAACTCAGTCTGGCCTCTTCTTCCGCCTTGCAAGCCAACAATTGATTGCAGGCAGATTGGTACAGTACTGAAACTGACAGTGAAGCGATGGCCCAAGATCAATCAATGCTGTGCGCTAAGGGCTTGGTGGGTACAATAGATGTAAGTGAGGGATATAATGTGGAGAAGATACAGATTCCAGGATTCGGATTTTTGACTACAGCTCTTGGAGCACAGGTTCCTGATACAGGTACTATTGTTTACAGGTGCTGAAATAATGTGTTCATAAAATCACAGAACCCCTACAGTGCGAAAGCAAGCCATACAGCCCTTCAAGTCCACACCAACCCTCCGAAGAGCATTTCATCCAGACCCACTCCCCCACCCTCTACCTGTAACCCTGCATTTCCCATGGCTAGTTCACCTAGCCTGCGCATCCCTGGACACTATGGGCAATTGAGCTTGGCAAATCCGCCTAACACATCTTTGGACTGTGGGAGGAAACCAGAGCACCCAGAGGAAACCCACGCAGACACAGAGAGAATGTGCAATCTCCACATAGACGGTCACCTGAGGCTGGAATTCAGCCTGGGTTCCTGGCGCTATGAGGCAGCAGTGCTAACCACTGAGCCATTGTGCCGCTGTATTGTGAGGCATTATCACTGTGCTATAAATAGGCAGACTTTGAACAAATCTAGCAACTCAAGACTGGGCATTTATGAGGCACTGCGGGCCATCAATGGCAGCAGAATTGTTCTCCAGCACAATCTGTAACCTCATGGCCTGGCATATTCCCCCACTCAACAATTAACATCAAGTCAGGGGATCAACCCTGGTTCATTGGAGAGTGCAGGAGAGCATGCCACGAGCAGCGCCAGGAAAACCTGAAAATGAGGGCAACCTAGTGAAGCTACCTAACAGAACTACTTGCATACCAAACAGCATAAGCAGAGCCAAGTGATCCCATAACCAATGGATCAGATCTAAGCTCTGCAGTCCTGCCACATCCATTTGTGAATAGTGATGGACAATTAAACAACTCACTGGAGGAGAAGGCTCCCTCAGTTTGGTTCACTCCACGTGACATTAAGAAACAGTTACATGCCCTGGATATTACAAAGGCTGTGGGCCCCGATAACATTCTGGCAACAGTACTGATAACCTGCACCCTAGAACAGCCATGACCCCAGCCTAGGTGTTTCTATGTAGTGGCATGTACCTGGCAATGTGGAAAATTGCCCAGATATGTACTACACATAAAAAGCTGGACAAATCCACTCTGGCTAATTATCAACCCATCAGTCTATTCTCAATCTGATGTAAAGTCATAGACCATGTGATCAACAGTGCTATAAAGCAGCACCTGATCAACAACAACCTGCTCACTGACATTTTGGTTGGGTTCCACCAGGGCCACTCAGCTCCTGACCTCCTTACAGCCTTGGTTGAAACATGTATAAAAGAGCTGAATTCCAAATGTGAGGTGAGAGTGACTGCCTTTGACATCAAGGCCACATACGACTGAGTGATAGGTTAAGGACCCCAGGCAAAACTGTATAGAGTTTGTACATTGTCCCCGTGTCTGTGCGGGTTTCCTCCCACAATCCAAAGATGTGCAGGTTAGGTAGATTAGCCTTGGTAAATGTGAAATTATGAGGATGTTGGGTGGGTCTGGGTCGCATCCACTTCGGAGGGTCAATGCAGATTTGATAGGCCAAATGGCCTCTTTCTGCACTGTAGAAATTCTAAAATTCTCTATAATTCTATGGAATCAATGGGTACAGTACCATGGGGCAAACTTCCAATCGTTGAAATCATACCTGGCCCATAAGAAGATGGTTGTGGTTGATCGAGGTCAATCATCTCAGCTCCAGTGCAGCTTTGCAGGAGTTCCTCAGGGTCGTGTCCTAGGCCAAACCATCTTCAGCTGTTTCATAAATGACCTTCCTTGATCAGCAGGTCAGATGTGAAGATTGCATAATGTTCAGCACCATTCACGGCTCCTCAGATACTGAAGCAGTCTATGTTCAAGTGTAACAGGACCTGGACAATATCCAGAACAATACCTGGACAAGGAGGATTCTGTCCTTGTTTTTGTTGGGGGGGTGGGATGATCTCACCCACCTTCCTGCAATAGACTACACCTCCTCTCACCCACCTTCCTGCAAGAATGCAATCCTCTACTCCCAATTCCTTTTGCCTCCACCTCCCACAATGGGCGTTCCACTCCCGAATATCCCAGATGTCTTCTTATTTCAAGGACCGCAACATCCCCCCTTCGGTGGTCGAAAATGCTCTCAACCACATCTCATGCGCTTCCTGCACCTCTGCCCTCACATCCCCTTCCCCCAACAAAAACAAAGACAGAATCCCCCTTGTCCTCACATATCACCCCACTAACCTTCGGATTCAACGTATCATTCTCTGCCACTACTGCCACCTACAATCCAACCCCACAACCAAAGATATCTTTCCCTCCCCATCCCTATTTGCCTTTTGTAGGGACCACTCTCTCCGTAACTCCCTCGTCCGCTCCACACTCCCCACTCCCCACTAGCCCCCCCACCCCGTCACCTTTCCCTGCAACCGCAGGAAGTGCTACACCTGCCCCTACACCTCTCCCCTCATCTCCATCCAAGGCACAAAACAAACCTTTCATATCAGACAGGGGTTCACCTGCACATCCGTCAATGTGGTCTATTCCATCTGCTGCTCCCGATGTGGCCTCCTCTACATCGGTGAGACCAAGCGGAGGCTCAGAGACCGCTTTGTAGAGCACCTGCGCTCTGTTCACAACAAACAACAACACCTTCCAGTCGAGAATCACTTCAACTCCCCCTTTCCATTCCCTGGGCGACATGTCCATCCTGGACCTCCTCCAGTGTCACAATGACGACACCTGGAAACTGGAGGAGTAGCACCTCATATTCCGCCTCGGGAGCCTACAGCCCAATGGCCTAAATGTGGACTTCACCAGTTTCAAAATGTCCCCATTCCCAGCCTGATCCCATGACCAACTCTCCCTCTCATCCCCACCTCCTTGACCTGACACAACCTGCCCATCTTCTCTCTCACCTATCTGCTTCTCCCACCTCACTGACCAATCCCCACCACTGCCTACCTGCACTCACCTATCACCATCCCACCTACCTTCCCCAGCCCCACCCCTCCTCTCTCTATTTATTTCTGAGCTCCCCTCCTCCTCCCCATTTCTGAAGAAGGGTCCTGACCCAGAATGTCTACTTTCCTTTTCCTCTGATGCTGCCTGGTCTGTGTTCCTCTAGCTCCACACTGTGTTATCTCTGACTCCAGCATCTTACTGTCTCTGGATAATATCCAAGCTTGGGCTGAAAAGTGGCAAGTGACATTCAAGGCACACAAGTGTAAGATAATGACCATTTCTAATAAGAGACAAAATTTAACTACTACCTCTTGACATTCAATGGCATTACCATCATTAAATCACCCATTATCAATGTCCCAGGCGTTTCTAATGACTAGACACTGATCCGGAACAACCATATGAACCAATGACATGAGGCTGGGAGGGAGAGTGAACTATTCGATCACTGAAAGATCTTTGTATGTTATAATCTGCCTGTACTGCATGCTAAACAAAACTTTTCACTGTATCTGGGTACATGTAATAATAATAAATCAAATCAAATTAAATCAATTGGTTGAGGCAAAATCATCGAATGTTTTCGAGAAGGGGTTAGATATAGTTCATAGGGCTAAAGGGATCAAAAGCTCTGGGGAGGGAAAGTGGGAACAGGATACTGAGTGGGAGATCAGCTATGGTCCTATTGAATGACGAAGCAGGCTTGAAGGCTCAAATTCTCTACTCCTATTTTCTATGTAAGTGCAGTGTCTACAACAGCAGTTCAAAATTTGGGAATTCTGTAGCGAATAACTCATGCTTTGACACCCCAAAGCCTGTCCACCATCTACAAGACACAAATCAAAATGGTTCCAGGGTTCTAAATGAATACTTTGAGTCAGTGTTCACTGGTGAAAGGGGCGATATCGGAATAGAAATCAGGGAGAAGGCTTGTGAGAAAATGAAAGAAATTAGTATAGAAAGAGAGGACGTTGTGACTGGTCTGGCAGGCCTATAAGTAGAAATCTCCAGAGCTGTATGAATTTATCCCCAGTTAATGAAATGTATCCCAGGTTGTCGAGTGAAGCAAATGAGGAAATAACAGGGGTGCTTGCAAAATTTTTCAATTCCCCTCTGGCCACAGGATAGGTGCTAGAGGATTGGAGGACAGTCAAAGTGGTACATTTATTCAAGGAGGGAGCAAGGGATAAACCAGGAAACTACAGGCCAGTCAGTCTAACCCTTGGTATTTGGAAACTTTGGAAGCAATTCTGAGAGACAGAACCTGCATTTGGAGAGGCAGGGATGAATCAAGAACAGTCAGCATGATTTTGTTGAGATGAGGACATGTCTGACCAACCTAAATGAATTTTTTAAAGAGATGACCAGTTGTGTTGATGAAGGCAAAGCGTTTGATGTGGTCTACTTGGACTTCAGCAAGGCTTTTGATAAGGTCCTGCACGGGAGACTGATAGCAAAGGCAACAGTGCATGGGATCCAAGGAAATTTGACAAATTGGTTAACAATTGGCTGAGTGACAGGGTGATGGTTGAGGGGTGTTTCTCAGACTGGATGTCTGTGTCTTTGCAAACAATACAAAAATTGTGAGTTGGTAAGTAGTAAGGAGGACAGCTTCATACAACAAGAGGATATAGATGGGTTGGTCAGATGGACTGATCAGTGGCAAATGGAATTCAATCTGGCTAAATTTGGGGTGATGCATTTGAGCAGGACAAATGGAAAACATAATGAATGGTAGGACCTTGCGAAGCACCAAGGATCATAGGACCCTGCGAAGCACCAAGGATCAGGGGGCGTTGGTGTACACCGTACACTGTCCCTTAAGGTATCAGGACAGGTGGATAAAGTGGTTAAGAAGGCATATGGAATACTTGCCCTTATTAGCCAAGGCAGAGTTTAAGAGCAGGGAGGTTATACTGGGACAGTAGAAAATGTTGGTTAGACTACTACCAGTGTATTGTGTGCCGTTCTGGAATCCATATTATAGGAGGGATATGATAGCACTGGAAAGGGTGTGGGAGAGATTTACCAGGATGTTGCCTGGGGATGGAGAGTTTCAGTTATGAAGAGAGATTGGACAGACTGGGGTTATTTTCCTTAGAGCAGAGGAGACTGAGAAGCAACATGATTGAGGTGTATATAATTTTGAGGGGCATAGAAAAGGTAGACAGGAAAAACACTTACTCCTTGATGAAGGGATCAATGACCAGTAGGTATTCGCTGAAGATAAGAGGCAAAAAGTTTAAAGGAAGAGAGGAATGTTTTTCACTCACTGGGTAGTGAGAATCTGGAACTCACTGCCTGTAAGGGTGATAGAGGCAGAAACCCTCATCATAGAATCCCTACAGTGTGGAAACAGACCCTTCGGGCCAACAAGTCCACACCGAACCTCAGACCATCCCACCCAGACCCATCCCCCTATAACACACCTAATCTACACATCCCTAAGCACTATGGGCAATTTAGCATGGCCAATCCACCTAGCCTGCAGATCTTTGGACTGTGGGAGGAAACCGGAGCACCTGGAGGAAACCTATGCAGACACAGGGAGAATGTCCAAACTCCACACAGTCACCCGAAGGTGGGATCAAGCCTAGGTCCCTGGTGCTGTGAGGCAGCAGTGCTAACCACTGAGCCACTGAGCCACTGTGCCGCCCTCAGAACATTTAAGAAGTCTTTAGATATGAACTTGCCATTCTGAGGCATACAAGGCTACGAACAAGTGCTGGAAAATGGGATTAAAGTAGTTAGATGATTGTTTTTGACCAGCATGGACGTGATGGACTGAATGCCTTTTTTTCTATGCTACAGATCTCTATGACCCTACGAGTGAGGTTTGTATCTGAGTGTTGATCCATGTATGCAAGGACACAGTTGAGTATTGGGTCCAGGTTTTTGGTCTGCATTTGGGGGATGGGTATCCAGGTATGTGGGTGGACTCCTGGTATTGATCCCATGTGAAGAGGGGATCCAGGTGTGAGTCCAGGTTTATTCAGTGGTGGAGGCAGGGGGGAGAGCGGGGTGAAGCTAGGTATGTTGTATTGGCCCAGGTGTTGTCTAGTTATGTGCGGG
>NC_063358.1:43994946-43996305 GCF_021869965.1 Rhincodon typus
GTGTGTGTGTGTGTGTGTGTGTGTGTGTGTGGAGGCCAGATATTGTTCCAGGAGTATGTGTTTGACTGGGGGTCTGGATGTTGATCAAGGTGTGTGTGGGGGTCTGGTTACTGATCTTGGAGTGATTGTTTGTGGGGGGAGGGGAGACTTCTAGGAGCTGATCCAATGGTGTGTACGAGTGGAAGGAGACCTGACGTAGGGGCGGGTCCAGGTATGGGGTCTCTTGAATTTGAGGCGTCCGAGTTTTGTGGGAGGATTTGAGTTTTAGGGTTGTCTGGGTTTTGGAGTGTCCTGGTTTTGAGGGATTCCAGATTCTTGGAGCATCCAAGTTAACGGCGGGGAAGGTCTGGATTCATTGGAGAGGAGTCTCGGTTTTTTTGGGGTGTCTGGGATTTTTGGGGCGTCCGGGTTTTGGCGTGTTCCGTGTGTGGTAGGGGTGGGTCGAGTTGTTGGGATGCTAAGGGCTTTGGGGGTGGTCTGGAATCTGGGAGGGGGGGGGGGTGGGGTTTCTGGGTTTGTGGTTGGTGACTGGGTTTTGGGAGGGATTTGGGTTTTGGGTGTGGGTACGGCTTTTGGAGGCTTCCACATTTTACGGCGTTCTGGGTTTTAAGGGTGGTCCAAAATCTGGATGTATCCGGGATTTGGGAGAGCGGGCTTTTGAGGTGTGTCTGGATTCTGGGCTGGGGGAATGGGGGGAGAGGCGTTCTGGGGGGGGGGGGTGTGGATTTTGCAGGGGGAGTTGGGTTTCTGGGGGTGTTGTGTTTCTGCGGTGGTCTGGGTTTCTGGGAGAGTCGGGTTTCTGGGAGGGTCTGGGTTTCTGGGGATTTGGGTTCCTGAGAGCCCCTGGTTTTGGGGAGGGTTGAGTTTGTGAGAGGGTCCGAGTTTCTGATGGAGTACGGGTTTATTGGGAGAATGCTTGGGTTTCTGGAGGATTTGGGTTTTGGGGGGATTGGGTCTCTGGGGGGCAGGGTTTTGGGGGAGTTCGGTAACTTGGGGTCCAGGTTTTGGTAGGGTTGTGTTTCTGGGTTGGGTTAGGTTTCTGTGGTGTTGGGTTTTTGGGGGCCTGGGTTTTTGGGCGTTTGGGTTTCAGGGGTGTTGGGTTTTTGGGGGGTGGGGATGTGTTTCTGGATGGTGTGGGTTTGAGGGTGGGGTGGGGTTGAGTTTCTGGGTGGTGTTGAGTTTGGGGGTGTTGGGATTGTGTTTCCGGGTGGTGTTGGGTTTGGGGGGTGGGGTTGTGTTTCTGGGTGGTGTGGGGTTTTGGGGCGGTGGGGTTGTGTTTCTGGATGGTGTGGGGTTTTGGGGGTGTGGGGTTGTGTTTCTGGGTGGTGTTGGGCTTGGGGTGATGGGGTTGTGTTTCTG
>NC_063358.1:43996315-43996541 GCF_021869965.1 Rhincodon typus
GTGTTTCTGGGTGGTGTTGGGCTTGGGGTGATGGGGTTGTGTTTCTGTGCGGGTGTTTGGTTTGGGGGGTGGGGTTGTGTTTCTGGGGAGGTGTTTGGTTTGGGGGAGTGGGATTGTGTTTCTGGGTGCTGTTTGGTTTGGGGGCGTGGGGTTGTGTTTCTGTGGGGGTGTTTGGTTTGGGGGGGTGGGGTTGTGTTTCTGGGGAGGTGTTTGGTTTGGGGGAGTG
>NC_063358.1:44001541-44001941 GCF_021869965.1 Rhincodon typus
GTTGTGTTTCTGGGTGGTGTTTGGTTTGGGGGTGTGAGGTTGTGTTTCTGTGTGGGTGTAGATTTGGGGGGGTGGAGTTGTGTTTCTGGGTGTTGTTTGGTTTGGGAGGGGTGGGTTTGTGTTTCCGTGGTAGTGTTGGTTTGGTGGGGTGGGATTATGTTTCTGTTGGGGTGTGGGTTTGGAGGGGGTGAGATTGTGTTTCTGGGTGGTGTTTGGTTTGGGGTGTGGTGTTGTGTTTCTGTTGGGTTGTGGGTTGGGGTGGTGGGGTTGTGTTTCTGCTGGGTTGGTGGGGTGGGGTTGTGTTTCTGTGCGGGTGTGGTTTTTGGGTATGGGATTATGTTTCGGTTGTGTTTGGGGGGTAGTGTTGTGTTTCTGTGGGTTTGAGGGAGTGGGGTTGTGT
>NC_063358.1:44001951-44075945 GCF_021869965.1 Rhincodon typus
GGGGGGTAGTGTTGTGTTTCTGTGGGTTTGAGGGAGTGGGGTTGTGTTTTGGTTGGGTTTGGGGGGTGGGGTTGTGTTTCTGTGGGTTTGGCAGGGTGCTGTTGTGTTTCTGTGGGGGTGTTTGGTTTGGGGGGGTCAGGTTGTTTTTCTGTGGTGGTGTTTGGTTTGGGAGGGGTGGGGGTGTGTTTCTGTGGGAGGTTGGGTTTGGAGGGGTTGGGGTTGTGTTTCTGTAGGGGTGTGGGTTTGGAGGGGGTGGGGTTGTGATTCTGTGGGGGTGTTTGGCAGTTGTGGGGGAGGTTGTGTTTCTTTGGTGGTGTTGGTTGGGGGTGTGGGGTTGTGTTTCTGTGGTAGTGTTGGTTTGGTGGGATGGGGTTGTGGTTTTTTTGGGGGGTGCGGTTGTGTTTCTGTGGAGGTGTGGGTTTGGAGGGGGTGAGGTTGTGTTTCTGGGTGGTGTTTGGTTTGGGGGTGGGGTTGTGGTTTTTTGGGGGGGGTGCGGTTGTGTGTCTGTGGGGGTGTGGGTTTGGAGGGGGTGGGGTTGTGTTTCCATTGGGTTTGGGGAGTGGGGTTGTGTTTCGTTTGGGTTTTGGGGGTGGGGTTGTGTTTCTGTGAGTTTGGTGGGGTGGGGTTTTGTTTCTGTTGGGGCGTTCCAGGCTATGGGTGGGCACTCTTTTCAGGGCTGGCGCAGGCGTGCTCAGTGATTGGTTGACCTCTTTAGGGGGCGGTTCCTCACGGTGCGCTGTGATTGGACGCCCACTGTCCAGGCCCGCCATTGGGTGACGACCTGTCAATTAGCGGTTCTTGGCCTGATGTGCGGTCATGGAGCGGGACGCTGGTAGTTTCCTGTCAGACAGCTCGTATAAGGTAGGCCTGTCCCGGGAGGGGAGTAGATGATGGATCGACACGGTGGGCTGGGGAACAGGGACCTTACCCACCCTTCACTCAGTCAGCTTCAGACCCCCCTTCCCCTCATCTTCTACCCTCCCAGCGCAAACTGCCTAACTCTGTATACCTGCCTTTGGCTCATTTTCCTTGATATATTTATTTGCAACAAAAATAATTCTCTATCAGATATAAAACTAACAACTGATCTCACATTAACTGCTGTTTGTGGAAGTGAGGTCCAAATCTTTACTAGCCTTTGAGTGTAGACGTGCTTCCTAACAGCTTTCTTGAGTGCCCTGACCCTAATTCTTAATATACTCCCTAGCTCTAGTGTCCCCAACTAGTGGAAATAGTTTTTCTACCCTATCCTTTCCTGTTTATATTTATATTTCAATCAGGTCACCCTTTAGCTTTTTAAATTCTAGAAACAAAAATCCTAATTTTTATAGAGATAGTAGGAACCGCTGATGCTGGAGTCTGAGATAACAAGGTGTGGAGCTGGATGAACACAGCAGGCCAAGCAGCATCAGAGGAGCAGGAAAGCTGACGTTTCAGGTCTGGACCCTTCTTCAGAAATGGGGAGGGGACTCAAATAAATAGAGAGGGGATGGTGATGATGGAAGGTGGATACAGGAGCAGATAGGTGGACAGAAGATGGACAGGTCAAGGAGGTGGGGATGGAGCATGTATAGGTGAGTGTAGGTAGGGAGTTGGGAGGGAAGGCAGACAGGTCAAGGAGTTGGGGATGTGGCTAGTAGGTAGGAAGTAGGGGTGGGGCTTGATCAGTGAGATTGGGAGGAGTGGATAGGTGGGAGAAAAGACGGACGGGTGAAGGAGGTGGGGATGAAGCCAGTCCAGGTGAGTGTAGTTAGGGAGTTGGGATGGGGGTTGGTCAGTGAGGAGGGAGGGGTGGGTGGGAGGGAAGGCAGACAGATCAAGGAGGCAGGGATGAGGCTAGTAGGTAGGAAGTAGGGGTGGGGTTTGAGGTAGGCGGAGTGGAGAGGTGGGAGGATAGGTTAGGGAGGCGGATACGAGCTGGGCTGGTTTTGGGATGTGGCCGGGGGAGGGGAGATTTTGAAGCTTGTGAAGTCCACATTGGTACCGTTGGGCTGCAGGGTTCCCAAGTGAAATGAGGTGCTGTTTCTGCAACCTTCGGGTGGCATCGTTGTGGCACTGCAGGAAGCCCATGTCGTCCAAGGAGTGGGAGGGGGAGTTGACATGGTTCGCGACTGGGAGGTGCAGTTGTTTGGTGCGAACCGAGCGTAGGTGTTTCACAAAGCAGTCTCCAAGCCTCCGCTTGGTTTCCCCGATGTAGAGGAGGCCACAACAGGAACAGTGGATACAGTATACCACATTAGCAGATGTGCAGGTGATCATCTGTTTGATGTGGAAGGTCTTCTTAGGGCCTGGGATGGGGATGAGGGGCAGGTGTAGCATTTCCTGTGGTTGCAGGGAAAAGTGCTGGGGGTGGTGGGGCTAGTGGGGAGTGTGTAGCGGACGACTTGGTGGAGTCATGGAGAGAGCGGTCCCTCCGGAAGGCAGATAAGGGTGGGGAGGGGAAAATGTCCTTGGTAGTGGGGTCAGATTGCAGGTGGCGGAGGATGATGCGTTTGGACCGGGGTGGGGTGAACTCCCCACCTACATCCGTGACACCCCCACGCCCTCCACCTCCTCCAAAACTTCTGATTCCCTGGTCCTCAACACCTCATCTTCACCATGGACGTCCAGTCCCTATATATTTGCATTCCCCATGCAGATGGCCTAAAAGCCCTCTACTTCTTCCTCTCCCGCAGGCCCGACCAGTCCCCCTCCACCGATACCCTTATCCGCTTAGACGAATTCATCCTTACCCTTAACAACTTCTCCTTCAACTCCTCCCACTTCCTACAGACTAAGGGGGTGGCCATGGGTACCTGCATGGGCCCAAGCTATGCCTGCCTCATTAGGATATGTGGAACAGTCCCTCTTCCACAGCTACACTAGCCCCATTCCCCACCTCTTCCTCTGTTATATCGATGACTGTATTGGTGCCGCCTCGTGATCCCACGAGGAGCTCAAACAGTTCATCAACTTTACTAACACCTTCCACCCCAACCTTAAGTTCACCTGGACCATTTCCAATACCCCTCTCTCCTTCCTGGACCTCTCTGTTTCCATCTCTGGCAACCACCTGGAAACTGATATCTATTTCAAGCTTACCAACTCCCACAGCTACCTAAAATACACCTCCTCTCACCCACATTCTTGCAAGAGTGCCGTCCCCTATTCCCAATTCCTTCGCCTCCGCATCTGCTCCCAAGATGGGGTGCTCCAATCCCGAACATCCCAGATGTTCTTGTTTTTCAAGGACCGCAATTTCCCCTCCACAGTGGTCAAAAACACTTTCGACCACATCTCTCGCGTTTCCCGCAACTCATCCCTCACACCCTCACCCCGCAATAACAACAAAGACGGAATTCCCCTCATCCTTGTGTATCATCCCATCAATCTCCAGATTCAATGCATCATCCTCCGCCACCTGCAATCTGATCCCACTACCAAGGACATTTTCGCCTCCCCACTCTTATCTGCCTTCCAGAGGGACTGCTGTCTCCGTGATTCCCTTGTCTGCTCCATGCGCCCCACTACCCCCAGCACTTCTCCCTGCAACCGCAGGAAGTGCTACATCTGCTGCTCCCCCCCCCCCAAAGAAAACCATCCACATTAAACAGATGTTCACCTGCACATCTGCTAATGTGGTATATGTAACCGCTGTTCCCAATGTGGCCTCCTCTCCAGCGGGGAAACCAAGCGGAGGCTTGGAGACCGCTTTGTGGAGCACCTACGCTCGGTTCATGCCAAACGACCACACGTCCCAGTCGTGAACACTTCAACTCCCCCTCCCACTCCTTGGACGACATGTCCATCCTGGGCCGCCTCCAGTGCCACAGCGATGCCACCTGAAGGCTGGAGGAACAGCACCTCATATTTTGCTTGGGAACCCTGCAGCCCACTGGTCTCAATGTGGTCTTCACAAGCTTCAAAATCTCCCCTCCCCTGACCTCATCCCAAGACCAGCCCAGCCCGTCTCCCCGCATCCTTGACCTGTCCATCCCACCTCATTGACCAACCCCCACCCCCACTTCCTACCTACTAGGTTCATCCCCGCCTCCTTGACCTGTCCGCCTTCTCTCCCACCTACCCGCCTCTCCCTCCCAACTGACCAACCTCCATCCCAACTCCCTATCTACACTCACCTTTACTGAGTCCACCCCTGCCTCCTTGACCTGTCTGTCTTCTCTCCACCTATTTGCTCTTCTATCCACCTTCCATCATTGCCTCCCCCTCTCTCTATTTATTTGAGTCCCCTTCCCCTGCCCCATTTCTGAAGAAGGGTCCAGACCCGAAACGTCAGCTTTCCTGCTCCTCTAATGCTGCCTGGCCTGCTGTGTGCGTCCAGCTCTACACCTTGTTATCCTACTTTTTATAACCTCTCCTCAAACTTAACATGTGAAGCATGTAAAATTAACTCCACAGTGTCTCCATCAAATGCCCAGGACAAGTACAGTACAAGGTTAGATACAGAGTAAACCTCCCTCAATCTGCTCCCGTTAAACAATCCTGGATGGATGTGAAACTTCCTTATTGACCAAGATATTGGGAAAGAAATTAACTCCTATTCCTACAGCAGTTGGTTGACTCTCATTCCCAGCTGGCCACTGTCTTCTCCTGACCCCGTTCTGTAAACCCAGTTTCCCCCCGGGTTAGTTTCTGTCATCTAATGAAGTGACAAGAGATGAAGCTTTTTTCTAACATTGACTGTTCCCCAGTAGTTCTCTCCTTGAGTCTACTTTCCTGTGTCAGAAATATATTTTCCTCATTAGCATAGAAATGGCCTATCATCTGTGTTCTTTACGTTCTCCACATTCTCCTTCAACCTGTGGAGTTTGCACATACTCCCCGTGTCTGCGTGGGTTTCCTCCGGGTACTCCGGTTTCCTCCCACAGTCCAAAGGTGTGCATGCTAGGTGGATTGGCCATGCTAAATTGTCCATCATGTTCAGGATGTGTAGGTTAGGTGCGTTAGCTATGGGAAATAAGGGATAGGGTTTGGGGATGGGTCAGGGTGGGATGGTCTTCAGAAAGTTTGTATGGACTTGTGGGGCCGAATGGCCTGTTTCCATACTGTGGGGATTCTGTGGTAATATACAGTCCTGTGCAAGCTGCAGATTCCTCCAGTCTGATATTGGGATGCTCAAAACCACACTCTGTTTCCCTCCATTAAACATAGCAAATCACCTTGTATTTAAAGAGAATGTTAATGTGATTTAAGTGAATTGAGTGAATGAGAAACATAAAAGTAAAGGATGGAGGCATGTAGTAAGAGCTACAGAAGGGAATAAGGAAAAGAAACTGGCAGGTGATCTAGAAAACACTTGTAAATTATCTGGGAAAATGAAAATGTACTGAAACAAAATAAGCCCTTACATCTGCAGTGGTGATATTGTCAATGAAAATAAGGAAATGATGTGCTTGTTGTGATACTACTTTGTTTTATTTGCAGAGGAAGTGGTCAGTGTACCATACAACCCAGTACTGTTTGGCAGGGAGTTTAGTGATTTGATCTATCAGTAGTGAAAGATCAGTTATGTAGTTCTAAGTTTGAAAAACATTCGGCTTGGAGGGTCGAATGCAGGTGTTCTCGTGAGTTGGTTTCGCCTATCCTTTTAGGTATGGGCATGCTTTTTTAAGGTGCTGTGAAGGATCCCTGGTAAATAGCTGCATTGAATTTTGTGTGGTACACAGTGCTGTCATAATGCACTGGTGGAGCAGCATTATCTAGGCAAGTGGGGATATCCCATCACTCTCCTGACTTGTAGAAGGTGGATCAGAAGGTGAGTTGGTAAGACCCCAGGATGAAATGATGGAGGATTTCAATTATGGTAATGTAATTTAATGTCAATGGGTGCTGGTTACATTCTTTCTTGTCAGGCCAAACCTGAATATTGTCAAATGCCGTTTGACATGGAGAGCTTCAGTATCTGATTAGTTTCAGGTGGTGCTGAACGTTGTGTAATCAGAACATCGTACTGCTAATATTATATTGGAAGAAAAGCCATTGTGCAGGAATACTCTGCCCAATCTCCAAATTACTTCCTAACCCCTTTCCTCAAAGGACTGAGCAATGAAGGCAAGTGTGCGAAATGCCTTTTTAACTGCCCTGTCCATATGTGATCATCACCCCTTCCAACATATCTCTGATGGGGTGGTAGTTAGCCAGGTTGGATTTGACCTGCTCTTTGTGATCTGGACAATTTTTCACATTGCTGGATAGATGCCAATGTTGTAGCTGTATTGAAACAGATTGGCTGGGTGTGGCAAGTTTTTGGATCAACACTCTTCACTGGTACTATTGCTGGAATGTTGTCAGAGCATAGGCTTATCCAGTGTCCTTCAACTATTTCTTGACATCATGTGAAATCAATTGCATTGACATGTGTATGATGCTTACAGATTGGAGGTGAACATAGAACAGCACAGGTCCTTCGGCCCACAATGTTGTGCCGACCTATTTTCCTACTAAGATCAATCTACCCTGCATACACTACATTTTACTATCCTCCGCGTGCCTATCCGAGAGTCGCTTAAAAGTCTCTAAAGTATCTGACTCCACTACCACTGCCGGCAGCGCATTCCACACACCCACCACTCTTTTTGTGTGAAGAATCTACCTCTGACGTCTTCCTTATACCTTCCTCCAATTAGCACAGACATGGAGAGAATGTACAGACTCTACAGACGGTCACTCGAGGGTGGAATCAAACTCTGGCTCCTGGTGATGTGAGGCAGCAGTGCTAATGACTGAGCCTTGCATCTTCCACCTGTAACCTTTGATCTCCTTACTAATTAAGAGTCTATCTATCTCTGCCTTAAATATACTCAATGACTTTGCCTCCACAGCCTTCTGCGGAAATGAGTTTCACAGATTCACTATCCTTATCTCAGTTCTGAAAGGTTGACCCTTCGCTCTGAGGCTGTGCCCTTGGGTTGTAGACCCTCTTACTTTCAGAAACCTCTTCCGTATGTCCACTCTATCCAGGCCTCTCAGTATTTTGTAAGTTTGAGCGATTTCCCACCTCCACCACCACCCCCCCCCCCCCCCTCGAGTACTGACCCAAAGTCCTCTACGGCTCTTCAGATGACAAGCCTGTCATTTCTGATATCATTCTTGTTAACCTCCTCTGGACTCCCTCCAAGCGCAAAATGTCCTTCCTTCGATATGGGCCCAAACTGCTTGCAATATTCCAAATGTGTGGTCTGACCAGAGCCTGATAAAGGCTCAGCAGTACATCCCTACATTTGTATTTTAGCCCTCTCAAAATAAATGTGAACATTGCTTTTGCCTTCCTAGCTGCTAACTGAACATGCATGCTAACTTTGAGAATCCTGAACTAGGGCTCAGAAGTCCCTTTGTGCTTCAGGTTTCTGAAACCTTTTTCCCACGTAGAAAATAATCTACATCTCTTCTTCCTATCAAAGTACATGACCTCACACTTTCCCACATGATATTCCATCTGCTACTTTGCCCACTCTCCCAGCCTATATAGGTCCTTTTGGAGCCTTCCCGTCTCCTCAACACTACCTGTCCTTCCAACTATCTTTGTTGCTAAATTTGCAGATGACACAATGCCCTCCGTTCCTTTGTCCAGATGTGTAACATGAATAGCTGTGGTCCCAGCATGGACCGCTGCGGGACTTCACCAGTCACTGGCTGTCTTCCTGAAAAAGGCCCCTTTATCTCAACAAAAACCAAAAGAACTGCAAATGATGGAAATCGGAAACAAAAACAGAAATTCCTGGAAAAGCGCAGCAGGTCAGGCAGCATCTTTGAAGAGAAATAAGAGTTAATGTTTCAGTCCAGTGACCTTTCATCAGAACTCTTAGCACCTAGCAAAATGTTAGTTTTTAATGCACATTGACGCACAGCAGTAAGGAGTAGACAATAGGTGCAGACAGAGAGAACAGTTGGGCAAACAAAGCAGTTGATAATGATCAGGCTAGGAGAATGAACAGCTGTTAATGGGGACTGTTGATGGTTAACATTGGGTTGTGTGTAATATCAGACCATGTGATAACAAGGCCTGGTGTGTGGGTGTTGGGATAAGGACATGGGAGAGCGAGCTCAAACGTGAAAATTGTTGAACTCAATATAGAGTCCAAAAGGCTGTAGTTCCTGAGGGAAAATGACGTGCAGTTCTTCTAGCTTGCATTAGGTTCACTGGAGCACTGCAACAAGCCTGAGACAGATGTTGGCCTGACAACAAGGTGGTGTGTTGAAGTGGCAGGTAATTGGAAGCTCAGATTCTTTTTTGCAGACAGAACATGGGTGTGCTGTGAAGCGATCACCCAGACTATGTTTCATTTCCCCAATGTAGAGGAGACCACATTGTAAGAAGTGAATGTGGTAAGCCAGATTGAGTAAAGCGCAGATAAAGAACTTCTTCGTCTGGAAGGTGTGTTTTGGCCCTTGGATACTGAGGGAGGGAGGAAGGAAGTAAATGGACAGGTGTTACGCCTTCAGTTGCAGGGCAAGGTGCCACGGGGCTGTGGTGGTATATTTGGAGTGAAGTAGGGGTGGGCCAAGGTGTTCTGGAGGGAACAGTCCCTGTGGAACGCTGACAAGGGTGGGGAGGGGGAACGTGTGTCTGGTGGTGGCATCCCTCTGGAGGTGGCGGAAACGGCGACTAATGATCCTCTTAATTTTGTTGCTAGTGGGATGGTAGGTAAGGACAAGGAGGATCTATTGCTGTTGTGAGAGGAGGTGAGGGCCGAAGTGTGGGAGATGCGTTGGACCCAACTGAGGGCCTTGCCTGCTGAGCTTTTCCAGCAATTTGTTTTGTTTGGCCCTTTATCTCAACACTCTGCCTTTTGCAGTTAGTCAATCCTCCAACCATTTCCATACCTTGCCCCTAATATGAGCTCTTATTTCGTGGCCTCTGCCACACTTTGTGTAGTTCTTATTCATTTTTTTATTCGTGGGCAGCAGGCATTGCTGGTTGGCTGGCATTTATTACCTGTCCTCTCATCTCCTTGAGAAGGTGGTAGTGAACCACCTTCTTGAACTGCAGCGGTTCACATGCTGTAGGTAGACCCACAATGCCCTGAGGGAGGGAATTCCAGAATTTTGACTCAGTGACAGTGAAGGAATGGCAATATATCTCCAAGTCAGGATAGTTGGCTGAGGAAGGGTCACCTGACCGGAAGCGTTAACTCTGTTTTTTCCTTCACAAATGCTGCCAGACCTGCTGAGCTTTTCCAGCAACGTTGTTGTTGTTGTTGCTCAGGATGGTTGACTGGTTTGGAGGGGAACTTGCAGATGGTATTCCAGTATCTTAGCTGCTCTAGTCTTTCTAGCTGGAAGTGGCTATGGCTTTGGATGGTGCTGAGGAAGTATTTTTGGTGAATTCCTGCAGTGCATCTTGTAAATAGTAGCAGTAATGGATAGTGTGTATCGGTGTAGAGGGAGTGGATGCTTATGGATGTGGCACCAATCAAGCGGGTGCTTTATCCTGATGTTGTCAAGCTTCTTCAGTGTTGGTGGAGCTACACCCATCTGACAAGTGGGGAGTATTCAATCTTACTCCTGACTTGTGCCTTGTAGATGGTGGACAGGCTCTGGAGAGTCAGGAGGGGAGTTGCTCACTGCAGGATTCCTCGCATTTGAACTGCTCTTGCAACTGCTGTTTCCAGTTCGGTTTCAGTTCAGTTTCTGGCCAATGGTACCACCACTGAATGTTAGGATGCAGTGGTTAGATTCTCTTATTGGAAATGATCATTGCCTGGCATTTGTTTGGTGTGAATGTTACTTGCCACTCATCAGCCCAGTTTTACAAAGTTTTTGACTTGTTGTAGCTTGGTAAAATTGAATAGCTTGTTTGACTATTTCAGAGGGTAGTATAGAATCAACCACATTGCTGTGGGTTTGGAGTTTACATGGAGCCCAGTCTGGATAAGAGGGTGGTTTTCTTTCGCTAGGGGACATTAGTGAAGCAGTTGGATTTTTATGACAGTTTTTTCCTTCCATGTACGATATACAGACCGATGTTTAGCTGAAGATTTATTAATTAGTTGAATTCATATTGCGCTAGCTGCTGCTATGATGGAGATTAAACCCACATCCCCAGAGCATTCACCTGGGCCTGTGAAGTCTAGTGACATCACCACTAAGCCACAAGATGCTCCTTATGGAAAGGGAGGAAGTGATTGAGCAGTTTAAGTTGGATATGTGAGGATAGGTGTGTAGAACAGGCCTATACTCTGCTGGAGTTCAGAAGAGTGAGAGGTGATTGCATTGAAATATGTAAAATTTTGGGAGGGCAGATGTTAAAAGGCTAAATGACAAAGTAATGAGGTTTCGGTGCTTCATTGTCTAAATTTGAGCGCTCTTGGTGTTGGAGCTGGCTCTCTGTCATTTGCTAACTGCTTGTTTTCATGGACAGGAAAATCTAATTGGAACTTTGCTGGCCATTTTCGGGAACCTTGTCATCAGCATCTCTCTCAATGTACAGGTGAGTTCCAGCCTTGGAAATTGAGTTCCAAGTTGTTTGCTGATAGTGATGCTTGTGGCTGTTCCTTTGCTTCTGCGTCTAATACCTGTTTGTTAATGAAAGGAATTCTGGGGGGGAAAAATGGCATGTTCACATCTTATAGATGGTTAAAGCATCTTTCATTTAGTGAGCTGGAGTAAGTTGTCCGTGTGTAAGACTGCACGGTACTTAAGACAACATTAACTAGCACGATGCTATCTGTACCTTCCTTGCAACTTGCTGTATTTTTATTCAAACAACTTGGTCTTAAGCTTTTCCCAATCATCAAGGCTCCCACTAATCCATGTGGCATTGTGCTGCATCTTTCAATGTGATACTGTCCTTAACTAACTTAGTTAGCTACAGATGATGACCTTCTCATAGAGTCTTAGTTCCTCAGTAGAATACATCTTCTTTGAGAGTTATGAAATAACTCCTACTAGTGCTTCTCTACCATCTTCCATTTTAACCTATTTACCTGCTTCACTTCAGTTAACACTATCCTTTTATGGTTGTAATTGCCTTTGTTTAATTTGGAGATGTTAGTTTCAGACTCAAATTTCTTGCCCTCACACTGAATGACACTTGGTTTTAACGAGAGGACCCTTTTCTGTGAGGTCATTAATTAATTCTGTCAGGTTATGCAGTACAAGCTGTATAATTTGTTTGGTTCCAGAATGTAACGTTCTAAGGAACCATCCCAAATGTACTCATCAACTCATCTAGGCTATTATTACCAGTTTCATTTATGCAGTATATGGGGAGATTTTATTATAATACCACCTTTCAAGCACTCTAGTTCTTGATTTTAAACATTAATCAAGGGATGTGTGTGTGTGTACCAGGCATGAAAACTGATGTTTATCCTTTAATCAATTGTATTGAATTTGTAATTTACTGTAAATTACAAAAGACCCCTGGCCAAGCTCCACTCTTTGCAATTTTAGCCTCAATCTATAGCAAGGATATTGAAGAATGAAGCAAGTGCAACATAGGTTCACAAGGATTATTCTAGAACTGAGAGATCATTTGTTACTGAGAAAGATTGAACAGGACTTCATTACTTTCAGAAAAAAGAGAGATCTGACTAAAACACTTAAATTATGAAAATAAAACCAAGAACTGCATATACTGGAAATCTGCAACAGAACTGATGAAGGGTCACAATGGCCACAGTTCACATACTGGAAGATGTTGAGATTGGCTAACATGGTGCCACTGTTTAAGACAGGTAGTAAAGAAAAGCCAGGGGACTGTATACTGGTGATCCTGACATCAGTGGTGGACATGTTGGAGGGGATTCTGAGGGACAGGATTTACATGTATTTGGAAAGGGAAGGACTGATTAGGGATAATGAACATGGCTTTGCCTCATTAACTTGATTGCCGTTTTTCAAAAAAAACTCAGGATTGACAAAGGCAGAGTGGTGGACGTGATCTATATGGACCAAAACCAAAGTGGTTGGAAAAGCTCAGCAGGTCTGGCAGCATCTGTGAAGGTAAAAACAGAGTTAACATTTCAGGTCTGGTGACCCTTCCTCAGAACTGGTGGTAGCTGGGAAAACGTCAGTTTATATGCAGAAAGTAGGGAGGTGGGTGGGGTAGGGAGTAAACGATAGGATAGAGCCCAAAGAAAGAGAGACGGTTGGACAGACAAAGGAGTTGCTAACGATCAGGCTGGGAGTGTGAATAGTTGTTAATGGGGACTGTTAGGCTCTAAACTCTCCTATGTCCCAGCCCCCTACCCCGCACACCAGGCTTTATTACCACATAGCCTGCCATTTCACAGCCTGTGTTGTTAATCACTAACAGTCCCCATTAACAACTATTCACCCTTCCAGCCTGATTGTTAGCAACTCCTTTGTCTGTCCAACTGTCTTTCTCTGTCTCTTTGGGCTCTATCCTATCGTTTACTCCCTACCCCACCCACCTCCCTGTTTTCTGCATATAAACTGACGTTTTCCCAGCCACCACCAGTTCTGAGGAAGGGTCACCGGACCCTAAACGTTAACTGTTTTTTCCCTTCACAGATGCTACTAGACCTGCTGCGCTTTTCCAGCAACTTTGTTTTTGTTCCTGATTTACAGCATTCGCAGTTCTTTCCATGATCTGTATGGACTTCCGTAAGGTGTTCAACGAGGTTCTGCATGGCAGACCGGTTAACAAGGTTAGATCACTTGAAGTACAGGGAGGACTAGCCATTTTGATACCAAACTTGCTGGAGGGTGATGAATAGTAGAACCCCTATAGTGTAGAAGTGGGTCATTCAGACCAGTGAGTCCACACTGAACCTCCAAAGAGCATCCCACCCAGATCCACCCCTTACCCTATCCCTGCATTTCCCACCCCAGACGCTATCAGCAATTTAGCATAGCCGATCCACCTAACCTGCACATCTCTGGACTGTGGGAGGAAAAGGGAGCACACGGGGGAAACCCATGCAGACACAAGGAGATTGTATGGAGTTTGCACAGATAGTTGCCCAAGGCTGGATTTGAACCTGGGTCCCTGGCGCTGGTGAGGTAGCAGTGCTAACTACTGAGCCACTGTGGTGGTGGAGGGTTGCTTTTTTGGACTGGAGGCCTGTGACCAGCAGCGCACTGCAGTGATTGGTGCTGGGTCCACGGCTTTTCGCCATTTCTATAAATGATTTGTATCTGAATACAAGTAGTATGGTTGGTAAATTTGCAGATGACTCCAAAATTGCTGTTGTAGTGGACAGCAAAGAAGGTTTTCTCGGTACAACAGGACCTAATCGGATGGGCTAATGGGCCGAGGAGTGGCAGGTGCAGTTTAATTTAGATAAATGTGAGATGCTGCATTTTGGAAAGGCAAGTCATGGCAGGACATGTAGACTTAATGATAAAGTCCTAGGGAGTGTTGCTGTCGAAAGAGTACAGGTTCATAGTTCCTCGAAAGTGGAATTGCAGGTAGACAGAATTAGTGAAGAAGGCGTTTGGTATGCTTGCCTTTAATGGGCAGTGCATCAAGTATAGGAATTGGGATGTTGGTTAGGCTGCGTTTTGAATACTGCATTCAATTCTGGTCTCTGCTATAGGAAGGATGTTGTGAAACTTGAAAGAGTTCAGAAAAGCTTTACCTGGATGTTACCAGGGTTGAAGGGTTTAAGCGATGTTGGGAGAAGCTGAATAGGCTGGGGCTATTTTCCCTGGAGCGTTGGAGGCTGAGAAGTAGCCGAAGAGGTTAGTAAAATCATGAGGGGCATGGATAGGGTGAATAGTTAACATCTTTTCCCCAGAGTAGGGGAGTCCAAAACTAGAGGGCATAGGTTTAAGGTGAGGGTGGAAAGATTTAAAATGTAGGGAAGGGGGCAATGTTTTCACACAGGGTGGTGCATGTGTGGAATAAGCTGCTAGAAGATGTAGTGCAGGCTGGTATGGTTACAACACTCAAGAGGCATCTGGATGGGTATATGAATAGGAATGGTTTAGAGGGATATGGGCCAAATGCTGGCAAATGGGACTAGATCAGATTGGGATGTCTGGTTGGCTTGGATGAGTTGGACCCGAGGGTCTCTTTCCGTGCTGCACAACACAATGACTTTAAGGGTCTTCGGATCTGAAATGTTAACTCTGTTCTTTCTTCTCACATACTGCCAGACCCATCAAGTTTTTGCAATAATTTCTGTTTTGGTCCCTTTAAAAGTATGAAGGGGTTCTGCAAGGTAGATATGCAGTGGTTGAGATTGGATTCTGTAGTGCCTGTTTCTTGGTCACTTTGTATTTTTTGGTTCTAAAATGGCTTCTTTGACTTTTACTGACCCTGTTGATGCCGAATTCTCCAGATGACATTAGTAAAGAGATTAGCATTCATACTATGTATGCCAACATCATACACGTGAGCGGTTTGTGACGTTAGTGTACAATGTTAATGTTTGCACTGCTATTTCAGAGTTGCATGTTACGACTTGTATGTGCTCTCCCGCATTTAAGTGGCCATCAGCACTACTTTAGAGTGATCATTAGCTATTCACAGATTTGCTTGTATAGGTACTCTGACAGTTGTTGCAATTCTACATGATCTTGTTACTTTTCAAAAAGTTTCAGAGGCCTTCAGAGAGTGATATTTAGCAGGCACTGTAGTGCTTAATGGCCAAGTATTGATTCCTCAATGACCGACACAAAAACAGTTTGTCTGGTCGTTATCAGATTGCTGTTTCTGGAACTTCCCTTTGTGTGAATAACTGCTTTGTTTCCTACATCAACACAGTGATTATACTTCACAAGTGAAGCTGGTTGTAGAGCACTTTTGGGACGTTTTGTACTCCTGTGATCTGCTTAAGTATAAAGGTTTTTTTTTTTTTGGACTTCTACACCCAATGATGTATGCATTTTTGCTTTCTACCCAAGAAGGATGATGTGGAGAGGATGTTCCCTGTCATGTGGGTATCTGAAATTAAGAGTTTATGTTTAAATATCAGGAGTTGACCACTTGAAAAATAGTGAAATTCTCTTCTGAGGCATATGAATCTTTGGAAACTTCTTCCTGAAAGGTGGTGGAAGTAGAATCCTTGACTTTTTTTTTTAAGGCAGTAATAAATAGATTATTGTTAAGCAAGGGGTGCGGTGATATTGGGGCAAAAAGTAAAATCACCATAGTCCCAGAGGACCGTAGGGATGTTCTCTGATTAGAAAGAGATGACTGGTGGTTTCACCTGAGGGTCGTCATGCCTCAGGAGAGGTGAGATTTGAGAAAGAATCCTTTGTGGTGACTTCAGCTAGTGTGGGAATTGAACCCAAGCTGATCAGGTAGACTGATATGAATCTAAGGTTACAATTGGATTAATTGGCAAAGTAGGTTTGAGACTGAATGGCCTATCCTTACTTCATGTTTGTTTAATAGATTTGACTTAAAGGGGTTACAGTATTTGATTCTTAGGGTGAAAGGATTGTTCTTTCGAGTGATTCTGTAGAATGGACCTGCAACACAAAACTAGGACCAGAAGTGGACATTTCCCTTTGAGCCTGCTCTGCCATTCAAATTATCATGGCTGCTCCTCTGTCTCAATGCTATATTCCTGCTTTTATCCCATACACCTTGATTCCTCTAAAATTTAAGAGTTTATTTATCTTCTCCTTGAGTAAATGACTTGGCTTCTCAGCCTTTTATGGTAGAGAAGTCCACAGCTTCACTACTGAGTGAAGAAGTGTTTTCTCATCTCTGTCCTAAATGGCCTACCCACATCTAGAGGCTGAAGCTTGGTTTTAGACTCCCACAACCAGGGGAAACGTTCCCCATACATCCAATCTGTTGAGCACTGTTATTATTTCACACATTTCAACAAGATTTGCTCTCAGAATCATAGAATCCCTAAAGTGTAGAAAAAGGCCATTTGACAGAGTCTGCAGCAACTCTCTGAAGAGCAACCCACACAGATCCAGCTCCCTACCCTATAATCCCTCATTTGCCATGGTTAATCCACCCAGCCTACACATCCCTGGACATTACAGGACAGTTTAGAATCATAGAATCCCAGAATCCCTACAGTGTGGAAACCAGCCCTTTGGCCCAACAAGTCCACACTGACCCTCAGAGCATCCTACCCAGACCCATCTCCCTGTAATCCACCAAATCTACACATCCCTGAACACTATGGGCAATTTAGCATGGCCAATCCACCTAGCCTGCACAACTTTAGACTGTGGGAGGAAACCAGAGCACCCAGAGGAAAATGTGGGAGAATGTGCAAACTCCGCACGTACAGTCGCCTGAGGCTAGCAGTGCTAACCACTGAGCCACCGTGCTGTCCTATCCTTGTAAACTGTACTGAATAGAGACCCAGTCAAACCTCTGCTCACAGAGATAGTCCTGAGACCACCTCCATCTCTCCTTGTAAGGTAGTCCTGCCACCCTCATATGTGTCACATGAATGTTTTGCTGCACTCTAAATAGCAAACCAATCCTTTCTTAGATAGGAAGACTAAACCTGCAAGCATTATTCCAGGTGTGGCCTTAGAAGGTCCTGTATAATTGCAGTAAGAGATCCTTACTTTTGAATGCAAATCCTCTCGCAATGAGTGTTGAATATATCATTTTGCCTTATTAACTGATTACAGCATATGCTATCTACTTTTATTGATAGGTGTACAATGATACCAAGATCTATCTATATATTCACATTTCCCAATATATATCTCTCTTTAAATAATACTCTTCCTTTCAGTTTTTCACACTGAAGTGTATAACTTGACATTTAGCTATGTTATACTGCATCTGCCATGTTTTTGCCCACTCATTCAACTTATCTAAATCACCCTGAAGCTTCCTTGCATCCTCCTCACAACCTTGTGCAGTTTTGTGTTGGCATGTGGGAGAATAAAAACCCATTTATTTCCACTATTCTTGTGTATTGTCTGTCAACCAATTCTCGATCCATGCCAATACATTACCCTTGTCCTATGTGCTTTAACTTTTGCTTACTAGCCACTTATGAGGGACTTTTCAGAAGGCTTCTGAAAATCCAAATACACCACACCTACTCATTCTCCTTTTTCTATTCTATTAGTTACATCCTCAAAGTTCCATTTAGGTTTATTATTTAGGGATAGTCATTGTGGTATTATTGATGTACACTTAATTCAGAGACCCAGGTAACGTTCTGGGGACCTGTGTTCGAATTCCCGTAAAACAGATGGTGAAATTTGAATTCAATAAAAGTCTGGAATTAAGAGTCTAATGATGACAAGGAATCCATTGTTAATTGTTGAAAAAACCCATCTGGTTCACTAATGTCCTCTCAGGAAGAAAATGCCATCTTTCTCTTGGTCAGGCCTACACGTGACTCCAGACCCACAACAATGTGGCTGGCGCTTGACAGCTTTCTGGACAATTAGGAATGGGCAATAACTATTGGCCTGGGCAGTGATGCCCCCCTCCTGTGAATGAATTAAAAAAAAAAAATTGTTGGCTTTGTTTGATCCTGTTAATGCTTTTTAAGTGTTCAGTTATCATGTCTTTTGTCATTGTCTCTTGCATTTTTCTCTACTAATTTTTGACTAACTGGTCTTGATTCAGTTTTTTTTCCTCATTCTCATTTTAGGTAATGTGGTTACATTTGCCACCCTCCAATCTGTAGGAACTGCTCCTTCGTCTATAGAATTTTGGAAGATGACCATCAGTATTTCCAGGGATGCTCCCTTTTGTACTCTGGAATGTAGATTATTAGACCCTGGTGATCTGTCAGCATTTAACCCCATTAATTTCCCAACAATATTTTCTTATTCATACTCATCTCCTTCAATTCTGCCCCCTCTTTGGACCCTCGGCTCCCTAACATTTCTGGGAGGTTATTTGCGCTTTCATTAGTGAAGACAGAACCAAAATGTGTTCAATTCTTTCATTTCTTTAATCCCCAATTCTGATTGTAAGGGTCCTACGTTTATCTTTATTAATCTTTTTCTCTTCACATATTTGTAGAAGCTTATACGGTCAATTTCCATGTTGCCTGCAGTTTTACACTCATACTCTTTTTTTCCCCTCTTTTGTTAGTTTTGCAGTCACGTTGCAATGCTTTCTGTATTTGTGTTGATATACAGAGTCATAGAGTCCTATAGCATGAAGACAGACTGGTCCATGCCAACCAAAATGTCCATTCACGCTAACCCCATTTCTGTGCACTTGTCCCATATCCTTCTAAACCTTTCCTATCCATGCATTTGTCCAAATTCCTTTTTACATGTTGTTAATGTACCCGCCTCAAACACTTCTGTTGGCTGTTCATTCCATATGCATAACACCTCTGTGTATATATAAAAAAAAAAAATTGCCCCTTGGGTTCCCATGTATTCTTTCCCCTCTTACCTTAACCTGGAAAAAAGACTGAGTGCATTCACCCTATCCATGCCTCTCATGATCTTGTACACTTCTATAAAATCGCCCCTCAGTCTCTAAAGAAAAAAGTCCTAGCCTGTCCAACCTCTCCCTATGACTCAGTCCCTTGAGTCCTGGCAACTTTCTATATATGGGGAATTTGAACTTTCACAAAGCAGAATGAGAATACACAGCAGTTATCAACTCTCTTACATTTAAAGTCAGGAACAAAATAATTGGCACACACTTACACTTAGGGTGCCAGGTATTTTTATCTTCCAGATTAATGTAGTCACAGCTAATGTGTTCCTGTGGCATATTCTCACAGTTAGGATATTTTAATCAGGAAGTCATGAGCCTTTTTGCAGCATCTCTGATCTCAGTCTCAGATTTAAAATTAACAACTGACGGTATACATCACAAAAGTACCGCTGCATTCTGTTCCCCATAGAGTAGATCCTGAACATATGCAGGCTTAAGCTGGAGATTCCACATTCATTTACAAGGAATTAAGTTTCTCGGTTATACCAAGATTTTTCTTCTAGCTTTTTTTTTTGTTGACCGATTTAAGACTTCTGTTTTTTCCAGTGTCCCACTCCCTCTGGGCTTCATCTCTTGTAGCCTCTTTTCCTTTTCTTTGACCCACTTCACTGACACCACCTCTCTTTCCCATCCCTGCCCGTCACTGACTCCTCTTCCCTCAGTCTACTTTGCTGTCACCTCCTCTATTCCTGCATTCCCCTTCACTGACGTCTCCTTGCGGGCTGCTTTGCTAAACACCTCAATCCATAATTGTTTTTGATTATCTGGCATTTTAATTCTGATCTCTGGGTTTTGCACTGAGCCAGTGAAGTTCAACATAAGCCATAGGGAAAATGCTTCATCTTTCATTTGGATACTTGCCTTTCATGCTCAACACCTTTTCAAGTTATTGAAGATGAAAGAACAGGTTGAGAAAGTGACTAAATAAACTTTGAAATCCTGGTCTTAATAAATAGGACCTTAGAGTATAAAACTCACAAATTTGTGTTAAGTTTGCATAAATCACTAGTTAGGCCTCAGCAGTTCTGGGTTCTGCACTTTATTAGGGATGTGAAGACATTGGAGAGTGCAGGAAAGATTTACTGGAATGGTTCAAGGAATGAAGAACTTTACATCACAGATTGAAGACACTTGGATTGTTTTTCTTGGAGAAAAGAAAGTTGAAAGGAGATTTGATGGAGGTGTTTGAAATCCTGAGGGGTCTAGACAGAGTAGATACGGTGACACTGTTTCCATTGTTGGAAGGATTGTGAAGAAGGTCCATATCGAGCTGGATTGTGGTGGAGGCAGATTCAACTAAGACCTTTGATAGGCAATTTGTTTATCACCTGAAAAGAGGAGATGTGCAGTGCTTCAGGGAGAAGGTGGGAGAGTTGTAGTACATCGATTGTTCCATTGGAGAGCAAGCAGAGACATGATGGGTTTAATGGCCTCAATGCTGTAATCCTTCTGAAGGTTTGAGATTCTGAGGATGATGAGACTTAGATGGGAACTTAGTGGCACTCATGTTCCTATGTATCTCCTCTCCTTACCACTTTGGTGTCATGTGTTTAGGAGGCACTGTCAAAGTTGCTGTGATGTATCTTGTGTGCTTTCAATGTGCCAGTGGTGAAGAATACATGTTGATGATGACTGCCAGGGCATTGATCAAGAGGACTGTTTTGCTTTGGGTAGTAAGACGCTTCTTGAGTATTAGAAACTACACTTGTACTCTCCACTTGCCTAGTTTTTGGTTGCAGTCTAGATCTGTGCTTAATGAATGCTCTTGAAGAGTCAGGGATTGAGGTTACTTGCAGATCTCTTGTAGTTTGATTGATCCAGTTATATTTCTGGTCAGTGTTATCTTCCCAAGGTGTTAAAAGTGAAGATTTCAGTGATGGTAATCCCATTAAATGTCAAAGGGATGTCTACCTGATGCCATTAGAGTTCATGAGTCCAGAATCAACGTTAAAACCTCTCCGTGCAATTCCTTCCTGATTGTATGCCACTGTGCTGCTACTTCTGCTGGACCTGCCTGTCAGGAGGAAAAGCATATTCTGGGATGGTGGTGTCTGGGACATTGTAAGGTAGAATTCCATGCATGATGACTGTCAGGCTGTTGCTTGACTGGTCTGTGGGTCAATTCTACTAATTTTGGCACAGCCGTCCATGGTAATGTGGAAAACCTTGCAGGGGCAACAAAGCACATGTAGCTTTGCTGGGTGGTCTGTTTGATCTTATTCAGTTTCCTAGTGAGCTGGCATCTGCACGATCCTTTTCTCCTGGTAGCTGGCTGCAGTTCACTCTTGCCTGATATCTTGCTAGGTGAAATCCCAGTCGCTGCCACTGTCAAATTGGTGTGTCTCCGTCATGGCTGCCTCCTTATTGTTCTGGCATGGCCTGGAAAGACTGCACCTTTCAGGTATCTGGAGTGAGAAAAGGGCTGAGGGTTGGTTGTGATGTGTGAAGAGGGTAAGTGTGTTCTTAGACCATGTACAACTTATTTATAAGATATTGGGATGAAGGAGGAATGGGATTTGAGAAGAATGCGCCTATCCCCTCAGTTATTTTCTGCTGTCTGAGGTTGTAAACCACCTTCTACAAGAGAGATGTTAATGTGTGTTGTGGAATTTCAGTAATGTCGCTGCTATGCTTGAATAGTTGGTAAGCTGTGGGATGTAGATAATAGATTTAGAGCAATGCTAATTGTGGGTGGGTGACGCAAAGCACATTAATTTCCTTTTATCTATTCGTGGGTTGTGAGTATTGCTGTCTGGGCCGTATTTATTGCTTCTGGTTGTAGTGTAGAAGGTGGCGGTGAACTGCCTTCTTGAACTGCTACAGTCTGTGTGTTGTAGCTAGGCCCACGGTGCCCTTAGGGACCAAATTCCAGGATTTTGACCCACAATGAAAGAATGGCAGTATGTTTCCAAGTCAGGAGGATAAGTGGCTTGGAAAAGAATTGTAGCTGATGGTGTTCCCATGTATTGGCTGCACTGACGTTTTTAGATGGTAAAGATTGTGTTTACAAGATGCTGTATAAAGAGCCTTGGTGAATTTCTGCGGTGTATTTTGATGACGGTGCACAGTGCCGCTACTAGTGTCAGTGAAGGAGGCAGTAGATGTTTGTGAATGTGGTGCCAATCAAGTGGGTTGCCTTATCCTGGATTGCATCAAAATTAACCATTTTAGGTGTATTTAGTATCTTCGTCTTCGTCTTCTAGAGTTCCGTCTCACGAGGGTAATGTACTGAAAATCAAACCCTATTATTCCCAGAGCTATAACAAAAGTTCAAGATTTTAACAACATATATAGAATTTTCCAATTTGCCTGTCTTTTAGATCCAGCATGACAGACAGAAAGCACGGAGTAGGTTTCTGTACTTCAGAAGAATTAATTCAGCAGGGGGGATGGGAACCTGAATTGTAGCTCCAGTGTACAGGAGGTTGAATAGTGAGGTCATGAATAAGGTTTCAATGTCACAGGAGTGCACCGGCAGGCAGGAAGGTGGTTTGAAGTGTGTCTACTTCAATGCCAGGAGCATCCCGGAATAAGGTGGGTGAACTCGCAGCATGGGTTGGTACCTGGGACTTCGATGTTGTGGCCATTTCAGAGACATGGATAGAGCAGGGACAGGAATGGTTGTTGCAGGTTCCGGAGTTTAGATGTTTCAGTAAGATCAGGGAAGGTGGTAAAAGAGGGGGAGGTGTGGCATTGTTAGTCAAGGACAGTATTACAGTGGCAGAAAGGACGCTTGATGAGGACTCGTCCACTGAGGTAGTATGGGCCGAGGTTAGAAACAGGAAAGGAGAGGTCACCCTGTTGGGAGTTTTCTATAGGCCTCCGAAAAGTTCCAGAGATGTAGAGGAAAGGATTGCAAAGATGATCCTGGATAGGAGCAAAAGTAACAGGGTAGTTGTTATGGGGGACTTTAACTTTCCAAATATTGACTGGAAACGCTATAGTTCGAGTACTTTAGATGGGTCAGTTTTTGTCCACTGTGCAGGAGGGTTTCCTGACACAGTATGTAGATAGGCCAACAAGAGGCGAGGCCACATTGGATTTGGTACTGGGTAATGAACCAGGCCAGGTGTTAGATTTGGAGGTAGGTGAGCACTTTGGTGATAGTGACCACAATTCGGTTACGTTTACTTTAGCGATGGAAAGGGATAGGTATATACCGCAGGGCAAGAGTTATAGCTGGGGGAAAGGCAATTATGAGGCAATTAGGCAAGATTTAGGATGCATAGGATGGGGAAGGAAACTGCAGGGGCTGGGCACAATTGAAATGTGGAGCTCGTTCAAGGAACAGCTACTGCGTGTCCTTGAGAAGTATGTACCTATCAGGCAGGAAGGAAGTGGTCGAGCGAGGGAACCGTGGTTTACTAAAGAAGTTGAATCTCTTGTCAAGAGGAAGAAGGAGGCTTATGTAGAGATGAGGCGTGAAGGCTCAGTTAGGGCGCTTGAGAGTTGCAAGTTAGCCAGGAAGGACCTAAAGAGAGCTAAAGAGCCAGGAGGGGACATGCGAAGTCTTTAGCAGGTAGGATCAAGGAAAACCCTAAAGCTTTCTATAGGTATGTCAGGAATAAAAGAATGACCAGAGTAAGATTAGGGCCGGTCAAGGACAGTAGTGGGAAGTTGTGCATGGAGTCCGAAGAGATAGGAGAGGCGCTATATGAATATTTTTTGTCAGTGTTCACACAGGAAAAAGACAATGTTGTCGAGGAGAATATTGAGATACAGGCTATTCGACTAGATGGGATTGAAGTTCATAAGGAGGAGGTGTTAGCAATTTTGGAAGGTGTGAAAATAGATAAGTCCCCTGGGCCGGATGGGATGTATCCTGGGATTCTCTGGGAAGCTAGAGAGGAGATTACAGAGCCTTTGGCTTTGATCTTTATGTCGTCATTGGCTTCAGGAATAGTGCCCGAAGACTGGAGACTAGCAAATGTTGTCCCCTTGTTCAAGAAGGGGAGTAGAGACAACCCTGGTAATTATGGACCAGTCAGCCTTACTTCGGTTGTGGGTAAAGTGTTGGAAAGGACTATAAGAGAAAGGATTTATAATCATCTAGAAAGGAATAATTTGATTAGGGATAGTCAACATGGTTTTGTGAAGGGTAGGTCATGCCTCACAAACCTTATTGAGTTCTTTGAGAAGGTGACCAAACAGGTGGATGAGGGTAAAGCGGTTGATGTGGTGTATATGGATTTCAGTGAAGCGTTTGATAAGGTTCCCCATGGTAGGCTATTGCAGAAAATAAGGAGGGATGGGATTGAGGGTGATTTAGTGGTTTGGATCAGAAATTGGCTAGCTGTAAGAAGACAGAGTGGTGGTTGATGGGAAATGTTCATCCTGGAGTTCAGTTACTAGTGGTGTACTTCAAGGATCTGTTTTGGGGCCACAGCTGTTGTCATTTTTATAAATGACCTGGATGAGGGCGTAGAAGGATGGGTTAGTAAATTTGCGGATGACGCCAAAGTCGGTGGAGTTGTGGATAGTGCGGAAGGATGTTGCAGGTTACAGAGGGACATAGATAAGCTGCAGAGCTGGGCTGAGAGGTGGCAAATGGAGTTTAATGTGGAAAAGTGTGAGGTGATTCACTTTGGAAGGAGTAACAGGAATACAGAGTACTGGGCTAATGGTAAGATTCTTGGTAGTGTAGATGAGCAGAGAGATCACTGAAAGTTGCCACCCAGGTTGATAGCATTGTTAAGAAGGCGTACGGTATGTTAGGTTTTATTGGTAGAGGGATTGAGTTTCGGAGCCATGAGGTAATCTTGCAGCTGTACAAAACTCTGGTGCGGCCGCACTTGGAGTATTGCGTACAGTTCTGGTCACCGCATTATAGGAAGGATGTGGAAGCATTGGAAAGGGTACAGAGGAGATTTACCAGGATGTTGCCAGTTATGGAGGGAAGGTCTTATGAGGAAAGGCTGAGGGTCTTGAGGCTGTTTTCGTTGGAGAGAAGAAGGTTAAGAGGTGACTTAATAGAGACATACAAGATGATCAGAGAATTAGATAGGGCGGACAGTGGGAGCCTTTTTCCCCGGATGGTGATGGCTAGCACGAGGGGACGTAGCTTTAAATTGAGGGGTGATAGATATAGGACAGATGTCAGAGGTAGGTTCTTTACTCAGAGTAGTAAGGGCGTGGAATGCCCTGCCTGCAACAGTAGTAGACTCGCCAACTTTAAGGGCATTTAAATGGTCATTAGATAAACATATGGATGATAATGGAATAGTTTAGGTCAGATTGGTTTCACAGGTCGGCGCAACATCGAGGGCCAAAGGGCCTGTACTGCGCTGTTATGTTCTATGTACTACAAATAAAGAGTCTAGCTGCAAGAAAACAATTATAAACCATTGGCTTATAACTCAACTAATTAAATCTCTAACTTCCTTATGAGCTTGTGCGCCCTCGAGAGAGAGCGCTCCCTCTCTTGCTCTCTCGCTCCCCCCCCCACACCAAACACTCAGTGCGTGCATGGAAAAGAAAGGACAATTATGGGTGAAGGGCAAAACTGGGAGAGCTGTTGAGTGGCCTGTTCGCAGGATTTGCTGAGATGATTCTTGTGTTGATTTTCTTCAAATGCTTTCACTTGTTTGCAGGAGGCACAGGGTGACTGGCTCACAGTTATAAAGGTCTATGATTATTAATAAAAAACACCACTTACAGCACTGCTGAAGGAAAAAATAAGCAAGATTTCCTGCAGAGAACTGATGGTTTCTCACTATCTTATCTGCAGTTCCAAACTGTTCAGCTCACTGAGAACCAATCACACTGCTTTTGGCAGGCAGAAGGTGTTTGTCTTCGATAACAGGTCATTGGTCCACAGACCAATCAGCTACTTGTTGCTGGCTGGATCTCTATTTGTGCAGAGCCCTTAGCTTCAACTCCTCTGCAAATCATATTTCAAATGCTGCTTGAACCAGCACCTGTGGAAATAATACTTAGATGCTTTACCAAAACTACTTCAATCCCTCAGTGTAATTCTTGCCTTTTTAAAAAAAAGTTTTTATTTCCCCATTTCAGACCACAATGAAGAATAAGAGAAAAATAAAAGACTGTCTTTACAGCAGTTCCCCAGGATTAAGGATGATTTTCTTCCGTCCCAGAGTTGTGGAACCTGAGGTGACTATACACTCCAATGCTGGACACACAAACCCTGGCACAGGAGGGCGAGTGGGATGCTCGGGTTTTGGTGTACTGTTCCACTGTGTGTGTGCTTGGCCTCCACTTGAGCTGCTTGAAGATGCTCAAGATAGTTGGTGCCTTTGCAGATGCTTCTTCTCTAGTTTGGCTAAGAGATTTCCATAAGTTGAGATTTAGCAGGACTCCGTTTTCTTGCAGAGGCTTTGAGGGCTTCCTTGAAATGGTTCCTCTGCTGCCCTCAAATGTTTGCCATGATAATGTTTGTTCAGATGGCTTGTGTCAGAAGTCTTGTCAGACATGCAGATGATGTCCCTTTTGAGATGCAGTGGATTGACAGTAAACAGTGCCCTGATGTTGAGAATTCAGGCCTGAGAAATAACACTGATATTAGACCTCCTAAATTGAGATTGAATTTGAGCATATCGAGGAAGAATTGCTGGTGATGTTTCTTGAGAGATTTCAAATGTCTATGTTATCCATGTCTAATGCGTAAAGGAAGGCTGATAACTGTTGCTACGTAAGCCATGCGCTTGCTTTGGAGTTTGAGGTCTTTTATCATCAAAAACTCTGATCCTTGAATAGTTGAAAGTAGCACAGGCATACTGGAGATTATTTTTGAATCTCCTCAATGTCTGCCTTCCATTGTGAAGAGGCACCCAAGATATAAGTCTTGATTGATGGAAATTGTTGGTACGTAAGTTGGGATATGGTGCATTGAACAGTGGCTGAGGTTAGTGGAGCTGATTCATGCAAGATGACATTTGAAGATGGATCCTGTAATCTTGCCAGCTTCTCTGAGGCTATTAAACCTCTTGTTGCCATGCATCCAGGTCCTTGGGACCAAAATACTACCATTGAACTCCTCATCCATCTATTTTCACTGTTTCTCATTACGTTTCTGGAGAGCAGCATGCCCCCCTTATTCCTTCACCCCACCTCACTCCCAATGAAGCTATTAAAAACTCTCCTCATTTCCAACAGCTCCACTTAGTCCTTAGTATAGTACCTTCCATTACCCATCATTCTGCTCTCTTTCTCGAATCAGATTCACATGTAGAGTGACTAGCCTTCCTTGTAGGTAGTGCAAATAGGTGGTTATTCTGCTACATTTCACTGTTGGCTCCCACAGAAATCATTAAGAATGGACAAAGTTGGCCTCCTATCTGAATGCATCATGGTGTGATATGGCAACTGCTCTTCCCAAGACCGAAAGAAACTTGAGAGTTGTGGACAATGCCCAGTCTATCATGCAAACCGGCGTCCCATCCGTTGACTTATCTACATTTCCCACTGCATTGGGAAAGAAACCAACATAATCAAAGACCTCTCCCACCCTGGTTGTACAGAAGATATGCAAGTGTATACCTGTGCAAACAGATTCAAGAACAGCTTTTTCCCTGCTGTTATCAGACTTTTGAATGGACCTGTTCAATGTTATTGTTGAACTCTCTGCACCTTCTTGCCAGCTGTAACATTGTATCCTGCACTCTGTTCCGTTACCCTGATACACTCGTATAGTACGATCTGCCTGTAAAGCACATAAGGACACTTTTCAAAGTACCTCGGTATGTGTGACACTAATGAATCAAATCAAAAAATCTTGACTGGAAATCAGGAGGGCAAAAAGGGTACGTGTGATGCCTCGGCAAAAAGGCTTAAGGAGAATCCAAAGGGATTTTATAAATAAATTAAGGACAAAAGGTTAACTAGGGAGAGAATCGGGCCCCTTAAAGATCAGCAGGGCCACCTGTATGTGGAACTGCAGGAGATGGGGGAGATACAAAATACTTGTTTAGTATCAGTGGTTATTGTGGAGAAGGATATGGAAACTCGAGAACTTGGGGAAAATAGATAGATAGCGATAGCTTGAAAAATGTCCATACTACAGAAGTGGTGACGCTGGACGTCTTAAAATGCATAAAGAACAAAGAGAATTACAGCACAGGAACAGGCCCTTCAGCCCTCCAAGCCTGCGCCGATCCAGATCCTCTATCTAAACCTGTCGCCTATTTTCCAAGGATCTGTATCCCTCTGCTCCCTGCCCATTCATGTATCTATCTAGATACATCTTAAATGACGCTATCGTGCCTGCCTCTACCACCTCCACTGGCAATGCGTTCCAGGCACCACCCTCTGCGTAAAGAACTTTCCACGCATATCTTCCTTAAACTTTTCCCCTCTCATCTTGAAATCGTGACCCCTAGTAATTGAGTCCCCCACTCTGGGGAGGGGAATAAAGCTTCTTGCTATCCACCCTGTCTATACCTCATGATTTTGTAGACCTCAATCAGGTGCCCCCTCAACCTCTGTCTTTCTAATGTAAAAGGTCCTAATCTACTCAACCGCTCTTCATAGCTAATGTCCTCCATACCAGGCAACATCCTGGTGAACCTCCTCTGTACCCTCTCCAAAGCATCCACAGAACTGTACGCAGTATTCCAAATGTGGTCGAACCAAAGTCCTATATAACTGTAACATGACCTGCCAACTCTTGTACTCAATACCCCGTCCGATGAATGAAAGCATGCTGTATGCCTTCTTGACCACTCTATTGACCTGTGTTGCCACCTTCAGGGTACAATGGACCTGAACACCCAGATCTCTGTGCATCAATTTTCCCCAGGGCTTTTCCATTTACCATGTAGTTTGCTCTTGAATTGGATCTTCCAAAATGCATCGCCTCGCATTTGCCTGGATTGAACTCCATCTGCCATTTCTCCGCCCAACTCTCCAATCTATCTATATTCTGCTGCATTCTCCGACAGTCCCCTTCACTATCTGCTACTCCACCAATCTTAGTGTCATCTGCAAACTTGCTAATCAGACCATCTATTTCTTCCTCCAGATCATTTATGTATATCACAAACAACAGTGGTCCCAACACGGATCCCTGTGGAACACCACTGGTCACAGCTCTCCATTTTGAGAAACTCCTTTCCCCTACAACTCTGTCTCCTGTTGCCCAGCCAGTTCTCTATCCATCTAGCTAGTACACCCTGGACCCCATGCGACTTCACTTTCTCCATCAGCCTACCATGGGTA
Source organism: Rhincodon typus (assembly GCF_021869965.1). Taxonomy (NCBI): domain Eukaryota; kingdom Metazoa; phylum Chordata; class Chondrichthyes; order Orectolobiformes; family Rhincodontidae; genus Rhincodon; species Rhincodon typus. The sequence continues at coordinate 44,030,447 of NC_063358.1, forward strand.
ACCTTATCAAACGCCTTACTGAAGTCCATGTATATGACATCTACAGCCGTTCCCTCATCTATCAACTTTGTCACTTCCTCAAAGAATTCTATCAAGTTGGTAAGACATGACCTTCCCTGCACAAAACCATGCTGCCTATCATTAATAAGCCCATTTTCTTCCAAATGTAAATAGATCCTATCCCTCAGTATCTTCTCCAGCAGCTTCCCCACCGCTGACGTCAGGCTCACCGGTCTATAATTACCTGATTATCCTTGCTACCCTTCTTAAACAAGGGGTCAATATTATCAATTCTCCAGTCCTCTGGGACCTCACCCGTGCTCAAGGATGCTGCAAAGATATCTTTTAAGGCCCCAGCTATTTCCTCTCTCGCTTTCCTCAGTAACCTGGGATAGATCCCATCCGGACCTGGGGACTTGTCCACCCTAATGCCTTTTAGAATACCCAACACTTCCCTCCCCACCCCCCAATGCTGACTTGACCTAGAGTAATTAGACATCTATCCCTAACCTCAACATCCGTCATGTCCCTCCTCAGTGAATACAGACGCAAAGTACTCATTAAGAATCTTACTCATAAAGGTAGATAAATCCCTGGGACTTGATCAGGTGTACCCTAGAAGTCTGGGAAGCTAGGGAAGTGATTGCTGGGCCCCTTGCTGAGATATTGGTATCATCGATAGCCATGGGTGAGGTGCTGGAAGACTGGAGGTTGGCCAACGTGGTGCCACTATTTAAGAAATGTGGTAAGGAAAAGCCAGGGAACTATAGACCAGTGAGCCTGACGTCAGTGGTGGGCAGGTTGTTGGAGGGAGTTCTGAGGGACAGGATTTACATGTATTTGGAAAGGCAGGGACTGATTAGAGATAGTCAAGATGGCTTTGTGCCTTGAAAGTCATGTCTCATAACTTGATTGTGTTTTTGTGAAGAAGTAACAGAGGACTGATGAGGGCAGAGCAGCTGGCCTTTGATAAGGTTCCTCATGGTAGACTGGTTAGCAAGGTTAGATCACATGGAATACGGGGAGAACTATGCATTTGCATAGAGAACTGGCTCGATGGTAGAAGACAGAAGGTAGTGGTGAAGGGTTGCTTTTCAGACTGGAGGCCTGTGACCAGTGGTGTGCCACAAGAATTGGCACTGGGTCCACTACTTTTCACTATTTTATATAAATGATTTGGATGTGAACACAGGTGGTATGGTTAGTGAGTTTGCAGATGACACCAAAATAGGACAGCTAGTGGACAGCGAAGGTTACCTCAGTGCGACGAGATCTTGATCAGATGGGCCAGTGGGCTGAGGAGTGGCAGATGGAGTTTAGTTTAGATAAATGTGAGGTGCTGCATTTTGGAAAGGCAAATCAGTGCAGGACTTATACACTTAATGGTAAGGCCCTGGGGGGTGCTGCTGTAGAAAGAGACCTTGGCGTGCAGGTTCATAGTTCCTTGAAAGTGGAGTTGCAGGTAGACAGTATAGTGAAAAAGACATTTGGTATGCTTGCCTTCATTGAACAGTGCATTGCATGTAGGAGGGGTAGTCATGTCACGGCTGTACAGGACACTGGTTAGGCCACTATTGGAATACTGTGTGCAGTTCTGGTCTTCCTGCTGTATGAAGAGTGTTGTGAAACTTGAGAGTTCAGAAAAGATATACAAGGATGATATACAAGATTTGGAGGGTTTGAGCTGTAGGGAGAAGCTGAATAGGCTGGGGCTGTTTTCCTTGGACCATCGAAGGCTGAGGGGGGACCTTTTTATAGAGGTTTATAAAATCATGAGGGGCATGGATAGAATAAATAGACAAGGCTTTTTCCTCCAGGGTGGGGTGTCCAAAACTAGAGAGTTAACATGAGAGGGGGATAGATTTAAATAGGACTTGAGGGGCAACTTTTCATACAGAGGGTTGTGTGTGTGTAGAATGAGCTGCCAGAGGAAGGGGTGGAGGCTGGTAAAATTACAACACTTACTAGGCATCTGGATGGGTATATGAATAGGAAGGGTTTAGAGGGATATGGACCAAACGCTGGCAAATGGGACTAGATTAATTTAGGATATCTGGCCACATGGATAAGTTGGACCAAAGGGTCTATTTCCATGCTGTACATCTGACTCTTTCAAAGTACTACTTCAAGTAAATCTCTCATCACAATTCCAGATGTTTAAATTAAACCTGTTATGAGAAAAGGCAAAACTTCAGCTGTGAATAAATCCAATTTAAAAAATTAGGCTTTACTTTTAGGAAGTGTTTAGAATGGTATTATACAAATTAGTAGAGGCAAACAATGTTTTCAAAAGAAAATGATAGGTCAGGATGGGGTAAATGGAACAGGCAGGTACTTGTACGGAACACTAACACAGATGTTGAGTGGTCCATTTTATGTTCTATACAGTAATTCATTTTCAAGACTCAGTTACATGCTGTAATCTAACTGAGGGGCTCAGTGGTTTATATACAAAGACCAGTAAGATTTCTTTGTTGTCCTTGCTCAATGTTTAATATTCAATCTGCATCATTTAAAACTCATCTTGGTGCTGTTTACATGTTGAACATAGGAGCAGGAAAAAATCAAAAAGTCCCTTTAGCTGGTGCAAACATCTGTACAATTGTGGTTGATGTTCTATCCCACCTTCATTTAGATTACATCTCATGGAACTGTACAATTCTGACTGGGCTGGAGGCACGGGTGATGTTTCACATGGCTGGGGCAGACAAGAATAGGGAAATGCGGTCTCTGGATGTGTGGTAGGTAACTTGGGTCTGAGATGAGATATTTCTCCACTGAAGTAACTTTCCCTCTCAGCTGTGTAGCCATACAGCCGCTCTGAAGGGTCTACCCACACCAATCACCATGCTGACTCCATTCCCAGCATTGACCTTGTTTCGCAAGTTGCGGCTGTGCACAAATCTCCTGAGGTTCACACGGAAGGAAACAAAATTAGAAGGAATGTTGTCTCAGAGGTGTGGTACCTGTGGAATTCTCTACTGCAGAAGGCTATGGAGGCAAAGTCATTGAATATATTTCATAAATAGATTCCTAGAAGCTGTAGGTATCAAAGGGTCTGGGGAGGATCAGCCATGACCATATTGGAAAGGTGAAGTGGGCTCAAAGCTAAAATGGTCTATTCTTATTCTCAATGTTTCTAAACACTTGTTCTCTGTATCTCTCCGTTGCTGAAGACCAAAATCTGTGCATCTGAAACATTTGGACGAAATAGGCTGAAACTCCACAATGTGCACCTTGTCCTGTCTTTCTCTGCGCTTTTCCCCCCCCCCCCCCCATCTCAGCACATGTGCCTTTCTCACTTTCCTGCTGTCTGTCTTGCCACCTACCTCAGTCCTGTCCCTCACACCCCATCTTTCACCTCCCTGTGCTCCTTCTCCCTAACCCCCTCAATAACCGTGTTCCTCCATTGCTCTTGGTGTGCTCCGTGCCCTCTGTGGCCCTTCTGCTTCTCCTCTCCTCTTTCTCCTTGCCTCAAACCCATAGCACTGCCCCACACCCCACCACCTTTCTGCTAGCCCGCCCTCATCCCTTGTTTATCATCATTCTTTGCAGTAATATTCTTATGATGCTTTTTCACCTCTTGTTACAGAAATACAGCCATGTGCGGTTATCAGGTACCAAAGACCCTCGGTCGTATTTCCGGACGAAGACATGGTGGTTGGGACTGGTGCTGATGTTACTAGGGGAGTTGGGAGTCTTCACTTCATATGCCTATGCACCACTATCGCTTGTCACACCACTTAGTGCTGTTTCCATTGTTGGTATGAAATTGTTCTTGTGTCTGATTCTCATAGCGTGAGACCGACTAAATCTCAGGCGAGGAAAGCAGCGGTTTCCCACGGGACCTATGGAAGAAGAAAGTATCCCAAAGTGAGGATTCTGAGGGGAATATGTCTCCTGGCAGAGTGAGGGAGGATGGGAGGTGCCCAGTGCGTAGTGGGAGGCAGGTTCTGGGATAGTGGGACTACATGTGTGAATGCGTTGATGTTGAGCTCCATTCACCTTTATATTTGTATCTTTTATCTCATCAGCCAGTTCAATTTTAGGAATCCTATTCCTGAGGGACAAGTGGAAACCCAGAGAATTTCTACGTAAGTCCTGTGTGAGAAAATATCTCTTATGCTGAATTCTGTTCAGTAATTATTGGCATGTTTTGATATCTATTTATGACTTGAATTTGGATTCAGAAGGTACACTTTTGATATTTAGACATTCTGATGAAACTTGTAATTTTAGCAAACAGTGTGGCAGAGGGTAATAGACTAAAAGGACAGGCCTTTTTATATGGCAGTCAGTGAGTGTTTAATGGTTGTCATTAGACTTTCAATTTGCAGATTTTTATTGAATTCAAATTCCACCATCTGCCGTGGTAGGATTCAGTCCCAACGTCCCAGAAGATTACCTGGGTCTCTGGATTACTAGTCCAGCAATAATGCCTCTGTACTGTAACCTCCCCTGTCAGATGGTGAGCATTGGCTGACAAGAGGTGAATAATACTCACTGAATAATAGTTTCAAATGGAAAATGAATAAATACTTCGAGGGAAAAAAATGCAAGGGAAATGGGGAAACAACAGCCGAGTGGGACTAATTGGATTGAATTTAATTGAATTAGCTTTATTGTCTCATGTACTGAAATGAGTACAGTGAGAAGTAAGAGTTCAATAAGAAGTATGATGCTGGACCGAGACAGCAGAAAACTGACCCCTGGGACTGTTGGGAATCGGTGGACTGGACTGTATTCAAGAACTCAGCGGAAAATTTAGACGAGTATGCCACCACTGTTGTGGACTTCATTAGCAAATGTGTGGTGGACTGTGTACCAAAGAATTTAATCTGGGTGTTCCCCAACTGGAAGCCTTGGATGAACCAGGAAATGCACTTCCTACTGAAGACCAGACGTGCAGCATTCAGGTCAAGTGACCCAGACCTGTACAGGCAATCTGGATATGACATCTGCAAAGCCATCAGGGATGCCAAGAGGCACTACTGGGCCAAGTTAGAGGCCTAAATCAACCGGGGCACCCGCCACCTGTGGCAAGGCCCAAACAACATTACGGGATACAAAATCAAGCAGAGCAAGACAGCGGACAAAGACATGTTCCTCCCTAATGTGCTGAATGCTTTCTATGCTCTGTTCAAGCAGAATGCCAGTGGCATGGTGTCACCTGCCCCGACAGCCCTGGATGCACCTAGGCCCACTGTCAGTACTGCAGACATCAGATTGGTCTTTCTGGGAATTAACCCAAGGAAAGTGGCGTGCCTGGATGGAGTCCCTAAACGAGCACTTAGATTCTGTGCAGACCAACTGGTGAAGGTATTCTCCGACATCTTCAACCTCTACTCCTACAAGCTGAAGTCCCCACCTGTTCAATAAGACCACCATCATCCCAATACCTAAGAAAGCACGTGCAATGTACCTTAATGACTACCACCCAGTGGCTCTGACCTCTTGTAATCACGAAGTGCTTTGAGAAGCTGGTCATGGCCCACATCAACTCCAGTCTCCCAGCCTGCCTTGATCCCTACAGTTTTCCTAGCCCTGTGCTTATCTGGAACATCTGGACAACAAGGACACCTACGTCAGACTCCTGCTGATCTACTAAAGCTCCGCCTTCAACACCACTATCCCCTCCAGACTGATCTCAAAACTCCAAGATCCTGGTCTTGGCTCTGCCCTCTGCAACTAGATCTTCAGCTTTCTGACCCACAGGCTGCAATCAGTGAAGAGAGACAACTGCACCTCCTTCACGATAACACTCAACGCTGGAGCCCCCCGCAAGGATGTGTCCTCAGACTCCTGCTGTACTCTCTGTACACATGAACACCTGCCATCTGCAAGTTTGCTGATGACACCACAGTGGTAGAATGGATATGTAACAATGATGAGTTAGAATACCGAAAGGAGATAGAGGGCAATATGGTGCACTGAGAACAACGTCCCTCAATGTTGGCAAAACTAAAACTGTTCATTGATTTCAGAAAGAAATGGGGAGAACACTTCCCCCATCTACATCAACGGAGCTGAGCTGGGAGGTGGAGAGCGTTAAGTGCCTAGGAGTGGCGATAACTGACAACCAGTCCTGGACTTCCCATGTAGATGCGACGAATAAGAATGCACAACAATGCCTCCTTTTCCTGCCAGCTGGGGAAATTTAGCATGTACGTAAGGACCGTCACAAACTTTTACAGATGCACCATCGAAAGCATACTGTTGGGGTGCATAATGGCCTGGTATGGCAACTGCTCTATCCACAACAGTAAGAAACTGCAGAACGTGTGTGACCATCACAGAAGCCAACCTTCCTTCCATGGACTTAATTTACACGGCTTGCTGCTGCGAAAAGGCTGCCAACATCATCAAAGACCCCTCCCACCACAGAAATGCTCTCCTATAACCTTTTCCATCAGACAGAAGATACAGAAGCTTGAACACACGCACCAGCAGATTCAGGAACAGATTCTTCCCTGCTGTTATTAGATTGAACGTACTCTGTACCTTCAAATAACACTGACCTTGCCAATGTTGATCTTGCTCAGTGCACGCCATGTGCAATGTGACCTGTGTGCCTCTGTACAAGTTCTTTTTTCACCCTATGATCTGTACATCCTTGCTTACTATGATCTGCCAGTACTGCTCGTAAACCAAGCTTTTCACTGTACTTGGGTACATGTGACAATGAATAAATCAAATCAATCAAGTTTATAAGTCACCACTTGCAGCATCATCCAAGGTACAAAGGTTACAGATCAGGTACAGTGTAACAATGTCACCAGCACGCAGCATCATCATAAGCTACAGAGGACCTAGGTACAATCCTTAGGTACGGAATAGAAAAATGAGGAAAATAAGTTTTGTTACAGCTCTACACAGAATGGCCATAGGTCAGAAAAACAAGAAGCAAAGTTAAATAGACAAACATTACAGTGTGTCTCCAAGAGCTGCCCACAGCAGACCAACATGGGGGGCCTCCACGTGGTTTGACCGCTGGCTTCTGCCACATTCCGCTCTGGACTTCCGGCCTCCAAAGCAGGGATGTCAGGTTTGGGTGTCTGAGGCCAAGAGAAGGGAGGAAAATGGAGGAAAAAAGGAAAAAAAATGGGCAGACTGGATGTGCTCTGGCTGGAGTGCTATCTTACTGGAAGTTCTTTGATTTTGAAGAAGCAGTATAAACACATTGGGCCAAATTAATGCTTTCTATGCTATTTAATGTTATGAATAGATGTTGCTGTGTTTCTGTTATGTAAGCAGTATTCCAGGTAAAGATTGCAACTCACTGCTTATTGTTTTCCCCTTTGCAGGGCGTTATGTGCTGTCGTTCCTCGGTTGCGCTTTGACTGTGATAGGAATCTATCTGCTGGTCACATTTGGACCAAATACTCATGAGCAACTCTCTAGCAGGAACCTGGAACTGCATCTTCTGGGGTGGCCATTCCTCCTATACCTGGTAAGGACTAGGATAGCTCTGGAGGAGATGTGATGGAGGGAAGGACCGGTATGGAAGGTTGGAGGGTGGAGGATGGTAGGGTTGGGGACGGAGTTTTGAATGGGGGCATATAGAGGAGGTAGAAGGCAAGTTGCTGTGTGAAACTGATTGGGGTTTGTGACTTTAATTAGTCATATTTGTTTGTCAGTTCATAGCACTGATAACACTCAATGTTTCAGCAATGATTCTGGTTTAAATGTTCCAATTTAGTGCCACTGACCTGTTCCTGTCTTTATCTCAGCTTGTGGTGATCATTATCTTCTGTCTTCTCCTGTACTTCTACAAAAGCCAAAATATGGCATACCTTGTGATTATATTACTGCTGGTGGCTCTACTAGGTAAGTGCAGAGTTCCCTTGTCTTGGTTCTGCTTCTGTTCTCCTGCTTATTCTTGGATTCTTTCCCCAGTGAGAGTGTGTTCAACCTGCACAAGAAATTGGTTCTTCTGACTTTTTTTAAAAGAAAGTTAATTTATGTGATGTGGGCATTGGTGGCTGAAACAGCATTTATAACCTTTTCCTTAGTTGTCCTTCAGAAGATGATGAGCCTCTGCAGTCCATATGCTGGAGGTAGATCTGCAATGCTGTTAGGGAGGCAGTTCCAGGATTTTGACCCAGTGACAGTGAAGAAACAGCAATATATTTCCAAGTCAGGATGGTGAGCTGTGTGGAGAGGAACTTGCAGTTAGTGATGTTCCCATGTATCTGCTGCCCTTGTCTTTCTAGAGAGTAGTGGTTGTGAGTTTGGTAGGTGCTGTCTAAGGATCTTTGGTGAATTTCTGCAGTGCATCTTGTAAATGGTACGCACCGCTGCCAGTGGTAGAGGTTGTGGTGCCAGTCAAAGCAGGCTGCTTGTCCTGGAATCTTTCAAGCTTCTTGAGTGTTGTTGTTGCACTCATCCAGGTAATTGGTAAGTATTCTGTCACACTCCTGACTTGTGCCTTGTAGATGGTGGAGAGGCCTCTGGGGAGTTGGATGGTGAATTACTCACTGCCAGGCAAATTCTCTCCGTCCCCGTCATTCTGAAGCATGTCAGTCTTTGTGCACTGGGCCCAATCTTACGGCTGCAAAGTGGCTTCATTTGCCTATCTGCACCCTTTGCCTATCTTCTTCAGTCAGGCAAACTCTATCTCTATAAGAGAGACTCGCTGAAGGAAGCAAATGGAATTGCTTTCATTTGTTACTTGGCCCTTCTTTATTACTTAGCCTCTTGGTATGTGGTCTGTTCCAGAAAATCAATTTGTGAAGGATAGAACTGGAGCCAATAATTATGCACAGTTTATTTACAGAAATACAGATTAAAGCATGCATCTCCTCACCCAGTCATTCTAGTTTCATTTTATACCTCTGGCCATGAGTGAATCCTCAGTTAAAGTCCGTGACCTGCATACAATTAAATAATTAATATTGAGTTACGTAGTGTCCCTACCTCTGAGCCCCAGACCTGGGTTCACGTCCCACCTGCTGCAGAGATGTATAATAACATCTCTGAACAGGTGGATAAAATAGAAATTGCTGGCAAAATTCAGCAGGTCTGGCAGCATTTGTGGCAAAAAAGCAAAGTTAATGTTTCGAGTATGGTGACTCTTCATCAGAGAGAAAAAAAATCTGCGTCACCGGACTCGCAATATTAACTCTGTCTTCTTTCCATAATTGCTGCCACACCTACTAAGTTTCTTTTTTGTTTCAGATCTCCAGCATCCATTGTTCTTTTTGTTGGTTTAAAAAGAAAATGCCTGTGTAGCAACACTACTGTGCCAGAATGCAACTTGCACATTAGCTGTGCAATGGCCTCTTGTGACACAGTGGTAATGTCCATACCTCTGAGCCAGGCAGCCTGGTTTCTGGACCCATCCACTTCATAGATGTGTAGAAACATCTCTCTAAGGATTTTGATTAGGAAAATATCTTAGCTGCATAGTATGAGGGTTTTTGTGGCACTGTGTAGTGTCCCAACCTCTGAGCCAAGAAGCCTACATTCAAGCTCCACCTGCTCCAGAGGTGTAAGTTGACCGGTGCACAGGTTGATGAGATTATCTTAACTGGGAAAGATTGATTCTTTGATAATTCAGCAGAAATGAGGATGACTACTGTGCAACTATTATGAGTCCTTATTCTCATTGTTGTTGTGTCATTTGCTCCTCCAGGATCAGTGACTGTTGTTGCAGCAAAGGGTGTGTCAGGAATGATCATTCTTTCGATCCAGGGGGACGTGCAGCTGGTTTATCCTATATTCTACGTAATGCTTGTGTGTATGATTGCAGCAGCAGTTTATCAAGCAGCGTGAGTTAGTGTTTTCATTTTTTTCCATTGGATTTGGTTTCTCAGGTACTGAACGCTTCCCTAGGATTCAGTTCCTCCGACATTCAGTCACTATGGGTGGCGTGGTGGCTCGGTGGTTAGCACTGCTGCCTCTCAATTCCACCCTCGGGCTACTGCTTGTGTGGAGTTTGTTCATTCTCTCCATATCTACATGGCTTTCCGCCGGGTGCTTCGGTTTCCTCCCACAGTCCAAAGATATGCAGGTTAAGTGGATTGGCCATACTAAATTGCCCATTGTGTTCAGTGATATGTAGATTAGGTGGTTTACAGGGAAAGGGTTAGGGGATGGGTCTGGGTGGGATACTCTGAGGGTCGGTGTGAACTTGTTGGGCCAAAGGGCCTGTTTCCACGCTGTATGGATTCTATGACTACGCTTTTACCACAATTTTTAATATAAAATAATCATACTTTTCATGATCAGTTGTTGTCTCAGTGCACATAGATCCTAAGAAATATGATTAAGATTAGCCATTTAGCCCATTCAGGCTGCTCTGCCATTCAGTAGGAATCATGGTTGATTTGACATTCCTCACGTCCATTTTCCTGTCCTTTCCCTGCAAGCCCTTGATTCCTGTACCCCCACAACTCTGGCAAGGAATTCCAAACACTCCGAGGAAGTTCTTCATCATTTCACTCGCAAATTCCTTTTATTCTGAGACCTTACAGGCAGTGAAGTACTGTGTCAGTGTTAGAAACACTGCAGCTGGTTTTCACACGGCAAACTGCAGTGTGATCAGGTAACGTTTTTTGTGAAGTTGATTGAGGGAAAATATTGGCCAGGGTAACTCCCTTGTTCTTTGAACCGGTGCCAAGAGATCTTTTGCATTTGCACAAGGAGGCAGATGGGCCTCTAAAAGATGACCTCTCTGGTACAGAACTACACTGAAGTGTCAACGTTGAGGTTTGTACTTGTGCCCTGGAGCAACAAGATAGAAGTAATACCAACTAAACTGCGGTGAACACTGAGCAGTCAGTTGAGTGTGGTACTGGGTCACTTTCTGACGTTTTGGGCTGTGACAGTGTATCCAGAGGGTTGCTAGGCAACCATGAGCAAAGGGTTCAAAGCTAAGCTTTCCCATTAATTGAAGAAATGAACCCCATCGTTTACTCCATGAAATTTGATTAGCTGCTTCTCCAAAGGCACTTCATTTATGGAAAAATGACAGGTGGCTTACAGCTCACAATAAACTGTTAGTGCCAACAAATCACGTGGTAACCCTTCTCAATTCAGACAATGACCAATAGGCCAAAATCTGTCAGTTTTTTTCCTCGTTGTCCTTAAATATGAATTTCTAGTCCGAACATTCTGGACAGTAGGACTCTGACCCTCTGTGTTCTGGGACAGTCGTTTAGCTTATGGTCTGGGTAGAATGGGATATTCAGTGTCAGGATATCAGTGTTTGGTTTTGGAGAATGAGACACTAAAATTAGTCTTTGTATCATTGAAGGTTTCTGCGTGAGATCTCTGAGTTGTATGATGCATCCCAGATTGCTAGCCTCAGCTACATGCTATCCACAACAGTTGCAGTCATCGCTGGTGAGTATTGGTGCTGACCAATCAGTATTTGATTGAATGGAACTCCCAGGGGATATTAGTCCCCAGAAGTTGGTGAGGAGCCTGTTCTCAAGGTATCGACTCAAATGCTTTTCCTCAAACTATTTAAATGTGAATTAGAACTAAGAACGAGTGCCTGCACCCTGGGTGTGACATCTAGTGCTGTAACAGCTTCTAACATTAAAAATATCTGCTTCCACCTCTGTAACACTTGTCTGTCTTTGAGTGCCCTAGTGCATGAATCACAGAAGTTTAGTGTAGAACTACAGCAAGTAATTAAGAAAGCTAATGGTATTTTACTCTTTATTGTAAGGGGAACAGAGTTCAAAAGTAATTGTGTTATGCTTCAGTTGTACAGGACATGGTGCAACCATATCAGGAACACTCTACAATATTGATCTCTTTGTTTAAGAACGGATATAAATGATTAGAAGCAGTTAATAGTAGGTTTACAAAACTGTACATGGAACAGATGGGTTGTCTTCGGAGGAAAGTTCGGACAAACTAAGCTTGAATCTGCTTTGAGTATAGAAGAGAAAGAGATGATGTGATTGAAACATACAGGGTCCTGAGCGGGTTGACAGAGTGGATGTGGGGAGGATGTTACTCTTGCAGGAGAATCTAGAACATGGGGCGTGGTGGTCGGGAATCACTGTTTCAAAGTTAGGGGTCACCATACATCAGGAGAAATATTTTCTCAAAAGTTGAGACTTTGTCTTTACCATCTATTGAGGCGATTCAAATTTTTAAGGCAGTGATAGTTACAGGGTTGTGGGAATGCTCAGAGGGGTAGTAATGAAGTCGGTTAGATTGAGGGGAGGGTTGTGGATGGGCAGGAGGAGGGACATGGTCAGAGGACTTGTCAATTATCGGCTGGGCCTGGATGGGTGTGGTCATGGGGGCCGCAGGATGTGATGGGGTGTTGGGCTCAGGGGGATCTTAGGGTGTGAATTGTGAAGTTGGATGGAATGTGCTGTCTGCACCATTATGATCTTGTTTTCCTCCCTAGGGGCCACGTTTTATTTGGAGTTCAAAGGTACTGATGCTCTTCACATCTGCATGTTCATCTTTGGGTAGGTTCATGCTGAATTGCGTGTTCAAGTCATCTTCAGCATAATGCCGGAGCATTAACTTGTGGCTCTGATTTTTCTGACGAAATAAAAATGTGTTTCTGCTTGCTGCTCTCCCTCTGACCTTGACCCGAACCATACCTCATACAGATGAAGGTGCCAATAACACTGGGGTATATGAGGCTGTGGGAGTAGAGATACATAGGCAGTCTAAGATGTATATGCATTACTGAATGAAATGTGGTAAACCAGTTTAAACTCTGGTTCCAAGTTAACACGAGCAAGTATTACAGTGGCAACAGCAGAGACCTGTCCCTGAAGAGGAGACTGGTGGGTGTTGTGCATAGGCCAGCGCCCTAGTCGTAACGTAGAGCACTGTAAAGATCTCAATGAGGTGCATATAAGGTAATAAGGCTATAATGGGTGACTTCAATTTATGTCTATATGTGGTAAGAATTACGTACCTGAACCAAGACTTCCCAATTTTTATTGTAGAGTCATACAGCATGGAAACAGACTCTTTGGTCTAACGAGTCCATGCCAACCGTAATCCCAAACTAAACTAGTCCCACCTGCCTGCTCCTGGCCCATATCCCTCCAAACCTTTCCTATTCATATAATTATCCAAATGTCTTTTAAACATTAGTTGTACCCATATCCACCACTTCCTCAGGAAGTTCATTCCACATGCAAACTACCTTCTGTGATTTTTTAAAAAAAATTGCCCCTCATGTCTTTGTTAAATCTCTGTCCTGTTAGCTTAAAAATGTGCCCCCTAGTCTTGAAATCCCTCATCCTAGGGGCAACCACCTAAAACTCTATTAATAGCGCTCATTATTTTATCAACTTCTGTAAGATCGCCTCTCAACCTCCTATGATCCTGTAGAAGACAAGTCCCAGCCTATCCAGTCTTTCTTTATAACTCAAACCTTCCATATCTGGCAACACCGTAGTAAATCTCAACCGTCTCTAGCTTAATAATATCCTTCCTACAACTTGGCGACCAGAACTGGACACCAGTATTCAGAAGAGGCCTCATCAATGAACAAATGAAAAAGTACAGCACAGGAACAGGCCCTTCGGCCCTCCAAGCCTGTGCTGACCATCATACCCTAATTAAACTAAAAACAAACCTGCTATTTTTAGATCTGTATCCCTTTATTCTCCCTATTCACGTAACCATCCAGGTGCCTTTTAGATGTCTTCAATGTGCCCACTTACACCACCACCTCTGGCAGTGCATTCCATGCTCCTACCCCTCTCTGCACGAAAAACCTTCCTCGCGCATCTCCCTTAAACTTTCCCCCTCTGACCTTGAACCTGCACCCCCTTACAATTGAAACTTCAACCCTGGGAAAAAGCCTCTGACTATCCACCCTGTCTATGCCTCTAATAATTTTGTAGACCTCTGTTAGGTCTCCTCTCAGCCACTGTCTTTCCAGTGAAAACAATCCTAGTCTTTTTAACCTTTCCTCATAGTCAATGCCCTGGAAACCAGGCAAGATCCTGGTGAACCTTTTCCTGTACTCTGTCCAAAGCTTTCACATCCTTCTGGTAGTGTGGTGACCAAAACTGCTCACAATACTCCAAAGGCAGCCTAACAAGGGTTTTATGTAGCTGCAACATGTTCTGTACAACCTCAACATGACTTCCCAACCCTTGTACTCAAAGGACTGAGCAATGAAGGCAAGCGTACCAAACAATTTTAACCACCCTGTCTGTATGTGATCAAACTTCAAAGAATTATGTACCTGAACCCCTCACTCCCAATGTTCTTCAACACTATGCAAGTCCCGACCATTAATTGTTTCAGCCCTATCCTTGTTTGTTGTACCAAAATGCAAAACTCACATTTATCCAGCTTGAACTCCATCTGGCACTGTTCAGCCCATTGACCTAATTGATCAAGATCTCTTTGTAATCTTATATTCTATCTCCAAGCAATGAAGGCCAGCATTCCATTTCCCTTCTTAATTACTGACTTTACCTGCATACTAACATCCAAAAAAGTCTTTCTGCAGTGCATTGTCACTTCAAAATGGAGAACTGTGCCCAGTGGTGTTCCACTGGGATCCGTGTTGGGACTGCTTTTGTTTGTGATATACATAAATGATCTGGAGGAAGGTATAGATGGTCTGATTAGCAAGTTTGCAGATGACACTAATGATTGGTGGAGTAGCAGATAGTGAAGGGGACTGTCGGAGAATGCAGCAGAATACAGATAGATTGGAGAGTTGGGCGGAGAAATGGCAGATGGAGTTCAATCCAGGCAAATGCGAGGTGATGCATTTTGGAAGATCCAATTCAAGAGTGAACTATATGGTAAATGGAAAAGCCCTGGGGAAAATTGATGCACGGAGAGATCTGGGTGTTCAGGTCCATTGTACCCTGAAGGTGGCAACGCAGGTGGGTAGAGTGGTCAAGAAGGCATTCAGCATGCTTTCATTCATCGGACGGGGTATTGAGTACAAGAGTTGGCAGGTCATGTTACAGTTATATAGGACTTTGGTTTGACCACATTTGGAATACTGCGTACAGTTCTGTGGATGCTTTGGAGAGGGTACAGAGGAGGTTCACCAGGATATTGCCTGGTATGGAGGGCGCTAGCTATGAAGAGCGGTTGAGTAGATCAGGATTATTTACATTAGAAAGACGGAAGTTGAGGGGGGGACCTGATTGAGGTCTACAAAATCATGACAGGTATAGACCGGGTGGATAGCAAGAAGCTTTTTCCCAGAGTGGGGGACTCAATTACTAGGGGTCACGATTTCAAGGTGAGAGGGGATACATTTAAGGGAGATATGCGTGGAAAGCTCTTTACGCAGAGGGTGGTGGGCGCCTGGAACATGTTGCCAGTGGAGGTGGTAGAGGCAGGCACGATAGCGTCATTTAAGATGTATCTAGACAGATACATGAATGGGCAGGGAGCAGAGGGATACAGATCCTTGGAAAATAGGTGACAGGTTTAGGTAAAGGATTTGGATTGGCGCAGGCTTGGAGGGCTGAAGGGCCTGTTCCTGTGCTGTCATTTTCTTTGTTTTTTGTTTTTTGTTCTTTGTTCACTTTTTATGTGTCTTTGCAGGCACTTTATATCTGCCACCTAACCTGCTGACTCTTTTTTTGTTGTAAATCTGACTGTAGCACAGTTGGTCCTTTCATCTAAGTCATTATAGGTTTTAAGTGGTTGGTGGCTCCACTGTTGATCCCTCTGGCGCTTGCATAGTTATAGCTCGTCAATATGAAAATAACCCATTTATTATGACTGTTTCCTGTTAACCAGTCCTTTATCCGTACAAATATCACCCTGAAGTCCTGAGCTCTTGTGCAGTGATTTTTTTGTTGTGCCACTTTATTGAATGTCTGTTTTAAATTCCAATGCATCACATTTATGAGTTAGTTCGTCTTTGCTTGTTAAATCCTCAAGAACACTTAACAGATTTGTGAAACATTGTTTCCGTTTTATAAATTGTAATCGATGCGGTTGTATTAAGGTTTTCTAAATATAGAAACACGGAAAATAGGAATGAGAGTAGGCCACTGGCCTTTCAAGTCTGCTCCACCATTCATTATGACCATGGCTGATCACCCAACTCAGTAGCCTGTTCCTGCTTTTAAACCATATCCTTTGATCCCTTCAGCCCCAAGTGCTTTATTCAACTCCTGCTGGATTCCCACTATCATCAAGAACACCCTTCCTGCATTAACCTGGTCTAGATGTTAGAATTTCATTGGTTTCTGTGAGGTTCTCACCCACCTCACTCTTCTGAACTCCAGCGAGTATAACTCTAACTGATTTAGCCTCATGTCAGTCCTGCCATTCCAGGCATATCTAGTAAACCAACGCTGCACCCCTCCTATCTATCAGATAAGAAGACCAAAACTGCATGTACTATTCTAGGTGTAATCTCGCCAAGACCTATAATTGCAGTAAGACATCCCTGCTCCTATACTGAAATCCTCTTGCTATGAAAGCCAACAAATCATTCACCCTCTTGACTCTTTGCTGCCCCTGCATACTTACTTTCAGAGACTGATGTGCAAGGACACCCAGGTCTCGCTGCACATTTTTCCCTCCATTTCTAGCCATTCAGATGATAATCCACCTGCCTGTTTTATCTAAATTATCCACATCTGCCATGCATTGGCCCACAGATTCAGTTTGTTGAAATCACACTGAAGCATCTCTCCATCCTCATCAAGCTTCCCCTTCCACCCAATAAAAAAACAAAAGAACTGCAGATGCTGGAAATCGGAAACAAAACCAGAAATTGCTGGAAAATCTCTGCAGGCCTGACAGTATCTGTGGAGAGAAATCAGAGTTAACACTTTGGGTCCAGTGACCCCCCTCCTTCAGTACTGATGGTAGCTAGGAAGATATGGTTTCTATGCAGGGAGGAAGGGTGAGAAGTAAATGATAGCTGGAGATAAAGCCCAAAGAGACACAAGAACAGTTGGAAAGACACAGGAGTGGCTAATGGTCAGCCTGGCAGAATGAATGTCTGTTAATGGGGACTATCAGTGGCTAACAATGGGTAGTATGTAATAACAGATGATGTGATAACAACACATTAGGCTAACTGGCCTAAAGTTTCTTGATTTCTGTCTCCTTCCTTTCTTAGATGCTGTGTCACACTTGTGGTTTTCCAATCTGCTTGTACTGCTCAGAATTTAGGGAGTTTTAGAAGATTAAAACCAATGCACCCATTATCTGTGCAGTCACTCTTTAAGACCCTAAAATGCAGACCATCAGGTCCAAGGTCTTGTCAGAGTTTACTCGCATTACTGTTCTCTAATGATTGTAATTTCTTCAAATTGCTTCTCTATTTTTTCCCCCCAGCCCACCACCCTAGCTGTTTTTGATTGAACTTGCAATGCCTTTTGTGTTTTCTGTTGTGAAGGCAGATATAAGATACTACTTCAAAGTCTTTACCATTTGTTTTTATTTCCTTTTTCATTCCTTGGGCTCCCCCTCTAGGGGATATCCGCTCACTGTCACTACACATTTGCCTTTTTATATATTGGGGTAGGAACTGTCTTTTGCAATATTTCTTGTTCGTTTTTATTTGTGTCCCAGAGTCTCCGTTTTTGATTTTTTTTTTTTAAGCCCTCCTTTGGCAATTTCTAAAACTTTCCCAGTTTGCTGGTTTAGTATTAACCTTTTGAAGCATTGTACACCTTTTTCAATTTGATACCATCCTTGACTTCCTCGGTTAGGCATCGATAGTGATTTCTCCTTATTGAGTCTTTCTTTCTCAATATATCACTGTTGAAAGTTTTGAATTATCTCCTTAAATGTCTGCCACTGTTCCTCGATTGTCTTGTCTTTTCACCGGTTTTCCCCATTGTACTTTCATACTTTCTGATACCTTTGTAGTTGCCTTTATTGAAGTTGAAGAGACCAGTTTCAAAGCCAAATTTCTTGCTGTCCCACTTGAATATGGAATTCCATCATCAGTCACTTCCATCTTATAGCCAGATTGCTGTAATGACCACTGTATTGTAGTAATTAAACTGAATGCAATAATAATTTCTTGCTTCAATTTGATGTTTAGCGTAACCCTGTTTCTTTTCGGTGATTATTTAACTCGCCACCCCACCCGCAGCGCTATTTGTAATAGTTTCAATCTGGTTAAAGTTGTGTTGAAGGTTAAATATTGTTGGTCCATTTTCACTGGTTGTAACAAAAGGTTGTTACTTAGTTGGGAGTTTGAAAAGGTAGAAATGAAGAAAAGATTCTCTGTTTGGGGGTTGAGGGGGTGGGATTGTGGAAAATGGCATTCTCCAAGGATCTAATATGATTCAGTTTTTAAATTTATTTTCATGACTTCCAAGAGAGGAGGAATTTGGCTCAGAACAGATTTGTGACCAAGGTGCTAACTTGTGATAGAAGTAATGGCAACAACTTTGATACAGTATGGTAATATGGTACAGTAATGGTTAATGAGAGTTTTTTGGGCTGGAGGAGGATTTGTAGTGGCGTTTCCCCATGGATTAGTGTCGATTTCATTGCTTTTCCTGATGCATATTAATGGTCTAGATCATGGTGTGTGGGGGACGATTGCTACATTTTGAGAATGATGCAAAATTTGGAAGAATTGTGAACTGTCAAGTGGACAGCATAAACCTTAAATGATATTGACAAACTAGTAAAGTAGATGACTAGGTGGCAGAGAAGCTCAGTGTGGAAAATAAGAGATGATACACTTTGGAGAACAAATTAAAACAAAGGGTTAGTTAGCACTGCAGATGCTGGAGTCAGATAAATGTGGAGCTGGAGGAACACAGCAGGCCAGGCAACGTCAGAGAAACAGGAAAGCTGATGTTTCGGGTTGGGATCCTTCTTCACTTCCCTGTTCCTCTGCTGCCCGCCCTGCTATGTTCCTCCACCTCCACACTGTGATCTTTAAAACAAATGGTACTATTCTAAAGGCTGTGCAAAAGCAAGAGATACCTGGATTGACATAAGTCATTAAAGGTGGTAGGACTGGTAGAGAGACCTGTTAATAAAACGGGTTTAGACTTCATTAATAGGGGCATAGAGTATAAGAGAAGGAAGGTTATGATAAACTTGTAAAGGACACTGGTTAGGTCTTAACTGGAGTACTGTGTACGCATGGGATATATAAAGTGAATATATTGGAGATGTAGGTGAGAAGTTTATGTGAATAGTTCTAGGAAGAGAAACTTCATTTATAAAGATTGAGGATGTTGGGATTATTTTTGGAGAGGAGAACGGAGATCTGATGGAAGTTTTCAAAATCATGAAGGGTCTGGATAGAGTAGGGGCAAACTGTTTCTGCTTGATCAAGAACCGGGAGGCACACTTTTCTCTCATTTGTGAATGCTTCTGTCTTTAATTTTAAAGTAAGGTCTTAGGGAATTTGGGGCAGAAGGGGACTTCTTACAGTCCAGAGGTCAGAGAGGCTGAGAATCTGGCAAGGAGCAGCCAAGTAGAGCAATAAGAGTTTTTAATAGGAACAGCACAGCATTACCTTTTACTCAATCCAGAGGCAAAGCTCCTGAGATGGCATCAGGATTCAAAAGTGACCTGGGGCAAGTGAAAACTGCTGATTGGGTGAGCACGGACAGTTAATATTTGTGCTGCTATTATTATCTAGTAATAGGACTAGACAGATAGTACAGGAACCCTCGAGGGATTTTCCTCTGGAAAACCGATACACCGCTTTGGATATTGTCTGAGGGAATGGCCTCTCAGGAAGAAGCAGTATCAGTCAAATTCGTTGCACCATGGTTGGGTCTGCTGCATAGATGAGGAGGAGAAAGTGAAAGGATAGAGCTAGCTAAAGCGGACTGGGCAGATAGATTAACGGGAATGACAGTAAGCTAACTGTGGCAGATATTTAGGGAGGTAATCCATGACTCTCGGCAATAAGGAGGAAAGATTCTTTCCTGGAGCATAACTTCACGGCTCTTGAACTCGATCCCTCTATTAATGAAAGCTAACACACCATACGCCTTCTTAACAACTCTATCCACCTGGGTGGCAGCTTTCAGGGAACTATGGACATGAACCCCAAGATCCCTCTGCTCCTCCACACTGCCAAGAATCTTTCCATTAACCCTGTATTCTGCTTTCAAGTTTGTCCTTCCAAAATGAATCACCTCACACTTTTCAGGGTTAAACTCCACCTGCCACTTCTCAGCCCAGCTCTGCATCCTATCGATGGCCCTTTGTAACCTAGAACAGACCCCGCACTGTCCACAATGCAACCCACCTTCGTATCGTCCGCGAACTTGCTAATCCACCCTTCCACTCGTGGTACACCACTCATAACTGAGCACCATGTTGAATATTTTCCGTTCACTACCACCCTTTGTCTTCTAAGGGTCAGCTAATTCTGAATCCAATCTGCCACATTTCCTCCTATCCTATGTCTCCTTACCTTCTGCATGAGCCTACCATGGGGAACCTTATCAAATGCCTTACTTAACTCCATGTATACCACATCCACTGCTCTACCTTCATCCACGTGTTTGGTCACCTCCTCTTCAAAGAATTCAGTAAGGTTTGTGAGGCATGATCTACCCCTCACAAATCCATGCTGACTATCACGAATCAAACTGCCTTTCCAAGTGATCATAAATCCTATCTCTTAGAGCCCTTTCCAATAATTTGCCCACCACTGATGTGAGACTAACTGGCCTGTCATTTCCGAGGTTATCCCTATTCCCTTTTTTGAACAAGGGAATGACATTTGCCTCTCCAGTCTTCCGGCAGTATACCCATGGATAGTGGGGACAAAAAGATCATCGCCAAAGGCCCTGCAATCTCTTCCCTGGCTTCCCATAGAATCCTTGGATAAATTCCAACAGGCCCGGGGGACTTAGCTATCTTCAACTTCCTCATAATTCCTAGCACATCTTCCTTACTGACATCGACCTTCTCTAGCCTACCAGCCTGTTTCACACTGTCCTCCTCTACAACTAGGTCCCTCTCAGTTGTGAACACCAAAGAAAAGTATTCATTAAGCACCTCTCCTATCTCTTTAGGCTCTGTGCACAAATTCCCTTTACAATCCTTGATTGGCCCTACCCTTTCTCTGGTCATTCTCTTATTCCTCACATATGTGTAAAAAGCCTTGGAGTTTTCCTTGATCCTATCTGCCAAGGTTTTCTCATGCCCCCTTATAGCTCTCCTAAGCCCTTTCTTCAGCTATTTCCTGGATAACTTGTATCCCTCTGGAGCCTTTTCCGTTCCTTGTTTCCTAAACCTTACATAAGCATCCTTCTTCCTCTTAACCAGTCGTTCAACCTCTCTTGAGAACCAAGGCTCCCTCACTCGACCGCATCTTCCCTGCCTGCTAGGGACAAACCTATCGAGCACACGCAGTATGCATTCCTTAAACAATCTCCACGTTTCAATAGTGCTCTTCTTTGACAGCATCTGTTCCCAATTTATGTTACCCAGTTCTTGCCTAACAGAGTTGTAATTACCCTCCCTCCTCTTTCCCCGCCCCAAGGTATAAACCTTGCCAGTAGATTTGGTATATCTGGACTTCTGGAAAGCACTCAACAATGTACCTCAAAAGGTTAAGTCTTAGGGTAACAGCGATCACAACTCCTTAAGTTTTAAAATAGCTATGAACAAGGATAAGTCAGGACCTTGCAGGAAGGTACTAAAGGGCAAATTACGTCAGTATTAGGCAGGAGCTAGGGAATGGTAATTGGAGGAGCTGTTAGCAGGCAAGTCCACATTTGACATGTGAGAAATGTTTAAAGACCTGCTGATAGTTCAATACCAGCAAATTCCAGTAAGGAGGCATGACAAGGATGGCAAGGTAAGGGACCCTTGGATAACGAGAGAGGTTATGAATTCAGTCAGAAAAGAAGCATATGTAAGGTTTAGGAATCTAAAATTGGACAGGGCATGTGAGGAAAATAAGGAAAGTAGGAAAGTATTCAAAAAGGGAATTAGGAAAGCACGAAAGGGCCATGAAATGACCTTGGCAAGTAGGGTAGAGAATCCCAAGTCATTCCATAGATATGCTAAAAACAGGAGGATAACTCGGGAGAAGGTAGGACCACTCAAGGACAAAGGAAGGAACTTGTGCTTGAAGGTGGAGAATGTGGGTGAGATCCTAAATGAGTACTCTGTCAGTATTCACCCAGGTGAAGGATTGGGAGCATTTTGAGATCAAGAAAGAAGTGGTGTTGGATCTCTTGAACAGCATTCAGGGCCCGATGGTATCTACCCCAGGTTATTGAGGGAGGCAAGAAAGAGATTGCTGGAGCCTTGACCTGTATCCTCACTAGACACTGGAGAGGTCCCGGAGCACTGGCGAGTTGCTAATGTTGTTCCTTTTGTTCAAGAAGGGAAGTAGAAATATTTCTAGGAAACTACAGACCAGTAAGTCTCGTATCGGTAGTTGGTAAGCTTTTGGAGAGAATTCTTGGGGATAAGATTTACGCACATTTGGAAAAGCATGGCCTAATTAGGGGCAGTCAGCGCCATGGCTTTGTGCAGGGCAGGTCACGTCTTACAAACTTGATTGATCACCTTCGTCACCACCTCAAAATTCAATGAGGATAGAGCAGTGGGTTTTGTTTACGTGATTTTAGTCAGGCTTTCGACAAGGTCCCTCATGGTATGCTCATCCAGAAGATTAAGATGCATGGGATCCATAGTGACTTCACTGCATGGATTCAGAATTGGCTTGGCCATAGTGTATTGGTGGAAGTGTGTTCTTCAGGCTGGAGGTCTCTGACTGGCGGTGTTCGGCAGTGATTTGTACTGGACCTCTGGCTTTTGATATATATGAATGACTTGAATGGAAATGTAGATGGGTGAGTTAGTAAGTTTGCAGACAATACAAAGACTGGTGGAGTTGTGGATAGTGTGGAAGTTTGTCAAAGGATACAGTGGGACACTGATCAGTTACAGATATGGGTGGAGGAATGGCAGATGGACCTTTAATTCAGATAAGTGTCAAGTGCTGCACTTTGGGAGGTCGGATGTTAAGGAAAAGTGTGCAGTTAATGGCAGGACTCTCGAACAGCATTGGTGTACAGAGGAATCTTGGGGTTGAAGTCCATAGCTCCCTGAAAGTAGCCATGCAAGTAGATAGGGCGATGAAAAAGGTATATGGCGTGCTTTCCTTTATTGATCAGGGAATTCAATACAAGAATCAGGATGTCATGTTGCAGCTTTGGTTAGGCCACAGTTCGAGTACTGTGTTCAATGGTCACCGTATTACAGGAAGGATTTGGAGGCTACATGGATTAGAGGATATGAGCTATAAGGAGAGGTTAGAAAAACTTGATGTTTTCTCTTGAGCAGCACAAGCTGACGGGATACTTGAAAGAAGTCTGTAAAATTGAGATATGTAGATAAGGTTGATGATCAGAATCTTTTTCTCAGAGTTGAAATGTCTAATACTAGGGGGCATCTATTTAAGGTTAGAGGGGGAAAGTTCAAAGGAGATGGGAGGGGCAAGTTTTTTTACACAAAGTAGTAGAAGTGTGGAATACACTGCCAGAGGTGGTGGTGGAGGCAGCTATAAAAGGGGCATTTAAGGTACTTTTAGATAAGTACCTGAATATGCAAGGAATGAAGGGATGTGGACCAATGGCAGGCAGAAGGGATTAATTTCCTTTTGCGTCCTGTCTAGCACAACATCATAGGCTGAAAGGCCCGTTCCTCTGCTACTTTCTACTTTCTAACATATCTATTGGAGATAGAGAATTGGCTAATGAGCAGGAAACAGTGAGTGGGGATTAGGGGTTCTATTTCAGGTTGACAACCAGTGGTTCCACAGGAATCAGTGCTAGGATTGCTGATCATATGTTGATGACTCGGAGGAAGGAAGTGAATGTACTATGGCCAAATTTGCTGACTACAGAAAAATAGGTGGAAAGGCCGGTTCTGAGGGGCACACGTTTAGACAGATATTGTTAAGTTAAGTGGACAAAAACTGGCAAATAGACTATAATATAGGAAAATCAGAAGTTCATTATGAAGGTGAGAACAAAAGAACAGTACTGTTTAAGTGGAGAAAAGTTGCAGAAAACTGTGACAGAAGAGGACTTGGAGCACTTATGCACAAAACACAAAGCCAGCAGCAGGTAACAAACCAGACAGTAGGACTGGAAGCAGTGTTCTTTTGGAGAGTGCTTGCTAGTGCTGTTGGGGACGGTTTAAACTAAGTAAAAACTGAAAGAACTGCAGATGCTGTAAATCAGGAACAAAAACAAAAATTGCTGGAAAAGGAAGGGTCACTGGACCAGAAACGTTAACTCTAATTTTTTTTCTTCATTGATGCTGCCAGACTTGCTGAGCTTTTCCAGCAACTTCTGTTTTTGTTCAGGGTTTAAAGTAATATGGCACGGGATGGGAACCAATGTAGGAGTTCGGAGGGAGATAGTGGGGACAGAAGAAAAGGCAGTGAGGAGGAAAAGTGAAAATGGAAGGCAGAGAAAGCAAAGACAAAAATCAAAAAGGACCACACAATTCAGAGAGGGCAATAAAAGTTTTTTTTTTTTTTAAGAAAAAATTAGCCTGAAGGCTCTGTGTCTCAATGCGAGGAGCATTTGTAATAAGGTGGATGAATTGACTGTGCAGATTGTTATTAATGGGTATGATGTAATTGGGATCATGAAGACTTGGTGGCCAAGG
This sequence comes from Rhincodon typus, assembly GCF_021869965.1. Classification (NCBI taxonomy): domain Eukaryota; kingdom Metazoa; phylum Chordata; class Chondrichthyes; order Orectolobiformes; family Rhincodontidae; genus Rhincodon; species Rhincodon typus. Next base: position 44,055,014 of record NC_063358.1, read on the forward strand.
ATGGGAACATCCAGGGATATTCCGTTTTCGGGAAACTGAGTTAGGATAGTGTTGCTGATTAAGGAGGCGATTAACTTAATAATAAGGAAGGAAATTGGCTTGGACGATGTGAAATCTGTATGAGCGGAGCTGCAGAACACCAGAGGGAGAAAAAATATTAGTGGGAATTGTGTACAGACCACCAAACAGTAGTTGTGAGGTTGGGGATGGCATCAAACAGGAAATTAGAGATGCGTGCAATAAAGATAGAGCAACTATTATGGATGACCTCAAACTGCATATGGATTGGACTAACCAAACTGGTAACAATGTGATGGAGGAGGATTTCCTGGAATGTATGAGGGATGCTTTCCTCAACCAATATGTTGTTGAACCAACTAGAGAGCGGGCCATCCTAGATTGGGTATTGTGTAACGAGAGGGGATGAATTCGCAATATTGTGCTGTGAGATCCTTTGGGGAAGAGTGACCATAATATAGTAGCATTCTTCTTTAAGATGGAGAGTTACACAGTTAAATCTGAGGCTAGGGTTCTGAGCTTAAAGCTAACTTTGGTATGAGGCATAGATTGGCTAAGATAAGCTGGCCAAGGGGTTGAGGGTGGATAGGCAATGGCAAAGATTTAAAGAACATACAGATGAACTTCAACAATTGTACATCACTGTCTGGTATAAGAGTAAAACCGGGAAGGTGGCTTAACTGTAGGAAACAAGGGAAATCAGGGATAGTCTTCAAGAGGAGGCATATAAATTGGCCAGAAAAAGCACTAAACTTGAGCACTAGGAGAAGTTTAAAATTCGGCAGAGGAGGACAAAGTGTTTAATTTGGAAGGGGGAAAGTAGAATATGAGAGTAAGTTTGCAGAAAACATAAAATCTGACTGCAAAAGCTTCTATAGATATGTGAAGAGAAAAAGATCAGTGAAGATAAATGTAGGTCCTTTACAGTTAGAAGCAGGTGAACTCCTAATGGACAACAAAGATAGGGCAGACCAGTTGAACAAATACTTCATATCTGTCTTCACTAAGCAAGACACCAATAACCTTGTGGCACGGTGGCTCAGTGGTTAGCACTGCTGCCTCACAGTGCCAGGGACCCAGGTTCAATTCCACCCTCGGGCGACTGTCTGTCTGTGTGGACATACTCCCCGTGTCTGCGTGGGTTTCCTCCAGGAGCTCTGGTTTCTTTCCACAGTCCAAAGATGTGCAGGCTAGGTGGATTGGCCATGCCAAATTGCCCGTAGTGTTCAGGGGTGTGTAGATTAGGTGGGTTATAGGGGGATGGGTCTGGGTGGGGTGCTCCAACGGTCGGTGTGGACTTGTTGGGCCAAAGGGCCTGTTTCCACATTGTAGGGATTCTATGAAATTATGGGGGACAGAGGATCAAGCATGAAGGAGGAATTGAAGGAAATCCTTATTATTCAGGAAATGGAATTGGGGAAGTTCTTGGGATTGAAGTCCCCAGGGTCTGAAGCTTTGCATCCCAGAGTACTTAGAGGTAGTCCTGGAAAGTGTGGATGCATTGGTGGTCATTTTCCAGCATTCTGTAGACTCTGGAAGAGTTCCAATGGCTGGACGGTAGCTAAAAAATTTCTTTTTTAAAAAAAGAAATAGAGGGAGAGAGAAAACTGAATTATAGGCCAGTCAGCCTAACATCGGTGGTAGGGAACGTGCTGGAGTAAATTATTAGGGACTGATTCTAAACAGAATCAGTCCAAGTCAGCATGGGGTCACTAAAGTGTAATCATGCTTGACAAATCTTCTGGAATTCTTTGAGGATATGACCAGTAGAGGAAAGATGTGAAAACATTGGGAAAAGGTGCAGAGGAGATTTACCAGGATGTTGCCTGGAATGGAGGGATGGTCTTACGAGGCAAGGTTGAAAGAGCTAGGGCTTTTCTCTTTAGAACACGAAGGATGAGAGGTGACTTGATAGAGGTGTACAAAATGATCAGAAGTATAGATAGAGTAGACAGCCAGAGTCTTTTTCCTAGGCTGGAGGTAGCTATTACGAGGTGGCATAGTTTTAAAGTGAGTGGAGGTAGATACAGGGAGACGTCGGAGGTAGGCTCTTTACTCAGAGGGTGGTCGGGGTGTGGAATGCATTGCCGGAGAGGCTAGTGGAGTCAGCCTCATTAGGGGCATTTAGGCGGCTATGAGATAGGCATATGGATGATAGTATAAGGTAGGGGTGGAGGTTAGATAGACCTTTAGGATTAGGCTAACAGTTTGGCACAACATCGTGGGCCGAAGGTCCATGTTCCATGGCTTTTGACAAGGTTCCACATAAGAGATTAGTAAGGTAAATTAAAGCTCATAGTAATGGTGGTAATATGTTGATGTGGATGGAGAACTGGTTGGCAAACAGGAAACAGACAGTTGGAATAAACGAGTCCTTTTCAGAGTGGCAAACGGTGATGAGTGGGGTACCGCAGAGTTCAGTGCTGGGGCCCCTGCAGTTCACGGTACAGGTTAACGATTTGGACGAAGGAATTGAATGCAATATTTTGAGATTGCAGATGATGCTAAGCTGGGTAGCAGTATATACTGTGAAGGAGATGCTAAGAGGCTGTGACGTAACTTGGACAGACTGGCTGAGTGGGCACATACTTGGCAAATGCAATATAATGTGGATAAATGTGTGGTTATCCACTATGGAGACAAAGACAGGAAGGCAGATTTTTATCTGAATGGTGGCAACTTAGGAAAAGTTGAGGTGTAAAGAGACCTGGGTGGAACAGTTGCTGAAGGTTGGCAGGCAGTGAGGAACGCTAATGGCATGCTGGCCTTCATCGCGAGAGAATTTTAGTATAGGACTAGGGATGCCTTGCTGCAGTTAAACAGGGCCTTGGTGAGGCCTCACCATGAATAATGTATGCAGTTTTGGTCTCCTAGTCTGAGGAAGGACATTCCTGCTATTGAGGGAGTCCAGTGAAGGTTCACCAGGCTGACTCGCAGGATGGCAGGACTGACATATGAAGAAAGACTAGCTCAAGTGGGCTTGTACTTGCTGGAATTTAGAAGAAATAGGGGGAGATCTCATAGAAACATACAAAGTCCTAATGGGACTATACAAGCTAGATGCAGGAAGAATGTTCCTGATATTGGGGAAGTCCAGGTCTGGGGATCACAGCCTAAGAATAAGGAGTAAGCCATTCAGGACTGATGAGGAAGAATTTCTTCACTCAGTTGTGAATGTGTGGAATTCTCTCCCACAGGAAGCTGTTGGGGCCAGCTTGTTCGATAAATTCAAGAGGGAGCTGGACATGGCCCTTGCGGCTAAAGGCATCAAGGGTATGGAGAGAAAACGGGAGTGGGATATTGAAATTACATGATCAGCCATGATCATATTGAATAGTGGTGCAGGCTCGAAGGGCTGAATGGACTACTCTTGCTCCTATTTTCTATGTTTCTATTTGGGGTGAGTAACAGAACATTGGCCCTTCTTTCACGGGGTTTGGAGTTTTAGAATAGGGAAGTCTTACCAATGCCTTGAACAGTTGCAGTGAGACCACATCTGGAGGACTGAGCAGTTTTGGTCCCCTTATTTAAGAAAATATACTATTTCATTGGAGGCAGTTCAAAGAAGGTTCAGCTGGATGATCCCCAATATGGAGGGATGGTCCTATCAGCAAAGGCTAAACGGAAGTTCTGACAAAGGGTTTCAGCACGAAACGTTGACTTGCATGCTCCTCGGATGCTGTCTGACCTGCTGTGCTTTTCCAGCCTCACGCCTATAGACTCTATCTCCTGGAACTCTGTTCACTATATTTTTAGAGGCTGTCTCATTGAAATATATAAGATTCTTAAGGAAACTTGACAGGGTAAATGTTGAGGGAACATTTCCCCTAATGGGAGAGTCTAGGATCAAATTCTTCATCTGTAGGGGAATCAAGAGATAGAGTCATAGAGATATACAGCACGGAAACCAGACCCTTTGGTCCAACTCGTCCATGCCGAGCAGATATCCTAAATTAATCTAGTCCCATTGGCCAGCATCTGGCCCATATCCCTCTAAAACCTTTCCTATTCATATACCTGTCCATATGCCTTTTAAATGTTGTAATTGTACCAGCCGCCGCCTCTTCCTCTGGCAGCTCATTCCATTACAGACACCACCCTCTACATGAAAATGTTGCCCCTTGGATCCCTTGTAAATCTTTCCCCTCTCACCTTAAACGTATGCCCTCTCGTTTTGGACTCTCCCCGCCCGCCCCCCACACCGGGGAAAAGACCTTGTCTATTTACCTTTATCCATGCCTGTCATGATTTTATAAACCTCTCGGGTCACTCGGCCTCTGATGCTCCAGGGAAAATAGCCCCTGGAGCAATCTATTCAGCTTCTCCCTGTAGCACAAACCCTCCAACCCTGGCAACATCCTTATCTTTTCTGAATTCTTTCAAGTTTCACAACATCCTTCCTATAGCAGGGAGACCAGAATTGCATGCAGAATTCCAGTAGTGGCCTTCTAATGTCCTATTCAGCCGCAACATGACATCCCAACGCCTACACTCCATGCACTGACCAATAAAGGCAAACATACCAAACGCCACCTTCACTATCCTGTCTATCTGTGACTCCACTTTCAAGAAACTACGAATCTGCACTCCAAGGTCTCTTTCTACAGCACTCCCCAGGACCTTACCGTTAAGTGTATAAGTCCTGCCCTGATTTGCCTTTCCAAAATGCAGCAGCTCACATTTATCTAAACTAAACTCCTCCATCTGCCACCTCTTGGCCCATTGGCCCATCTGATCAAGATCTCATTGTACTCTGAGGTAATCTTCGCTGTCCGTTACCTGTCCTATTTTGGTGTCATCTTACTAACCATACTTCCTATGTTCACATCCAAATCCTTTATATAAATGATGAAAAGCACTAATCCTTGTGGCACACCGCTGGTCATAGGCCTCCAGTCTCAAATCAACCCTCTGTCTTCTACCTTTTGAGCCAGTTCTGTATCCAAATGACTAATTCTCCATGTATTCTATGTGATCTAATCTTGCTAACCAGTCTACCATGGGGAACCCTGTCCAACACCTTACTGAAGTCTATATAAATCACAACAACTGTTCTGCAGTCATCAATCCTCTTTGTTACTCCTTCAAAAAACTCAATCAAGTTAGTGAGACACTATTTCCTACGATATGGGGAAAAGGCAGAAAAATAGATGAGGAATATTGCATCAACCATGATCTAATTGAATGGCAGAGCAGGCTCAAAGGATCTGCTCTGTTCCTATTTGTTGTGGTCTAAATGTTTTGCAATAAAGGCAGCTGCAATGTGAGAAAAAATGTTTTCCGTACAGTGAGTGGTCTGAGTTTGGAAGGGGCTGCCTAGAAGAGTGGTGAAGGCATTGTTTCCGTTTAAAACGATTATCCAATGTGCAGAGTTAACAGGAAAAAGCAGGAGTTTGGCACGAAGTCAAAATAAGTCAGAAAGCCAGCTTAGAGATGATGGGCCAAATGGCCATCTTCTGGACCATAGCATTTCTGAAATTTTGGGGTAGCTAAGTTTTCACACGTTATGAAGAAGCATAGCGATTAAACAAAGTTGAATGGTGATAAAGATTAAGTCAGGTTAAAATGATGGCTGATGAGGTATGCTGAGGTTATCACTGTTAAAAATCAATTTGCAAGCTTTTTAGTGGAAAAATTGGTGCTCAGCAGAAGATGCCCACTTGCAATTTAGTAAGGTTGATGCATGGGAACAAAGGATGATTAAGAGAACTAATGGAAGTGTTGCCTTTGCATTGATGAAGAAGAAATTCAAAGGTGATTTGACCACCCAATCTGAAATGCTGCATTTGTGTTATGGACACTTAACCTCAGGAAACCTTGGGGTCCAAGAGCAGTGGTACCTGGATGTAGGGTCTAGGCCCGAAACGTCAGCGTTACTGCTCCTATGATGCTGCTTGGCCTGCTGTGTTCATCCAGCTCTGCACCTTGTTGTACCTGGATGTATATGTGCACGAATTTTGCAGGACAAATGGAGAGAGCAGTTAATAAAGTATAGTGTTCTTGGCTTTGTGAATAGAGGCATAGAGCACAAGAGCAAGGAGGTGACATTGAACTTGTATGTATGACACTTGATAGACCTTGGCTGAAGTACTATGTTTGGTTGTGAGTACAACATTATAGGAAAGATGTGAATGCATTGGAGAATGTACAGAAGCGATTTAGGAGAATAGTTCCATTAACAGGACAAGTAGATAAAGTCGTTAAACAGGCATATGTATTCTTGTTTTTATTAGTTGAAGCATAGTGTTTAAGAGCATGGAGATTATGCTGGAACTGTATAAAGCTTTGATTAGGCCACAGCTAGAGAACTGTGTGCGGTTCTGGAATCTACATTATAGGAGAGATGTGATTGCATTGGAAACGGTGCAGATGAGAATTATTAGGATGTTGTTTGGACAAGAGAGTTTCAGTTATGAAGAGAGGTTGGACAGACTTGGGTTATTTTCCTTAGAGCAGCTGAGATTGAGAGGGGACATGATTGAGATGTATAAAATTGAGGGGTGTAGATGGGGTAGACAGGAACATTCTCCCTTGATGGAGGGACCAATTACCAGGATGCATATATTTAAGGTAAGGGACAGAGGTTTTGGAGGGGACATGAGGAAAATCTTTTTCACCCAGTGGGTGATGGCGATCTGGAATTCGCTGCCTGTGAGGATGGTAGAGGCAGAAATGGCACCGCATCTAAGAAGTATTTGGATGTGCATTTGTGACGTCAAGACACAAAAGGTAATGGGCTAAATGCTATAAAATGGGATTAGAATAGTTAGGTGTTTGTTTTTTCTTGTCAGTACAACTTGATGGGTTGAAGGACCTTTGTGTGTGCTGTAGATTTCCGTGGCTCTAAGCCCTTTTTGTTTTGTAGCCTTATTCTTAAACAGGCCGGCTCCCGCACTTTGCTGTAAAATGGAAAGTCCACTCCTTGCCCTTGAGTAAGTTCATGATAAAAGCAATCTGCGTGAATTATTCTGATACTTTTTTTTTATTGTTAATCTTCATTTGCTTAGCTCCTGCATCGCTTTCCTAGGAGTGTTTTTGATTACACAGAGCAAGAAGAAGATGTTTGAACCGTATATCATGATGGATGTGATCCCAGGTTAGTGACATGGTGAAGAGTTTGTGTCAATGAGATAGCGGAAGAGCCATCTACTATCAAAACTGCTTCTAATTTTTCAAATCTATATTTCTTCCTTTAAGGAGAGCAGTTGCAATTTGTTCAGTATCTCCACAATAATTTAAAGTCTTTTATCTGATATCATTCTAGTTATTTCCTCCCACCCCTTCTGCGGTGCCGTGACAGTCATCCCATAGTGTGGTGTCTAGCTTTGGTTGCAATCCACCAGCTGAAGATTCATATAAAGAATCCTTGCATCACAAAGTGAAGGAGCCTGAATACCTTTTAAAATCAGTTTTGTCAAATTGTCTTGCCACCTTGTGGGGGGGAAAATTGTGGATGTGCATTTCTGGATCTTTGTTCTTGTATCCCTCTTTAAAATTGAAACATTAACTAATATTGCCTGTCATCAGCTTTCCCTCCAAAGGGTTTCACTCATGCTTCTCAGTATTGTTTCATTGGCCATATGTCTGCCCATTTCACCAGCTGAAGTCTTTTGTTATCCTATCTACAGTATATCACATTTTGAGTTCTGTTTGTACTGCAGACTTTATAATAATGCCTTGTAGAGACCCATGCAAGTCATTGATGTACATCAAGAAGAGCAGCATCCTAATATTGCCATTTTTTTTATTTAGGTGGGGAGGGAAATCATAGAATCACAGAATCCATACAGATAGAAGCCATTTGGCCCCATTGAGTGCAGTGAATGTCAGAAGAGCATCCCTCCCAGATTTCCTATCCCTGTAACCCTACATTTACCATGACTAATCCACCTAGCCAACACATCCCTGGATACTACAAGGGAATTTAGCATGGCCTGTTCATTTAACTCGCACATCTTTGTACTGTGGGAGGAAACAGGAGCATCTGGCAGAAATCCATACAGACGTGCTCCCACCCAGTCTGAGAAATAACTGTCACTATTTGCATTCTGTCCCTTAACCGATTTCCATTTCATGATGCTAGTCAATGTAAGTATAACTGTAGTCTTGTAATGTTAAACCTTTCTTTCTACAACTTTGATTTCTATCTCCACCTCCTTCCCATTTGGTAGTGTAATGTTTCCACACAGCCATCTGCTCATGGACTAAAATAGAGAATCTATTTTCGTCCTTGAGTTCATTATCCCTTTCTAGTGGTGTAATCGTATCTTTAATCAACATTGATATCGTCCCCCTGCCATTCTCTGCATCCTTTTACCCACCCTGAATACGTTGTAGCCAGAAATAATACCCATCACTCCAGCTAGTGTTTTGAGCCAAGCTTCCATTACTGCTGCCATATCATAATTCCATGTAGCAACTTCACTTCACCAACCTCATTTACCAAGCCAACCTTGATCTCTTTATCATTTCTTACTCAGTTTGATCACTTCTATTAATCAGAATTTTCCAGCATCTCTGGATGGTGTGAGCATGGTTCTGGTACTTTTTTGGCTGTCAATTTTGAATATCTGTGTTTCTAAACTCCCCTTTTTACTGAATTTTTGTTCATTTTATTTTTACCTTCGCATTTCATTTTACTTCCCTTTTTCCTTGTGAAATTAATTTTACCTTCCCATATGCCCTCACTGGAAGGCCAATGTGGGAATTGGTTCTAGCTCTGCTGAGGTGCAGCCTTTCCACCACCTGTCCTGAAATTGGTCTGTGTCCCTGGAACCTGAGGCCCTTCATTCTGCACTGTTTCTCAAGTTGGATATTAAACTGTTTTCTGTTGATGTTTCATTGCTCACTTCGATAGAATCTGAACACTAGTAACTTTGAGTTCTTTCTTTTTAACTTACTTCTGAACTTCCTGTTCCTCGAATGACTGGAATTCTTACTGCAGAATCTCAATCCTGTGATATTGGTTCCCTCCTGTTTTTCTCCAAAAGATAACTGTTTTTAAACAGAGTCCAAGCCCACACTCCTTTGTGAGAGTTTATTTGTTAGCTACATGCCATAAAACCTGTACCCACCCACATGTGCTGTCCATATTTGTACAACCAATTTGTACCCAGTTAACTCTTAATACACCCATTTTTCATTCTTCATTCCTTTTGGTCTCCATAGTCCTCAAGACTTTGATGACTTAGATGACTTAGATGATGACACATGGACCATAATTTCTGACTGTTGCCTGTGCCCAATTGAAATGTTCAGCGCCCTCTCCCCTGACACCAGGTAGGCAACCATCCTTTAGTATTCTATGAGCACGAGCTGATCCACCCCTCTGAATATCGAATTCCTCTGATCACTGCATTTCCACACTTTTCTTTACCCACAATCCATCACAGTTGTTACCTCTCCAATGCTGTGTATGTAGACTGCCCTCCCAGGCCGTTGATACCTTACCAGTGTTCCTCCCAGGCCGTTGATACCTTACCAGTGTTCCTCGTTGAAAACTAGTTTGAGATTGTTGCCCTCAGGATTCCTGCACTGTTTACCTGTTCTGACCCTACTTGATGGGCACTTGCTCACTCAGTTCTCCTGGACTCTGTAGCTGTGGGGTGACTGCCTGCTGAAGTCCGTGGTTCAAGAAATCCTCGGTATGTAGCAAGGCCCACAGAGACTCCAGAAACCCTGGGAATGAGTCAGAGCGGCTGGAAAGGGGAGCTTGCTGCAGATACAGGGTTCAAGGTAGAGCTCCCATATTACCATAAGACTTCAGGCAGATGTCTGTCTATTCAACTTATTCTGAAGGTGTAACCACCAAGTTCTGTTACATTTCCCCCATTTCCAATCCTTTTGTACTCCTTGGCTGTCTCTGCTGTTTGCTCCTTCCTTCCCCCTGACTGCACCGCTCTCAGGGTTTGTGCTCTTTGCTAAGACCTGGTCATATCTGAGCCTTTTGTTTTTCCAGGACTGAGGAGCATCTTCGATAAGAAGAGCCCAGTACAGCCAGAGCTCAGTGGCTCCTTTTCCTATGGCACCTTGGAGAACAGCAATAATCCTGTCAATAATCAGCTGACGGAGGCTCATCAGGAACCAAACTCAGTTCACTCAGTCATGGAGCCAAAGTTGGACTGAACTGAGCCCAACAGGAGATGGTGAAATCTGGCTCACTCCCAGTTTCTTGTGAATACTGCAGCCTGTAATGGATGGAGCAGTGTGACTGCAAAATGGGCCAAGAGCCAATTTCAGCTCCTGTTCTGCTGCTCCCGGGTTTGTTGGAGCAACAGGAAATTTGTACTTGCACTATATGCAGAATATAACCGAGATGAATCCCATGGACTGGGCCCTGGATTCAGTCAGAGTTCTGAGATCCCCGATCTACTCCCCACCCTCATTCACTTGGTTATCTGCTTTACTCCTGGGTCTTGTGTGGTTATCTGGGTTACTGCCAGGCTCCTGACTTGACCAGTAGTCCATCTCAAGTGGGGTTCTTTATTGAAAATGCAAAGCTTCAGGTTTATCAGTTTATTTAATGATGTATTCGCTTTGTGCTGCATGAAAAAATAGAGTTCTTGTTTTTATTTGGGAAGGTTTATGCTTTAGATTTTTTTATTATAAGAATTTGCGTCGATGGCTTTCTGCACTTAATCCTGGTGAATGAAGAAGGCCTGTCTGAAGATTCTGTTTAGGGGGGTGAATAAATCAAAGTGAATGTGGACTGCCATGCACTTGGAGCTCATTGCATTCAAGGCTAAAGGCAGAATCATATGCACAAAGTTAATTGGAGTAGATGGAGAGAAACAGATGAGGGAGGAGATAGAGGATGAATGAGGGATATGATTGAAGATGTGGCATAAGAGATGGGCGAGTGACATGTGGAGATGGATGGAGGGTGGATGAGTAGGTGGTGGAGAAGTGTGTGGTGGGGGAGGGTCGGGTTGGTTTGTTTGTGGAGTCTGATTTGTGTGGGAGAAAGGTAATTGGCTTGGGTCAGTGTTCTCCTCCAATAGCGAACAGCCTTTTCCTAGCTGTCTGCGAAAGAGCATGTTGATCTGTGGATAAATGTGTGTGGAGCATGACAGCTGACAGAGAATCTCCCTGCAGATTCTCACTTTCTCTGCCCACACTGATGGCTTAGAATTATTCAATAGTAACATCACTTCAGGGTAGTTACTCACACCTCACCTCGAGATTTGCTCTTTTGACCTTGTTTGGATCAAATGTTGTGTGGGGCCATTTAAATTTTACACTGTAAGGGATAGATGATATCTCAACACCAAAAACAACTTAGAGGCTAGTGTCAGTAGAATCTCTAGACTCCGTGTAAACAGGAGGTGATCATAGAATCCCTAGTGTGGAAACAGGCCATTCAGCCCAACAAGTCTACACTGACCCTCTGATGAGCATCCCACCCAGACTCAATCCCTTATCCTATCCCTGTAACCCTGCATTTCCCATGGCTAATCCACCTCGCCTACACATCCCTGGACACTATGGGCAATTTCCCATGGCCAATCCGCTGCACCTGCAAATCTTTGGACTGTGGGAGGAAACTGGAGCACCCGGAGGAAACCCACACTGACACGGGGAGACAGACAGCCGGCCAAGGCTGGAATTGAATCTGGATCCCTTGCGCTAATGGAGCAGCAGTGCTAACCAGAGAGCTACCATACCACCCCAATGTTAATGAAGATGTTCTAAGAAGGCCTTGGAAGGAGACAGTGGAGTGCAGAGATTGATAAATGAAGATTCAGCAACACTTAGGGTGAGATTCATTGTTTATACGTGACGGGGTGAAGGACACATTAACCTGTGACACAGAAGGAGCATCTTTATTTGTTACGTATGTAGGAAGATCGGAATGTGGATAAGAGGATGCTTATAGTATGAGGATAATCAACTTCTCTGCATGCTAAAGAGGCTTGCTTTAGTCTTATAACTGAGGCAGATCTCTCTGTGCGTTGCTTGAATAAAGCAATCATAAAATCATTTTCTTAGTCTCTGGTAGATTATTTAAAAATCAAGACACTTGTTATGAGGTCAGGAGTTGAATGGGCCTGGTAGAACCCACACTGAGCATCAGTGAGCTGGTTATTTCTTTGCAAGGTGCTGCTTGATAGCATGGTTGGCAACACCCTTGTCACTTTACTGGTGATCGAGAGTAGACTGGGGTGATGATTGGCAGGGTCACATTTGTCTTGCTTTTTATGTGCAGGACATACCTGGGCAATTTTGATTTTAAATGCTAATAGCTATGATTCTAAACTCGTGCCCCCAAAGTATTAATCTGGGCCTTTCGATCATTAGTTCAGTGACCGTTCCACAAAGCCATTTGTGTGCAGGCTAAGAGGAGTTATTGTGAAGCTGTTACTGAGAACATCATCACCAACTTTCAGACTATCTGTCTGAAGTGTCAGTTTTCAGCATTCCAGTAATGTCAATAAAAACAAAACGCTGCCCTTGTTAGAAATATGGAATGTAAATAGAAACGCTGGAGATACTCAGCAGTTTGGCAGCATCAGGTGGGGCGAGATGGAGAGAGGGAGAGAGAGAGAGAGAAAGAAACTGTGTTCCACCCTGATGACCTTTCAGCAGGATGCCTCCTCGGCTTGCTCCCAGTTATTTTGGCTGAAACCTGAGTGCCAGTCAAATGGGGAGGGTTCCTGGTTGTGTGGCAGAGATTTGATGTTAAAACTTTCTGGTGTTATGTTGAAACACAAGCTGCCATTGCAGTTCTGTGGATGTATCTTTTGGTTTGTTAGCACTCTGTAAATTTTCAGAATGGCAGCGATGCTTACAAAGCCGGGAGCTAAACATGGCACTGATCCTCTGTGTGAAATTTAACTAATGTACAAACAGCTTTCTGAAATACAATAATGGATGCCTGAAAGCATTCCAGAGTCTGATACGTGCCTGTAGTGAGTGACAGTGGACAGAAGCCAGCCTTTCTCAGCCCTCAATATGGAGGGGGAGGGGGAAGGGGAAGGGAAAGGGAAAATTCAGAATTAAGGTCCTACCGAAATAATCCACAGTTTAAAAATGACACTAGCATACAACAGACAGGGCTGACACAATGTACAGCATTTAGTCAGTGACAGACCTTCAACTAATAATATTTAGTGTGCTGGTCACACCACAAGTAAGGACTACACTGTCCGAAAAGTGTTGGGTGACCGCCAGAAAGACCAGCAAGCATGGGCAGGCAGTGCAGCAGACTCCTGTTGCCATTCCATCTCAAACAGGTATACCATTTTGGATACTGTTGTGGGGTATGGCCTCTTGGGGGAAAGCAGCAGCATCCAGATCCAAGGCACCATGACTGGCACTGTTGTACAGAGGGAGGGTTGAAGCATAGGTGAACGGTAGTGATGGGGAACTCTATAGTCATAGGCACAGATGGGTGTTTCTGTGGCTGTGTGAGAGACTACAGGCTGGTGTTGCCTCCCTGGTGCCAGGGGCAAGAATGTCTCAGTAGGCACAGTATACTCTGAAGGGGAGGCTGAGCAACCAGAGGTCCTGGTCCATATTGGCACTAATGACATACACAGCAAGACAGTTTAGGTCGTGCAGAGGGAATTTAGGGAGTTAGGAAGTTGAAAAGCAGAACCTCTAGGGTTGTAATGTCTGGATTACTCCATGTCACATGCCAGTGAGGCCAGAAGTAGGAAGCCAATACAGTTGAATGCATGGCTAAAAAACTGGTGGGGGGGTGGTGCTCCAGATATCTGGATCGTTGGTATCTCTTCCAGGCAAGGAGGAGCGGTTGCCCCTAAACTGGAAGGGCACCAATATATCTGCAAGATTTGCTAGTGCCACTTGGGAAGGTTTAAACTAGTGAGGCAAAGTGGTGGGAACCAGAGCAGTAGGTCAGCATGTGGAATGTTTGAAGAGAAGTGTGGGGCTAAATTAAGTATGGAAGGAAGAACAGGCAGGGCCAGGTTAATGAACATGGTGGGTCTAGTGGTCTTAAATGTATTTATTTTAATGCAAAGAGCATAATAGATTAGTGAAAAGCTGAGTTAGAATATGGGGCTACGATGTTGTGACCGTTACAGAAACTTGGTTGAGAGGACAGGACTGGCACCTCAACATTCCAGGGTTTTTCAAGCAAGATAGCGAGGGTTAGGAAATTGCATTATTAAGATGAATGTCACAGCTGTACTAAAAGAAGGCGTCTTGGAGAGCTCATCTGGTGACATACTATGGGTAGAACTTAGGAATAAGAAAAGTGCAGTCACTATGATTGGGTTATACTATAGGCTTCCCAATAGCCAGCTGGGAAATGGAGGAACAGATATGTCATAAAATATGGAAAGATTTTAAAAAAAAAAAAAGTTGGTTGTATTGGGTGATTTTAACTTCCCCAGTATTAATTGAGATTGCTTTAGTGCCAGGGACTTGGATGGGTCAGAATTTGTTGGGTGCATTCAGCTTGGCCAGGTGATCAAAGTTTCAGTGGGGGTGCATTTTGGGAACAGTGATCATAACTCCATAGGTTTTAAGATAGTTATAGATAACACTGGTCCTTGAGTGAAAGTGCTAAACTGAGAGAAGGCTAATTGCAACAATATTAGGCAGGAGCTGGAGAAATTAGATCGCAGGTGGCTGATTGAGGGCAAGTCCATATCTGATGTGGGAGAATTTTAAAAGCCAATTGATGACAGTTCAGGATCAGCATGTTCTTATGAGAACGAAAGGCAAGGATAGCAAGATCTTGGAACCCTGGATGACCAGTGATATTGAAAGGTTAGTCAAAAACCAAAAAGGAAGTGTATATAAAGTTTAGGAAACTGAAATCAGACATGGCCTTGAACATAATGGAAGCAGAAAAGAACTTGAGTAAGAAATTAGGAGGGCTAAAAAGGGTCAACAAATGTCCATGGAAAGTAGTATTAAGGAGAATTGCAAGGCATTTTATACATGTATAAAAGGGGTAGTTACAGAAAGGGCAGGTCCAATCGAGGACAGAGGAAGGAATTTATGCATTGAGCCAGAGGAAGTGGGTGAAGTCCTTAAGTACTTTGTGTCCTAAGGAGAAGGACATGGATGATGGTAAGATTATTAAGGTAATGCCGATATTCTGGGGCATGTTGATATTAAGAAATGTGGCATTGGGTGTCTTGATCAATGTTAAGGTAGATAAGTCCCCAGGGACTGATGGAATCTGTCCCTGGACACTGAGGGGGTAAGTGGGGGGAGATTGCTGGGGCCTTGATAGTTTGTTGTATCCATTTTAGCCACAGATGAGGTCCTAGAAGACTGGAAATTAGCCAATGTTGTTCCTTTGTTTAAGAAAAGCAACAGGGATAATCCAGGAAATTATAAGCAGAGTCTCTTTCCCACAGTTGAAATGTCAAATACTAGAGGACATAGGGTTAAGGTGAGAGGGGGGGAAAAGTCTTTTTTTTTTTTAACAAAAGAATGGTAGGGACCTGGAACACAACGCTGGGAAGCTGGTAGAAGCAGAGACGATAGCAATGTTTAAGAGGCATTTTACACACAAATGAACAGACAGGGATATTGATTCTGCGCTGACAGATGGGTTTAGTTTAGAATGGCATCATCGTCAGCACAGACATGGTGGGCCAAAGGGCCTGTTCTTGTACTAAGTTCTACGTAATAGACTGCAGTGAAAAGAGTGTGGCTTGCCTATTCAGGGAGTTTTGTTTTACAGATGCATGGGAGGGCTTGTAGTGAACAAGCATCACAGCAGAGGGCAGCTGGGAATGATTTGGGCAAGTATGTGGCTGGGTCTTTGGCATTGGCGAAGCAGAAACTTGATGCTTATTATGGAGGGGATCCAAAATGATTTTCCCAAAGTAAGCCAATGTTTTTAATGTGGATCTACTGTAATAGGATGTCAGTGTGTTTGGTCTCATCAATGAATTGATAGTCAGAAAATGATCTTTAATATTAATCTCAATATATATAATCTCTGCCTCAATATTACACTTACTGCCTTACAATGAAAGCAAACCAGAGGATATCCTACATCCTAAATCTTACCTAAAGAATTCACTACTGATCTCCGCTGGTTCAATTTTAGACTTTTCAATCTTATTTTCAAGTCCCTCAAACGGCCTTGCCTGTTGCTATTCCTATAGCTCCACAATTCTTCACCATTACTGCAGTCCTCATTCTGAACTCTTGATTACCCTTAGAACTATTACAAATCAATCATTGGTGGTCATCTCTTCAGCTTCCTGGCTCCAAAGGTCTGAAATTGCATTCCTACACCTCTTTGCTTCACTTTGCTCCTTTCAAACACCAAGCTCTTAATCGTTGCCTCAATATCTTGTTTTGTGGCTTGGTGTCCAATTTTGTTTGCCCTTCTGAAGTTGTTGAGTGATCCGATTCCAGTGATATTTGTGAATGCAGTAGTTCAGTTTCAGTAAAACAGTCAGTGCTACAGCAATCGAACAGGTCATAAATTTCATTGACATTCCTGTAGCACTGATAAAATGGTCCTGTAACACTGCATCATAACTGATGCTTTAATACAGATAGATATTTGTACAGTAACAACCACCTTGTTACTGCAGTAACAGTAATACAGTACTCATTGCAAAATCACAAGAACACAGAGAGCCAGAGTAATAGAGAGGCATAATAATGGTGAGTAAAGGAGGTATATATTAATTCAGTCAACACAATTGCATTGTCCCCTCTCCAGTTACAGTCCCCCAATATACCCATGCTAGTAAGTGGTAAATATGGGCGTCACTTTCACTGTACCAGCATTGCAATGAAATATAAATATTTTGGTTTGATGTATTATAACATAAAAATTTAGCTTAAGTTTTGTAGAAATAAAGTGCTCAACCTTTAATAAACTGTATAGCATAAATATAACATTCATTGTTCAGTAGATAATATTCATTAAATTTTATACCTAAAATTATTTTAAATATTCACACAAATATTCCAACAAAGGAGCTGTGTTGTTCAGTGTTGAAGGCACCCTATACTATGTCAAACAAATATTGCGCCCACCCCCCAACTGCAATAGTCTGCTCAGTGTTACACATTCCAGGCACATCTAAACTATTAGAGAAGGGCAGCAGAACTGTACCAGAAAAATGTCAGCATCTACTGACAATGAAGCAAGCCAGGGCTGTGAGGAGAAAGTGGTGGGTTTGAGACACAGGGCAGAAAGTAGATAGTTATTTTTAGACTTTTGAGTAATACAGGCACCACAGGCTGGGCCAGGAATTTTTTTTTAATGGAATCCCTACAGTGTGGAAACAGGCCCTTCGGCATCCTACCCAGACCAATCCCCCTATTACCCATCTAATCTATACATCCCAGAACACTACAGGCAATTTGGCATGGCCAATCCACCTAGGATTTATTGCCCTCCCTAAATGCCCTTAAACAGCTTGCGAGGCTCTTTTGGACAGTTCTTAATAGTCAGCTACATTGTTCTGGGTCTGAAATGATGTGTCAGCCAGACGAGGTAAGGACAGCAGCTTTCCTTCCCTAAAGGCCATCAGTAAACCAGATGGATTTGTACAACAACGCATGGTATGTTTCATGGACACCATCACTGCAACTAGTTTTAATTCCAGATTTAAATGAATTGAGTTTTAAATTTACCAGCCTGACCTTCTTTCCCCCTCCCCACCGTGCTGTCCCTGAGCAGTGAAGGATTACTAGCTCAGTGACATTAGCACTGTCTCACAAGCTTGAGGAATATGGGGAGAGGGTGGCGAGTAAATGTGAGCTGCGGGCTGACTTTGAGTGTTCAAGATGCAACCTTGCCAGGTACTAACTGAGACTCAATCCCTGATCCTTCCAACAGTTACCTTGCTACCACTTCAATCCATTCTCATTAGCTGAATCATCAGTTTGATGCGAGTCAAAGCAGACTCCAGTCTCCTTGTGGCTGCAGCTAGCTGTCATGGTTGGATTTAAAATCAACTTTTTATATATAAATAGATGTGCATTAGTGACGGTTTTGAAAATCGTTAGAAAGCTGCTATAATCGTGACTGAATTTATCAGTAATCTTCTAGCAACTTCTCCACAGCTGAAGATTGATGCTTTGTACTTCCTAATAGAATTGGAATAAAAGCAATTCATGTTAAAAAGTGCCAAGGTGATATATTGTCTCCAAAATAAAACCTACACAAAATTGTAAATTCTCCAATTTGTAAGATGTGTTAGTGTCTTTCACTTAACCTGCAGAATGGGCCACGGATATTTGCTTATCCACAAGGTAAATCTTTGTCTTGACGTAGGAGTTGCTGGGTCCCACCCCAATCCATCTAACAGAGGTTTGGTCACATGACTCCTATAGAGCTGAACCCTTTTAACTACACACTTTTAAAATAGTTAAGGAGTTTATGCTGTGTTATACAACATTTACTAATGATATCAAATCAAACCATGCTGTCTGCAAGTAGTTAACTCACTTTCATCAAAACAACAAAGCAGAAATTAAATTTCAACAATATTCCTTGGACAGGAATAATTTTTTGAATTTTGCAGTTTGAATAAATTTTTGAACTGCGGCTCCTGATCTGCCAGCTAGCTGATCAACCACATTCTCAAAGGAATTCCAGACTCGTGTTTTATCTTTGCTAATTGAAAGATTCCTTTATCCTTTTTGATTCCATCTCTCCTTTTATGTATATAGAAATGTACCTGTGGTGCAAAGTATCATCAAACTCCAGTTTGTGGGGTGTGTGAAATAAACCCTACTTCTAATTTAGCTTTAAAACACTGTAGTTACAGTCCTGACAAAGTCAGAATTCACAAGCAGTGTGGGGAGAAATGTGCCTACACTGTTTGAAAGGGGGAAACAAAAAAAAACTAATTTGCAGACAAATAGTGAGAATAGAGAGTGGGATTTGTTTTAAAGCCCACAATCTGTAACACAGCCGGTATGTTGTTTGCATGGTCTCCACTTCCAAGTATTTGGAAAGATTTGGGCCATGGATAGAAAAGGGCCTGTTACTGAGTCCTGCTAATATCAAATATTACTGCATACATAAAACAAGCTGCTACTGACTGAAGCTATAAGTTGTTGAGGCATGCTGTGGGCTGGGTTGATGTCAACTCCTTGTATCAAAGTGAATGAATTCAATGACTAAATCCACACAAAAAAGTCACAATAAAATGCTGTATCTATCATTGCTTAAACGAGCCCTCAACACTCATTTAAGCAGTTCTTTCATGTAGGAGCAAATTACTGCAGATGCTGGAATCTGTACTGAAAGCAAAACATGCTGCAGATCACAGCAGGTTAAGGCAGCATCCACGGAGAGAAAGCAAGCTAACATTTGGAGTCTGGGTGACTCATCATCGGAGCGTTTGTGTATCCTGGAGTTCCTGCACAGTTTTCTATTGCAGGATTTTCTATAATATGATGTTTTAACATTGGGTTTCCCATGTTGTAATTTGCTCAGTCAGGTGGAACAGTCCCCAATGCCAAATGGGCACCTCAGGATGTGCACACACTGCAGCTCCTTACACCTGAGATACTGCAGTGGGAGAATTGGAATCCCGTTGTCTGTCCCAGATGCTGATATTGTGTAGGAGGTGAATGTGAGAATGGGAGGTGAGAGAGGTGGGAAAGGGGGTTAGGTAAATGGGGATTACTAGGGGTTTCAGCAAGGAGCTGGTTTTTGCAGCAGAATAAATAACAGTGGGAAAAGCAGTCTGCGCGTCTGTGCAAAAACATCAAAGTACAGGGTCATGGATCCCAGGCTTAGAGCTAAATGCTGGGCTCTGTGATGGAGGGAGCTCCAGTTAATCCCTGTCTTCCTAGTCCTCCACCTTCTTGTATCTCTGACTGACTCCATAAGGAACATGGGCTGCAATGGTGCCCAGCTCCTTCGCACCTTCCACATGAAACATTTGATCATCAAAGAAAATGTGTGGTCGGATTTTCTGCAGGAGTGGCCCCTTTGGAGCACCAGCCAGGAACAGAGCTTCATCCGTCTCTAAACCCCAGCTTCGCAGGGTCTTCAGAGCACGAGCCCCTGAGCTGGCAGCACTCCGAGCTGTGACCAAGTAGGTCCTGATTGGGCACTTCAAACGCTGACCTTTGGCGTAAAATTTCTTCTGCAATTTTCCCAGTGATTCCAAAAATCCTTTCAGAGGCCCCTGTTGAAAATGGATAGGATAAATTAGACTGAGCATCTAAAGAGCCAGTGAAATTGTCCCTACACATTCTGGAGTTCCACGCACCTAGTGCATGGTGTCCGCAGTGTTATCAAATTGGTGTAAGGAGCACAGTTCAGAGCCCATGTCCACTGTAAAATATCCACACCCTGTGTACAACCCATGTTCACTGTGAAATGTTTACATTTGAATGTTTGAAGTGTACCATTTAATCAGACTCATTTGCCCTGAATAAACAATATTATGGAGGAATCAATGGCTGACAGTAAGACAAGTGGGTGACTGGAATGTGTCCAACTCTCCAGCTTTGGATTATCTGGTCAATGACCCCACAGTCAGAGTAAACAGCAACTCTACTGTCCCACTTCATCGTCAACATCATTCTCCACCTTGTTTAGGCTTTTCATTTACAACATATCTTACCATAGCCAATGGTTTGTTCTCATTCGTCTGCTCATGCTCAAAGAATTTATCTAATCCGTGTTCTTTGACAATCTGCTCAGATTCATCCGAAAAAAGCACAGCATCTCCATCAAAAGCCACCCTCAGCTGCCTCTCGGAGACACTGACATCTTTATTAGGACTGAAGATTGTTGCAGCAGCAATACCTGGACAAGGGAGAAACATCACACAGTGTCTCAGAGAGTGACCAACACACCAATAAAACTAGGAGTGATGTGGCTGGGTGAGCGGGGGTGAGGTACTGTGTACTCGTAAGTTGAGGGGGGCTTTTGATGGAGATGCTGTGCTTTTTTTCGGATGAATCTGAGCAGATTGTCAAAGAACACGGATTAGAT
>NC_063358.1:44105945-44121790 GCF_021869965.1 Rhincodon typus
CCTTCTCTACTTTGTGCAAGGCTGGGGTGTTGCTGGGCTCATGGTGTGTGGTATGCTGTGGGATGTGTTCAAGGACACTTGGATTGACAACAAAGCCTGGCTGAGGAAGTCTTTGAAGTGCTATCCTCAGTGTTTTTTGATGCTTCTTTGTCATTGATAAGAGTCACTCCATCCTTGGGTAGCAGTGCTTTGGGACTTTGTGTGTTTGGTCTGCAAGTGGTCTTGACAGCACTGAAGAAACCATGCATGTCATGGTTGTCAGCCATTCATTGGGTCTCCTGTGTTTTCTCCACCCACCACCTGTTCTTTATGTTGCAGGTTTGTTTTTGTAACTCTGCCTTCTGTCACCTACAGGCCTGCCTTTTCTCTTCCGAGTGCGGTTATTGTTTTACACAGAAATGCCATGTGCTTCCAGCTTAATAGTTCCTGGATTTCATCATCAGTCTCATCAAACCAGTCTTGGTGGTTCCTGGTTGAGTAGCTGACCAAGTTTTTTTTGTAAGCATTGATGATGGCAGTCTTAAGGCTGCACCAGAGACAGTTGGTATCCCAGGACTCAGGGTCGCTAGGTTTGTGGAGGGGAGTTGGTTGTATGAGGCTACTTTTATCCAGATCTTTCAGTGCCTCAATGTTGAACATTTTGTGGCTCTGCTTCAATTGTCTCCACTGTGGCAGGGCTATATGTATGTTCCTTCCGACTCAGATCAGGCGATGGTCTGTTCAGTAGTTGTTGGCTCCTGTCATGGCGTGTTTGATTTTAACGTCTCTCCAATCCCTCGCTCTGATGATGCCATAGCTAAGGAGGTGCCAGTGTTTGGAGCATGGGTGCTGCCATATTGTCTTGTATTTGTCCCTTTGACAGAACAGTGTGTTGGTGATGATGAGGTTATGTGGATGGCATTTGGTCAAGAGAAGGGTGCCTTTCGAATTTTAGAACAAAGTGAACAAAGAACAATACTGCACAGGAACAGGCCCTTCAGATCTCCAAGTCTGTGCTGGCATATTTTGCCCTGCCATACTAAAACTGTCTTCACTTAGACATATCCGTCTATTTCCTTCCTGTTCATGTATTGGTCTAGGTGCTCCTTGAATGCTGCAATTGTGTCTGCTTCCACCACCAACTCTGGCAGTGCCTTCCTGGCACTCCCCAGGCTTTGTGTGAAAAACCTGACTTGCACATCTCTTCTAAACTCCACCACCACCCCCTGCACCTTGAACCTACGTCCCCTAGTAAGTGACCCCTCCACCTCATACTTTCCACTCTATCCGTGCTATTCACAATCTTAGAACACAGAACATAGAACTGTACAGCACAGGTATCGGGCCTTCGGCCATGATGTTGTGCTGAACATGATGCCAAATTAAACTAATCCCTTCTGCCTGCCATTTATCCATATCCCTCCATTCCTTGCATATTCATGTGCTTATCTAAAAGTCCCTTAAATGTCCCGATAGTATCTACTTCCACCACCACCCCTGGCAAAGCTTTCTAGACTCCTACCACTCTCTGTGTAAACAAACTTGCCCCTCATGTCTCCTTTGAATTTTTTCCCCTCTAACCTTAAATGCATGCCCCCTAGTATTAGACATTTCAACTCTGGGGAAAAGACTGACTGTCAACCCTATCTATTCATCTCATAATTTTACAGACTTCTATCAAGTATCCCCTCAGCCTGCACTGCTCAAGAGGAAACAATCTGAGTTTTTCTAGCCTCTCCTTAATGCTCATACCCTCTAATCCAGATAGCAGCCTGGTAAACTTCTTCTGCACCCTCTCCAAAACCTCCACATCCTTCCTGTAATTTGGTGACCAGCGTTGAATACAGCACTCTAAGTGTGGCCTAACCAAAGTCTTATAAAGCTGCAACATGACGTCCTGAGTCTTGTACTCGATTCCCTGACCAATAGCAGCAAGCATGCCATATGCCTTCTTCACCACCCTATCTACTTGCATGACCACTTTCAGGTAGCTATGGACTTCAACCCCAAGATCCCTCTGTACATCAATGCTGTTCAGAGTCCTGCCATTAATTGTATACTTTTCCTTAACATTTCCTTAACATAATACCACTAGGCCATCGTCTAGTGGTACTGTCAATAAACTATTAATCCAGAAACCCAGCTAATGGTCTGGGGACCCGGGTTCAAATCCCACCACGGCAGCTGGAGGAACTTAAATCCAATAATTAAGTAAAAAGTCTGGAATTAAGAATCTACTGATCACCATGAAATCATTGCCGATTGTCAGGGAAAACCCATCTGGTTCACTAATGTGAAGGAAATCTGCCACTCTCACCTGGTCTGGCCTATATGTGACTCCAGACCCACAGCAATATGGTTGACTCTCAATTGCCCTCTGAAATGGCCTAGCAAGCCATTCATTTGTACCAATCGCTATAAAGTCTCAAAGCAATGAAACTGGATGTATCACCTGGCATTGACCTAGGCACCGGAAAAGACAACGGCAAAAGCAGCCCTGTTGACCCTGCAAAATCCTCCTCACTAACATCTGGGGGTTAGTGCCAAAATTGGGACAGCTGTCTCTCAGACTAGTCAAGCACCAGCCTGACACTGTCTAAGGTATGATTCTGTGAGTATGACTATGTCCCAGACACCACCATCACCATCCCTGGATGTGTCCTGCCTCACTGGCAGAACAGAACAGCAAAGGGGGCAGCACAGTGATATACAGGTGGGAGGGTGTTGCTCTAGGAGTCCTCAACATTGACTCCGGACCCCATGAAGTCTCACGGCTTCAGGTTAAACATGGGCGAGGAAACCTCCTGCTGATTACCACATACCGTCCTCTCTCAGCTGATGAATCGATACTCCTCAATGTTGAGCAACACTTAGAGGAAACACTGAGGGTGGCAAAGACACAAAATGTACTCTGGGTGGGGGATTTCAATGTCCACCACCAAGAGTGACTCAGCAGCAGTACGACTGATCGAGCTGGACGGGTCCTAAAGGACATAGCTGCTAGACTGGGTCTGCGGCAGGTGGTGAGGGAACCAACCAGAGGGAAAAGCATACCTGACCTCATCCTTACCAATCTGCCAGCTGCAGGTGCATCTGCCAATGACAGTGTCAGTAAGAGTGACCATTGCACAGTCCTTGTGGAAACAAGTCCCACCTTCACATTCAGAACAACCTCCATCATGTTGTGTGGCACTATCACCATGCTAAATGGAACAGACTTCGCACAGATCTAGCAACGCAAGCCTGGGCATCCATGAGGTGCTGTGGGCCATCAACAGCAGGAGATTTGTACTCCAGCACAATCTGTAACCTCATGGCCCGGCATATCCCCCACTCAACCATTACCATCAAGCCGGGGGATCAACCCTGGTTCAGTGGAGAGTGCAGGAGGGCATGCCCGGAGCAGCACCAGGCATACCTGAAGATGAAGTATCAACCTGATGAAGCTACCAAACAGGATTGCTTGCATGCCAAACAGCAAAAGCAGCAAGTAATAGACAGAGTTAAACAATCCTACAACCAACAGATCAGATCTAAGCTCTGCAGTCCTGCAACATCCAGTCGTGAATGATAGTGGACAATTGAACAACTCACTAGAGGAGGGGGCTCCACAAATATCCCCATCCTCAATGATCGAAGAGCCCAGCACATCAGTGCAAAAGATAAGGCTGAAACATTTGCAGCAATCTGCAGCCAGAAGTGCTGGCTGGATGATCCATCTTACCTCCTCCAGTGGTCCCCAGCATTACAGGTACCAGTCTTCAGCCAATTCGATTCACTCCACGTGACATCAAGAAATGGTTGGAGACTCTGGATACTTCAAAGGCTACGAGCCCTGACACCATTCCATCAATAGTACTGATGAATTGTGCTCCAGAACTTGTTGCTCCCCTACCCAAGCTGTACCAGTACAGTTACAACACTGGCATCAACCCAACAATATGGAAAATTGCCCACGTATGTCCTGTACATAAAAAGCCGCCCCATCAGTCTACTCTCAATCATCAGTAAAGTGAGGCAAGGTGTCATCAACAGGGCTACCAAGCAATACCTGCTCAGCAATAACCCGCTCAGTGATGCCCAGTTTGGGATCCACCAGGGCCACTCAGCTCCTGACCTCATTACAGACTTGGTTCAAACATGGACAAAAGAGCTGAATTCTAGAGGTGAGGTGAGTGTGACAGCTCTTGATATCAAGGCTGCATTCGACCGAGTAAGGCATTAAGGAGCTTGAGCAAAACTGGAATCAATGGGTATCAGGGAGCAAATGCTCCGGTGGTTAGAGTCATACCTGACACATAGAAAGATGGTTGTGGTTGTTGGAGGTTAATCATCTTAGCTTCAAGACATCTCTGCAGGAGTTCCTCAGGGTAGTGTCCTAGGCCCAACCATCTTCAGCTGCTTCATCAATGACCTTCTGTCCATCATAAGATCAGAAGTGGATATGTTCACCGATGACTGCACAATGTTCAGCAAAATTTGTGACTCCTCAGATACTGAAGCAATCTATGTTCAAATGCAACAAGATCTCGACTATATCCAGGCTTGGGCTGACAAGTGGTAAATGACATTCACGCCACACAAATGCCAGGCTATGACCATCACCAATAAAAGACAATCTAACCACCACCCCTTGACATTCAATGGTGTTGCCATCACTGAATACCCCACTATTAACATCCTGGGGGTTATCATTCACCAGAAACTCAACTGGACTCACCACATAAACACAGTGGCTACAAGAGCAGGCCAGAAGCTAATTCCCCAAAGCCTATCCACCATCTACAAGGCACAAGTCAGGAGTGTGATCGAATACTCCCCACTTGCCTGGATGAGTGCAGCCCCAACAACACTCAAGTAGCTTGACACCATCCAGGACAAAGCAGCCCGCTTGATTGGCACTACATCCACAAACATTCACTCCCTCCACCACCGACGCTTAGTAGCAGCAGTGTGTACTATCTACAAGATCCACTGTAGAAATTCACCAAAGTTCCTTAGACAGCACCTTCCAAACCCATGACCACTGCCATCTAGACGGACAAGGGCAGTAGATACATGGGAACACCACCACCTCCAAGTTCACCTCCAAGTTCGCCTCCAAGCCACTCACCATCCTGACTCAGAAATATATCACCAGTCCATCACTATCGCTGGGTCAAAATCCTGGAATTTCCTCCCGAATAGCTTTGTGGGTCAACCCACAGTAGAAGGACTATAGTGGTTCAAGAAGGCAGCTCACCACCACCTTCACAAGGGGCAACTAGGGATGGGCAAGAAATGCTGGCCAGCCAGCTATGCCCACATCCCAGAAAACGAACAGAAAAAAAATCTGCTCTCCCAAACAGCAGCATCTCACATTTAACCAGATTATGCTCCATCTGCCATTTCCCTGCCCATATATGCAACTGATCTTTATGCCGCTGTATCCTTTGACAACCTTCTACACTATTCACAACTCCGCTGATCTCCTCCGCCTCAGTAAGGGACTCACCTTCATTCCCCTGCACCCACACATCAATGAATTCCGTTCACGTTTGGATGTCAAACACTTTTTCTGCTACCTCCCCCTCCGTGCCTATTTCTTTAACCACAAGTCTAACCCCCCCTGTACAGACCCCTTCTCCCACCTCCAACAAACCTCATCCTCTTGGACACCACCCCACAGCCTTCTACACTCCCTCGACCTCTTCATCTCGAACTGTCATCACAACATCAATCACCTCAGTATCTCCACCCCTCTCACTCACTCCAACCTCTCCCCAACAGAGCATGCAGCCCTCCACTCCAACCCTAGCCTCACTATCAAGCCCGTGGATAAAGGGGGTCGCAGTAGTGGTATGGCGCACTGATCTTTACATAGCCGAGGCCAGGCACCAATTCTCTGACACCTCCTCCTACTGTCCCCTCGATTATGACCCAACCCCTGACCAAAACATCATCTCTCAAACCATTCATAACCTCATTACCTCAGGTGACCTCCCACCCACAACCTCCAACCTCATCTTTCCCCAACCCCACACCACCCGTTTCTATCTCCTTCCCAAAATCCACAAACCTGACTGTCCCGGCCGGCCCATTGTCTCTGCCTGCTCCTGCCCCACTGAACTCATCTCCATTTACCTTGACTCTGATTTTGCACCCCCCCGGTCCAGGAACTCCCCACCTATATCTGGGACACCACCCATGCCCTCCATCACCGCCAAAACTTCCAATTCCCTGGCCCCCAACACCTCATCTTCACTATGGGCTTCCAATCCCTATACACTTGTATCCCCCACACAGATGGCCTAAAGGCCCTCCGCTTCTTCCTGTCCCGCATGCCCAACCAGTCTCCCTCCACCGACACCCTCATCTGCTTAACCATCCTTACCCTTACCCCTCTCCTTTAACTCCTCCCACTTCCTACAGACTAAGGGGGTGGCCATGGGAACCCGCATGGGCCCAAGCTGTACCTGCCTCTTTGTAGGATACGTGGAACAGTCCCTCTTCCGCTGTTACACTGGCCCCATCCCCCACCTCTTCCTCCGCTACATCGATGACTGCATCGGCACCATCTCGTGCTCCCACGAGGATCTCGAGCAGTTCATCAACTTTACTAACACTTTCCACCCCAACCTCAAGTTCACCTGGACCATCTCTGATACCTCTCTCTCCTTCCTGGATCTCTCTGTCTCCATCTCTGGTGACCACCTCGAAACTGATATCTATTTCAAGCCCACCGACTCCCACAGATACCTAGACTACACCTCCTCTCACACACCTTTCCTGCAAGAATGTGATCCCCTACTCCCAAATCCTCCGCCTCCACCATGTCTGCTCCCAAGATGGGCCATTCCATTCCCGAACAACCCAGATGTCCTCGTATTTCAAGGATCGCAACATCCCCCCTCCCGTGATTGCAAATTCTCTCAAATGCATCTCTTGCGTTTCCCGCACCTCTGCCCTCACACCGCCTTCCCCCAACAGAAACAAAGACAGAATTCCCCTTGTCCTCACATATCACCCCACCAACCTCCGCATCCAACGTATCATTCTCTGCCACTTCTGCCACCTACAATCCGATCCCACAATTAAAGATATATTTCCCTCCCCACCCCTATTTGCCTTTTGTAGGGACTTCTCTCTCCATGACTCCTTCATCTGCTCCACACTTCCCACTAACCCCACCACCCCTGGCACCTTTCCCTGCAACCACAGGAAGTGCTACACCTGCCCCTACCCCTCCCCCCTCACCTCCATCCAAGGCACAAAACAAACCTTCCACATCAGACAGGGGTTCACCTGCATATCTGTCAATGTGGTCTATTCCATCCGCTGCTCCCGATCTGGCCTCCTCTACATCGGTGAGACCAAGCGGAGGCTCGAAGACCGTTTTGTAGAGCATCTGCACTCTGTATGCGACAAACGACAACACCCTCCAGTCGCCAACCACTTTAATTCCCCCTCCCACTCCCTGGGCGACACGTCCATCCTGGGCCTCCTCCAGTCACAATGACACCACCCGCAAATTGGAGGAGCAGCACCTCATATTCTGCCTTGGGAGTCTACAGCCCAATGGCCTAAATGTGGATTTTACCAGTTTCAAAATCTCCCCACCCTCGGCCTCATCCCATGACCAACCCTCCCCCTCATCCCGCATCCTTGACCTGACACAATCCGTCCATCTTATCCGCCCCTCCCACCTCACTGACCAATTCCCACCACTCCCTACCTGCACTTATTTATCACCATCCCACCTGCCTTCTCCAGCTCCACCCCTCCTCTCTCTATTTATTTCCCAGCTCCTTCACCATTTCTGAAGAAGGGTCCCGACCTGAAACATCAACTTTCCTGCTCCTCTGATGCTGCCTGGCCTGCTGTGTTCCTCCAGCACCACACTGTGTCATCTCTGACTCCAGCATCTGCAGTTCTTACAATCTCCATTGATCTTTGTAGTGTCTGCAAACTTACTAATCTACCTGTCTATATTTTCATATAAGTCAATTAAATATATATCACAAACAGCAGAGGTCCCAGTATAGATCCCTGCGGAACACCACTTGTCATGGACCTGCAGCGTGAAAAACACTCTTACACCACGACCCTCTGCCTTCTATGGGCAAGCCAGTTCTGAATCCACGTGG
The DNA here is from genome assembly GCF_021869965.1 of Rhincodon typus. Classification (NCBI taxonomy): domain Eukaryota; kingdom Metazoa; phylum Chordata; class Chondrichthyes; order Orectolobiformes; family Rhincodontidae; genus Rhincodon; species Rhincodon typus. The sequence goes on from NC_063358.1 coordinate 44,114,051, forward strand.
CCAGGTCATCCTGGATCCCATGCAACTTAATCTTCTGAATGAGCCTACCATGAAGGACCTTGTCAAAAGCCTTACTATAAAATCCATGTAAACAACATCCACTGCTCTATCGTCATTGATCACCTTCATCACCTCCTCGAAAGGTTAAGGCCCCAGCAATCTCCTCTCTTGCCACTCTCAATAACCTGGGGAGTTGCCCATCTTAATGCTCTTCAAGAGATCCAACACCACTTCCTCCTTGATCCCAAAATGCCCTCACATATTAGCATGCTCTACATTAATCTTACTATGCTCAATTTCCTTCTCCTGGGTGAATACCAACATAGAGTACTCATTTAGGATTTCACCCACATTCTCTACGTCCAAGCACAAGCTCCGTTCTTTATCCATGAGTGGTCCTACCTTCTCCCTTGTTATCCTCTTGTTTTTAATGTATGTGTAGAAAGCCTCGGGACTCTCTTTAACCCAACTTGCCAAGGTTATTTCATGGCCCCTTCTTGCTCTCCTGCTTCAGTACTTTCCTGCTTTTCTTATATTCTTCACATGGCCTGTCCAATTTTAGTTTCCTAAACCTTACATATGCTTCTTCTTTCCTTTTGACTAAATTCACAACATCACTCTTTATCCAAGAGTCCCTTACCCTGCCATCCTTATCCTTCCTCGTTACTGGAACATGCCGGTCTTGAATTCTCCGCTGCAGGTCTTTAAACAGTTCCTGCATGTCAAATGTGGACTTGCCTGATAACAGCTCTTCCACATAAACTTCGATCAGGTTGCCCCTCAACCTCCTACATTGCAGTAAAAACAAACTCGGTCTATCCAACCTTTCTTCATAGCTAAAATCCCCCATACCAGGCAATGTCCTGGTAAACCTTCTCTGTACCTTTTCCGAAGCATCCATATCCTGCTGGTAGTGTGGTGACTGTAACTGTATGCAATATTCCTAATACTCAATGCCCCTTCCAATGAAGGCAGAATGCCATAGGCTGTTTTTTACAACGTTATGTACTTGTGCTGCCACCATTAGTGATCTGTGGACCTGCACACCTAGGTCCCTCTGCATGTCAATTCTCCTAAATGTTCTGCCATTCACTGTATAATTTCTACCTATACTTGACCTTCCAAAATGCATCACCTCACATTTGTCTGAATTAAACTCCATCTGCCACTTTCCTGCCCATGCCTCCAACGGATCTATATCTTGCTGTATCGTCTGACAATCCTCCTCACTTTCTGCAACACCACCAACCTTTGTATTGTCCACAAACTTACTAATTAGACCAGCTACGTTTTTGTCCAATTCCTTTATGTATACTATGAACAGCAGAATTCCCAGCACAGATCCCTTGTGGAGCATCACTAGTTACAACGCTCCATTCCGAAAAGCATCCTTCCACCGCTACCCTCTGTCTCCTGTGACTAAGCCAGTTCTGTATCCATCTTGCCAGCTCACCCTTGATACCATATGATTTCACCTTCTGTACCAGTCTGCCATAAAGGACCTTGTCAAAGACTTTACTGAAGTCCATGTAGACAACATCGACTACTTTTTCCTCATCAATCATCCTCGTCACCTCCTCAAAAAAATTCGATCAAGTTAGTGAGGCACGACCTCCGCTGCACAAAACCATGCTGTTTATCACTAATAAGTCCATTTGCTTCTAAATGCGTATAAATTTTGTCCCTGAGAATCTTTTTCAATAATTTCCTGACCACAAATGTGAGGCTTGTAGGCCTGTAATTTCCAGGGTTATTCCTGTTACCTTTCTTAAACAAAGGGAGAATACTGGCTATTCTCCAGTCCTCTGGATCTCACCTGTGGTCAAAGAGGATACAAAGATGTCTGTCAATGTTCCAGCAATTTGTTCTCTTGCCTCCCTCAATATTCTGGGATAGATCCCATCAGGATCCGGGGACTTCTCTACCTTAATACTTCGTAAGATGCTCAACACCTTCCTTTTTAATAGCAACTAGGCTTCGAGATTCGAAACTCCCTTCCCTGAGATCATTATCCACCAATTCCTTCTCTTTGGTGAATACTGATGCAAAGTATTTGTTTAGGACCTCAGCTACCTCTTCTGGCTTCACAGATAGATTCAGTCCTTTTTCCTTGAGTAGGCCGACTCTTTCCCTGGCTACCGTCTTGCTTTTTATATATGTATAACAAACTTTGGGATTCTACTTAATCCTGTTTGCTAATGAATTTTCATGACCCCTTTTAGCTCTTCTAATTCCTTTTTTTTAATGGAATCTCTACAGTGTGGAAACAGGCCATTCAGCCTAACAAGTCCACACCAACTCTCTGAAGACCATCCCACCCAGACTCACTCCCTACCCTATTCCTGTAACCCTGCATTTCCCGTGGATAATCCATCTAACTACACATCCCTGGACACGATGGACAATTTAGCATGGCCAATCCACCTAACCTGCTCATCTTTGGGACTGTGGGAGGAAACTGGAGCACGCAGAGGACACCCACGCAGACACAGGGAGAATATGCAAACTCCACACAGACAGTTGTCCAAGGCTGGAACTGAATCCAGGTCCCTGGTGGTGTGAGACAGCAGTGCTAACCACTGAGCCTTTTGCTTCCTAATTCCCTCTTTCTCGATTACATACCCCAAAAGTCTGCACTTTTGCTGACTCTGGCTTTGATGTCTCCAAGGACAATTAATTTGTCCACTGCAAAGACACATGAGAGAGATTCGTCAAGGCTTGAGTAGAATTTCTTCTTGTCCTCAGCTGCTGCACTGAGGTTAGTGCATATGCACTGAATGCTGTGACATACTGGTTCCAAGCAAGGGTGAATTAGAGTATCATGAGTTGGGCCACCAGTTTGTTTTTGATGATGTCAATATCATAATGCCTGAGTTCCCGAGCAGTGATGGCAGTGTGGCGTTCCAGTCTCTCACTGTCTGTCAGTCACTCAGCCATGAGTATCCAGAACCATTGTCACTCTGACATTAATACACAGAGCCAGTCACTCTCTCATGAGTATACAGAGTATGAGTGACTGTCCCTTGACTTTACAGGAATCAGAGTTGCTCCCCAGTGAGTGAGTCACTCTCCCGTGAGTATACAGAGCCACAGTCACACTCCTGCGAGTATACAGAGCCACAGTCACTCTCCCGTGAGTATACAGAGCCACAGTCACTCTCTCTCAATATCTTGGGGACAGCCCATATCACAGTACAGGAGGTGCTGGAAGTATTAAGAACAAAAGAACAAAGATCAAAGAAAATTACAGCACAGGAACAGGCCCTTCGGCCTCCAAGCCTGCGCCAATCCAGATCCTCTATCTAAACCTGTCGCCTATTTTCCAAGGATCTGTATCCCTCTGCTCCCTGCCCATTCATGTATCTGTCTAGATACATCTTAAATGACGCTATTGTGCCCGCCTCTACCACCTCTGCTGGCAACCACCACCCTCTGCGTAAAGAACTTTCCACGCATATCTCCCTTAAACTTTTCCCCTCTCACCTTGAAATCATGATGCCTAATAATTGAGTTCCCCACTCTGGGAAAAAGCTTCTTGCTATCCACCCTATACCTCTCATGATTTTGTAGACCTCAATCAGGTCCCCCTTCAAACTCCATCTTTCTAATGTAAATAATTATAATCTACTCAACCTCTCATCATAGCTAGCGCCCTCCATACCAGGCAACATCCTGGTGAACCTCCTGTGCACCCTCTCCAAAGCATCCACATCCTTTTGGTAATGTGGCGACCAGAACTGTAGGCAGAATTCCAAATGTGGTCGAACCAAAGGCCTATACAACGGTAACATGACCTGCCAACTCTTGTACTCAATAGCCCGTCCGATGAATGAAAGCATGCTGAATGCCTTCTTGACCACTCTATCGACCTGCGTTGCCACCTTCAGGGTACAATGGACCTGAACATCCAGATCTCTCTGTACATCAATTTTCCCCAGGGCTAATCCATTTACCGTATAGTTCGCTCTTGAATTGGATCTTCCAAAATGCATCACCTCACATTTGCCTGGATTGAACTCCATCTGCCATTTCTCCGCCCAACTCTCCAATCTATCTATATTCTGCTGCATTCTCCGACAGTCCCCTTCACTATCTGCTACTCCACAATCTTAGTGTCATCTGCAAACTTGCTAATCAGACCATCTATATCTTCCTTCAGATCATTTATGTATATCACAAACAACAGTGGTCCCAACACGGATCCCTGTGGAACACCACTGGTCACAGTTCTCCATTTTGAGAAACTCCCTTCCACTGCAACTCTTTGTCTCCTGTTGCCCAGCCAGTTCTCTATCCATATAGTTAGTACACCCTGGACCCCATGCGACTTCACTTTCTCCATCAAACTATCATGGGTAACCTTAACAAACGCCTTACTGAAGTCCATGAAAATGACATCCACAGCCCCTCCCTCATCTATCAACTTTGTCACTTCCTCAAAGAATTCTATCAAGTTGGTAAGACATGACCTTCCCTGCACAAAACCGTGATGCCTATCACTAATAAGCCCATTTTCTTCCAAATGTAAATAGATTCTATCCCTCAGTATCTTCTCCAGCAGCTTCCCCACCACTGACGTCAGGCTCACCGGTCTATAATTACCTGGATTATCCTTGCTACCCTTCTTAAACAAGGGGACAACATTATCAATTCTCCAATCCTCCGGGATCTCACCCGTGCTCAAGGATGTTGCAAAGATATCTGTTAAGGCCCCAGCTATTTCCTCTCTCGCTTCCCTCAGAAACCTGGAATAGATCCCATCCGGACCTGGGGACTTGTCCACCCTAATGCCTTTTACAACACCCAACACTTCCCCCCCCACTTATGCTGACTTGACCTAGAGTAATTAAACATCTATCCCTAACCTCACCATCCGTCATGTCCCTCTCCTCAGTGAATACCGACGCAAAGTACTCATTAAGAATCTCATTCATTTGCTCTGACTCCTCGCGTAACTTCCCTCCTTTGTCCTTGAGTGGGCCAACCCTTCCTCTAGTTACCCTCTTGCTCCTTATGTATGAATAAAAGGCTTTGGGATTTTCCTTAACCCTGTTTGCTAAAGATATTTCATGACCCCTTTTAGCCCTCTTAATTCCTCGTTTCAGATTGGTCCTACTTTCCCAATATTCTTACAAAGCTTCGTCTGTTTTCAGTCGCCGAGACCTTATGTATGCTTCCTTTTTCCTCTTTGCTAGTCTCTCAATTTCACCTGTCATCCATGGTTCCCTAATCTTGCCCTTTTTATCTCTCATTTTCACAGGGACATCTCTGTCCTGCACTCTAATCAACCTCTCTTTAAAAGCCTCCCACATATCAAATGTGGATTTACCCTCAAACAGCTGCTCCCAATCCACATTCCCCAGCTCCTGCCAAATTTTGCTATAGTTGGCCTTCCCCCAATTCAGCACACTTCCTTTAGGATCACTCTCGTCTTTGTCCATCAGTATTCTAAAACTTACGGAATTGTGATCACTATTCCCAAAGTAATCCCCTACTGAAACTTCAAACACCAGGTCCAGTATGGCCCCTTCCTGAGTTGGACTATTTACATACTGCTCTAGAAAACCCTCCTGGATGCTCCTTACAAATTCTGCTCCATCTAAACCCCTAACCCTAAGTGAATCCCAGTCAATGTTGGGAAAATTAAAATCTCCCATCACCTCCACCCTGTTGCTCCTACATCTTTCCATAATCTGTCTACATATTTGTGCCTCTATCTCACGCTTGCTGTTGGGAGGCCTGTAGTACAGCCCCAACATTGTTACTGCACCCTTCCTATTTCTGAGCTCGGCCCATATTGCCTCACTGCTCGAGTCCTCCATAGTGCCCTCCTTCAGCACAGCTGTGATATCCTCTTTGACCAGTAATGCAACTCCTCCACCCCTTTTACCTCCCTCTCTATCCTGCCTGAAGCATCTACATCCTGGGATATTTACTTGCCAATCTTGCCCTTCCCTCAACCAAGTCTCAGTAATAGCAGTAACATCATACTCTCAGGTACTAATCCAAGCCCTAAGTTCATCTGCCTTACCTACTACACTTCTCGCATTAAAACAAATGCACCTCAGACCACCTGTCCCTTTGCGTTCATCATCTGCTCTCTGCCTACTCTTCCCCTTAGTTACACTGACTTCATTATCTCGTTCCTTACAGCCTTTAGTTACTACCTCTTTGCTGTCCTCGTTTGGTTCCCATCCCCCTGTCACATTAGTTTATACCCTCCCCAACAGCGTTAGCAAAAGCAGCCCCTAGGACATTGGTTCCAGTTCTGCCCAGGTGTAGACTGTCTGATTTGTAATAGTCCCACCTCCCCCAGAACCAGTCCCAATGTCGCATAAATCTGAACCCCTCCCTCCTGCACCATCTCTCAAGCCACTCATTTATCCTGCCTATTCTTTCATTTCTACGCTGACTAGCATGTGGCACTGGTAGCAATCCTGAGATTACTACCTCTGAGATCCTACTTTTTAACTTGGCTCCTAACTCCCTCAATTCTGCTTGTAGGACCTCATCCCGTTTTTTACCTATATCATTGGTGCCTGTATGTATGGCCTGCAGTCGATCTGAGATATCCCTGACCCATGCACCTGGGAGGCAACATACCATTCGGGAGTCTCGTTTTCGACCACAGAAACGCCTATCTACTCCCCTTACAATCGAATCCCCTATGACTATAGCCCTTGCACTCTTTTTCCCGCCCTTCTGTAAAGCAGAGCCAGCCACGATGCCATGAACCTGGCTACTGCTGCCTTCCCCTGGTGAGGCATGGTATTAGAATGGTATTAGTTCTGGTTGCCTCATTATAGGAAGGATGTAGAAGCTTTAGAGAGGGTGCAGAGGAGATTTACCAGGATGCTGCCTGGATGGGAGGGCAGCTCTTATGAGGAAAGGTTGAGGGTGCGAGGGCTTTTTTCATTGGAGCAAAGAAGGATGAGAGGTGACTTGATAGAAGTGTACAAGATAATGAGAGGCAATAGATAGAGTGGATAGTCAGAGACTTTTTCCCAGGATGGAAATGACTATTACGAGGGGGCATAATTTTAAGGTGATTGGAGGAAGGTATAGGGGAGATGTCAGAGGTAGGTTCTTTATACAGAGAGTGGTGGGCGTGTGGAATGCGCTGCCGGCAGTGGTAGTGGAGTCAGACACTTTAGAGACTTTTAAGCGACTCTTGGATTGGCACATGGAGGATAGTAAAATGTAGGGTATGCAGGGTAGTTTGATCTTAGTAGGCTAATAGGTTGGCACGACATCGTGGGCCAAAGGGCCACAGTTCTATGTTCTATGTTCTTTATATGAAGTGGATAAATCTTATCGTCCTGATCAGATATATCCAAGAACCCTACAAGAGGCTAGAGAAGAAATTGCGGGGTCTCTGGCTGATACATTTGCATCATCGTTAGCCCTGGGTGAGGTCCCAGAAGACTGAAGGATAGCGAATGTTGTGCCCTTATTCAAGAAGGGCTGCAATTAAAAACCTGGGAATTATAGACCAGTAAGCTTAACATCTGTGGTAGGTAAGTTACTTGAGAGGATTCTGAGGGATAAGATATTCATGCATTTAGAAAGACAGACTTTGATTAGGAGTAGACAGCATGGCTTCGTGCGTGGGAGATCATGCCACACAAATTAGTCCGAGTTCTTTGGTGAAGTGACCAGGAAAGTTGATGAGAGCCAATTACAAAGGGATAACTCGGCACTATTGACCAATAGTAATCTGGGAGGAGGGTGTGTGTGTGT
>NC_063358.1:44121890-44127569 GCF_021869965.1 Rhincodon typus
TGTGTGTGTGTGTGTGTGTGTGTGTGTGTGTGGGGGTGGGGGGGGGAAAGAGGAGGTTTGGTGTCGGTGGTGTGTGTGCTCGAAGTTTCAATGGTATAAGTTATGACATTCTGAAGCTTATTGTGTGCCTTATTCCCCTGAGAAATGAAGCTGTACTGAAAAACAAAGCTGTAATAAAGGTTTCCTGACACCTACCACGGACTCAGACTCTCATTGGAAAATATGAGATCTAACAGTGTCGCACTATTAATTAAGGAGTCAATTATTGCAATAAGGAGAGATGATACCTCTCAAATGAAGCTTTGTGGGTAGAACTTAGAAATGTTAGGGGGGCAGCTACTATTCCCTAAAAGTGGTAACACAGGTGCCAAAGTGATTAAGAAGGCATATGACATGCTTGCCCCAGGGGCACGGAGTACAAGAGTTGGTAAAACATGGTTGCAGGTATATAAAACCCTTGTTAGGCTGCATTTGGAGTATTGTGTGCTGTTTTGGTCACCACACTATCAGAAGGACATGGAAGCTTTGGAGAGAGTGCAGAGAAGGTTCACCAGGATGTTGCCCGGTCTCCAGGGCATTGGCTATGAGGAAAGGTTAAAATGACTAGGATTGTTTTCACGGGAAAGATGGCAGCTGAGAGGAGACCTAATAGAGGTCTACAGAATTATGAGAGGCATAGATAGGGTGCATAGTCAGAGGCTTTTTCCCAGGGTTGAAGTTTCAATTACAAGGGGCACATGTTCAAGGTGAGAGGGCAAAAGTTTAAGGGAAATGTGCGAGGAAAGTTTCTCATGCAGAGAGTTCTAGGAGCATGGAATGCACTGCCAGAGGAGGTGGTGGAAGCAGGCACATTGGCGACATGTAAGAGGCATCTGGATGGTTACATGAATAGGGAGAGAATAGAGGGATACAGACTAAATAAGGGCAGAAGGTTTGTTATTTAGTTTGGTCAGGGCATGATGATTGGCACAGGCTTGGAGGGCCAAAGGGCCTGTTCCTGTGCCATACTTCTGTTTTGTTCTTTTGTATACTGGGAGTAGATAGGCAGGACTGGACAGGCCCCTAAAGAGACAGGGAGAAATAGAGGAGTAAATATATAGACAGTTCACAGAGGTGCGTCAGAGTAATTGGGTAATTATGCTAGGGCTTTCAACTTTCCCAACATAAATTGGGACAGTCATAGTGTTAAGGGCTTAGAGGGGGCGGATATCTTGATATGTATCCATGGGAAATTTTGTGTCAATACATAGAAGGCCCAACAAGGGATGGCGCAGTGCTGTATCTGGTTCTGGGCAAAGACGGTGGACACACTATCGATGTGATAATGGGGGAACATTTAGGCGATAGTGACCACAACATGGTACGGTTCAAATTTGTTCTGGACAAGGAAAAAATGGCCTGCAAAAGATGGCTTTCATCTGGGGGAAGGAAGATTTTATTAAAATAAAGCAGGATTTATTCACACTAGACTGGGAACAGTTCTGTGTGGGTAGGTCTACAGCAGAGCAATGGGGGGGGGCATTCAAAAAGAAGCAAGGGAGAGTAAAAGTCCAACATGTATCCTTTAGAGGGAAATGTAGGAGCAATAAGTTCAGTGAACCCTCGATATCTAGGACAATTCAGGACTGGATAAGGAAGAAGAGTAGGGCTTGTAGCAAGTCCAAAGGGAGCAGTTCAGCTTTGGCTAGAGGAATATAGCAAGTGCAGGAGGGGACCTAAGAATGTAATTAGAAGAGCAAAATGGGGCATGATAAAAGACTTGCAAACATGACAGGGAGAGTCCTAAAATATTTTATAAATACATTAAAGGAAAGAGTAGAGCCCATTAGGGACCAGAGGGGCAACCTGTGTGTGAATACTTCCCTTCGGTCTTCACTCTGGAAAAGGAGAATGTAGGTGTGGAATTCAAGAAAAGGGACAGGGAGGAACTTGCACAATTTGACATAGGAAATGGGGAGATATTGAAGGATCTGTCATGCTTAAAAACAGACAAATATCCTGGCCCAGATGAACTGCATCCCTGGCTGCTGTGGGAAGCAAGGCAGGAAATCGCAGGGGCTCTGACACAAATTTTTAATTCCTCTCTGGCCATGGGGGGGAGTGCCAGAGGTCTGAAGGATGGCTAATATGGTTCACTTTTTAAGAGAGGTGGTAGAGATGAAGCAGGAAATTACAGACCGGTTAGTATCACACCAGTGGTAGGGAAACTGTTGGAGAAAATTCTGAAGGATCGAATTAATACCTACTTGGAAAGACATAGGTTAATTGGGAATAGTCAGCATGGCTTTGTCAGAGGGAGGTCATGCCTAACAAATTGACTGGAATTTTTTGAAAATGTGATCAAGTGTGTGGATGAGGTAAGTTTAGTTGATACAGTTTACATGGATTTTAGGCAAAGCTTTTAACAATCTCACATGGGAGATTGCCTGAGAAAGTTAAAACACATAGAATTGAGGAAAACTTGGCGAGGTGGATCAGAAACTGGCTTATTAATAGGACTCATAGGAGAAGGCTGTTTGAGTGACTGGAGGCCAGTGTCAAGCAGTGTACCACAAGGATCAGTACTGGGACCCTTACTGTTTGTTATATACATAAATGATATAGATGAAAATGTACAGGTAATGTTAAGCAAATTTGCAGACGGTTAATAGCGAAGAGGATATTGTAGGATTGGTCAGATGGGCAGACCAGTGGCAGATGGTATTTAACCCTGATAAGTGCGAGGTGATACACTTTGAAAGACGAAACAAGGTAAGGGAGTATTTAATGAATGGCAGGACACCGGGCGGCTAGAACAGAAGGATCTTGGGGTAATTATTCACAGATCCCTGAAGTCGGCAGACCATGTGTACAGGATAGTTAAAAAGGAAGATGGGACACTTGCTTTCATCAATCGTGGCATCAAGTAATACAGCAAGAAGGTAACATTGGGAGTTGTACAATTGGTCAGACCACAGCTGGTGTACTGTGTGCAGTTCTCATCACCTCACTACAGGAAGGATGTGACAGGACTAGATGGGGTACAGAGGAGGCTCACCAGGATGTTGCCAGGGATGGAAAAATTGAGTTATAAGGAGAGGTTTGGATTGTTTTCTTGAGAGATGCGAAGACTGAGGACAGACTTGATTGAGGTGTATAAAATTTTGGGGGGTATGGGCAGAGTGAATAGAAAGCAGCTGTTCCGCTTGGGGTCAACAGGGCATAGTTTTATGGTAAGAGGCAGGAGATTCAGAGGGGATTTGGGAAAAAAAACTTTTTCATTCGGGGTAGTGGGAATCTGAATATACTGCCTGGGAAGGTAGTGGAGGCTGCAAAACTTACAACTTAAAAAATTTTTGGATGAGCACTTCAAATATCATAACATTCAAGGAGAGGGACAAGTGCAGGAAATTGAGATTAGTGGACCTTTACTGCTGTTTATTGTCAGTGCAGACTCAATGGGCTGAAGGGATTTTAATGTGATGTATGAATTTATGAGACACTCTCCCGTGAGCATATGGAAAAAGAGCTGCTCCCCAGTGACTGTACATAGCCAGTGTCACTCTTGCATGATTAAACATGACCAGAGTCATGCTCTAATGAGTTTTCACTAACCCTCCCATGAATATACCCATTCAGTGTCACTCTCTCACAAGTATGCTATTCTCCCATTTTCTGGTCACACTTTTCAGATATATGAATGAACACTTCTGGGGCAGGTAGATCATCGATCCAGGCCTCCTGTACAACAATAATATAATTTCACAAAGCAATCTGCACCTGTATCTCCTCAATTTTTTAAACTCATAACTCCGCTTTCAGTACTTGCTTTTCACTCTCCTTCCTTCCCTCTTGTATAGCTAACCTACCACAGCTGTAAAGAGCTTGGGTCTTCCTGCACACCTCTGAGGAACCTTCACCCTCATCAATATCCAGAATAGAAAACCTATTCCTCAGTGGGGCCTCCTGCACTACATTCCCGTTTCTCTGGGACTGTCTGACAGTCACCCATTCCCTACCTGCCTGCATAATCCTATTTTTGTACTTACATGCACGTATGCCTTCACATACACGCATGTTAACCCTGATTCAGCCTTCATTACTTTCTCCCTTCCTGCAGCTCCCTATTAACTCACTGTACTCTTTCCATCTCTAGCTGCTTTTCCTAGTATTTTACACATCCTCAAGTGATCTAATGATCATCCTCTAATGATCTCTCCTGCTTCTACCATCCCAGCAGCTTCAACAAAATGCCTCGCAGGGACCTCAGTCCCAGTTCTGTGCAGCTGCAACCCATTGGCTTGTACAAGCGCTACCTTCCCAGAGCCACCCACAGTGTCCTAGGAATCTAACGCCCTCCCTGCCCCTGCAGCCATACGTTCATCTATCCTACCCTCTTCTCACTTGCACATGGCCTTCAAATGTGATCATTTCCATTACTCTGAAGTCCTGCTTGCTAATCTCCTCCCTAAACTCTGGCTGCAGACTACCAATGGTACCAACATGGACCATGACATCTAGCTCTTAGCCTTTCCCCAGATGTGTGTGGTGGCCTCTCTGTGACATCCTTGACTCCAGAATGAATGTTGACTCATGGTGCCACAGTTATGTCTATGGCCACAGAAATGCCAGTCTCTTACTCTCACTCATAACGCCTCTTTCAGTACTTGCTTTTCACTCTCCTTCCTTCCCTCTTTACAGCTGTGGTAGGTTAGCTATACAAGAGCTTGGGTCTTCCTGCACACCTCTGAGGAACCTTCACCCTCATCAATATCCAGAATAGAAAACCTATTCCTCAGTGGGGCCTCCTACACTACATTCCTGTTTCTCTGGGACTGTCTGACAGTCACCCATTCCCTACCTGCCTGCATAATCCTATTTTTGTACTTACATGCACGTGGCACAGGTAGTCATTCTATTTTTGATTACTATCCTGCTAACCTTCTACCTCGCTCCCTAAATTCCAACTGCAGTTTGACATCCCTTCCTGTTGACAGGACCAGAGGCAAAATTGTTGGTCCATATAATAGGATTGTTTTTCGTACTGCATAGTTGGCCAAATTACATAAAGAGACTGTGACTCGGTTTGGTGAATAATCTGCATCTTGTGCCTGATATTAAAATACTCCTTTGAGCCAGAATGTCCCTGGTGGGATTCTTAGAAAGGGACTGAGTGTTTGTTCTGACCAAGAGAAAGACAACACTGGCTGAAAGCTCTCAGGCATCTGAGTGAAATTTCCAGATGGCAGCAATGGGAATGCACAGCTGAATGGCCGCTCACCTTGCTCAATGGCTTCTTGCACTTTTTCAGAATCAGCTGAGAGATAAAGGTTGGTGTGATATGCTTTGAGATACTCGATTGGGCTCTTCCCACCCGTCATGCAGAATCGTTCGATAGACAGCCCTGGAAAGGAAGAAAGATTACATCAGTGAGTGAGGGTCAGTGAGAGGTTAGTAGGAATCAGTGAGTGAAGGGTCAGTGTGTGAGGGGTCAGTCAGTGAAGGGTCAGTGAATGAGGGTCAGTGAATGAGGGATCAGTGACTGAGGGTCAGTGACTGAGAGTCAGTGAGTGAGGGGTCAGTGAATAAGGGGTCAGTGAATGAGGGGTCAGTGATTGAGGGGTCAGTGAATGAGGGGTCAGTGAATAAGGGGTCAGTGAATGAGGGGTCAATGAGTGAGGGGTCAGTGAATGAGGGGTC
>NC_063358.1:44127579-44127798 GCF_021869965.1 Rhincodon typus
TCAGTGAATGAGGGGTCAATGAGTGAGGGGTCAGTGAATGAGGGGTCTGTGAGTGAGGATCAGTGAGTGAGGGTCAGTGAATGAGGGTCAGTGAGAGGTTAATAGGAATCAGTGAGTGAGGGGTCAGTGAATGACCGTCAGTGAGAGGTTAGTAGGAATCAGTGAGTGAGGGGTCAGTGAATGAGGGTCAGTGAGAGGTTAGTAGGAATCAGTGAGTGA
>NC_063358.1:44127808-44129161 GCF_021869965.1 Rhincodon typus
GTCAGTGAATGAGGGTCAGTGAGAGGTTAGTAGGAATCAGTGAGTGAGGAGTCAGTGAATAAGGGGTCAGTGAGCAAGATTGATTTGTGAGGGTCAATGACAGTGCAAAGGTCAGTGAGTGTGAGGTCAGTGAGTGAGTGATCAGTGAGTAAGGAGTCAGAAAGTGAGGGGTCAAAGAGTGAGGGGTAAGTCAGTGAGGGGTGAATGAGCGAGGTTCAGTGAGTGAGGGGTCAGTGAGCAAGAGGTCAGTGAGCGAGGTCTCAGTGAGTGAAGGGTCAGTGAGTGAGTGATTAAGGCATCAGTAAGTGAGGGTCAGTGAGAGAGGAGTCAGAGAGTGAGGGGTCAGTGAGTGAGAGGTCAGTGAGTAAGGGTCAATGAATGAGGGGTCACTGGGCTAGTGACGGTCAGTGGGAATTGAAGTTATCACAGGGCTATCTGGATGAGTTCGATGCTTGGTGTGCATCTGCAGCTTCATTAAAATTATTTATAGGCTTTGCTCTCTAAGGTCCAGTGTAAATCTGTGACTGTAATGGATCATCTGACATCAGTAGTTATTTATACCATTACACTGGCACCAACAGACAGTTTGAAACCCCCACAGGAGTAAGTGCCACATTACTGAAGGAAGCTGATGTCTGTGGGAAAGATACTGAAACCAACACCAGCAGTGGTCAGTGCCTCTCGAACTCTATGAATTGCTGATCAGTTCTGTTATCTGCCTATTTTGTGTGATTTATTCTCACTTTCTGTAGCTGCTGCCTTTCTCATTTCATGATGAATAGGTTGTGACATTTTTCCCTATATTTGGCCCTTTTGATCTGAAGTCCCTTTAAACTGTGACTGCAAAATTTCTGTTGATGACCAACAGTGTGGGGCTGTTTGGTGAGGTGGGCACGTTTCCTGTAAAGAAATGCTGTAGGAAGAAGGTGACATTGAAACCCAGGAGCAGCAGTCATTCAGACCATGAACATTCCTGAAATCTGTTCTAATATTCCACGCAGAACCTTGACTCCCAGTAATTGACTCTGCAGAATGTCCCTCTTAATGTTTACCTATCAAACATCGGTGTGGAAAGTATCCATTGATACCCATTGTCAACAGCTTTTAAAAGGTTCTGCTCAACTTTCTGTGGATAGCTGTTTCCTGGCATCAATCCAGCAGGGGCATTTTCATTTTAGGATGATTGGAGCAACTGTTTCTTTTGGTGGAAAAATCGCAAACAAGAGACCACAGGTTTAAGGTAATCAGCAAAGGAAGCAACTATGACATAGGGAAAATAGTTTCCAGGATTAGGCTTTGGATTCTGCTGTCTGAGAGTGTGATGGAGGCAGGGTCACTTGGGTGGTTAGCGTC
>NC_063358.1:44129171-44145868 GCF_021869965.1 Rhincodon typus
TTTGGAGTGTACTGTCTGAGAGTGTGATGGAGGCAGGGTCACTTGAGTGGTTAGGGTCTGGAATGTCCTGCCTCAGAGCGTACTGGAACTTGTGTAGAACAGAATATCCAGGATTAGATTCTGAAATTCTGACACATGCCTGATATATTTTGGAAATCTGAGAATTACCAATAGTTTGTGTGCGTGAAAAAGATAGAGAGATTGAAGTCTTGGGTTTGGGTCCTCGGAGGAGCCATGGGTGTTCAAAGCTGGTCCACTTGCGATATGCATTTTCTGCGGAGCCAATTGTGCTGAATGCCACTCTCAGAGCAGAATCCAGCAACTGCAACAGGCCAGAAAGGCAGATCAGGATGTTGGGCAGTGAGGAACACTCTGAAACTGAATAATGGATGAAATGCCTCTCTGTACCTAGCACAACTGGCCTTGTGCTGAGTAGTAGGAGGGACCTGCTGCAGTACTGTTTAAAGAGATTGCTGCTTACAGCTTGCTCATTGCTAGCATTTAACAAGTTTACAAGGACCAATGTGACAGGTACTGAAGGGTTTCTGTTTGATTCAAGGCTTCTGCACAACTGTATGCCCTACATGGACACATTAACAGGTATTCATAGGCTGTATCCCAAGAGAAATGCCTAAGAGAATGAACAGTGCAGCACAAAAGGCTGTAGGTTTCAGAGCACATGGTTATATCTGTCGAGTATATTGATATATTGACAGTGCACTTCTCCAATCTGAAGCTCAGTGACACACAGAGGGTCTGAGGTCTCAGATTTCTGAGGACATCATCCCTGAAACAATCACCTATAGTCATTAGTGGTTGTCAATGTCACCATGGAGAGCACTTTTATCAGTCTGGCTCCTTGTAGATTGGAGATGTAGCTCCTTGCATCATCTCCCAGTTCGCTTTACTGTTGTGAATGAAGGTCACTAAGCACCATTTGTCGAGAGCAGAGCAGACCTCATTCTTTCTGAACAGAGATTAACTGGTGTAGTGACCAGATGGATTTGTCAGCATTGCTGCACCAGTGATTGCATTTCCATCAATTCAAGAGCAGCATGTCAATTTGGTTCTACGCCAAAAGCAAAAGGGAATGAACTCTGTTTCCAGCATGGTTTGGTTATGTTTAGTGAATGTTAGTGGCTTTTGCTCTGTGACATTGTCTATGCCCTAGTAACAGCCTCCGATTTTCTGCAATACACGACAATGTCTTTGGAGAACATGGCTGATAACACGGATGTAGAACCCAGGCACTTATGTGTCGCATACTACCAATAACAGCTCTTCTGCCACATGCAGGGCCCACTGAGAGTGAGTTGTGACAGCACTTCCCCTGCCTGAACTGCACCAGAGGAAAACAAGCTACTTGGAAGAACTGGTTCATGGGGAAGGAGGAGGAGGAAGAAGAGGTGGAATGTGAGGAGAAGAGGAGGAGTGAAAGAGGAGAAAGTGGAGAGGAAAGGGAGGCGAGGAGGAGGTGGAGGGAGAAAGGGAGGAGAAGGAGAAGGAATAATAATATAAGAAGCCTAGCCAGTCTTTTCCTGCTTGGTCTTTCCAGAAAGACTTCACTTGTCTGTGATACCAGCAGACCGATCTCCCATTTACCAAACAACACTCACTTCCCTTTTACTCTGTCACTGACCGTAAGAACAGAGACAATACTAAAAAAAATCATCACAAACAACTTTATAAAATTATTCATGAAGTATGAGGTACGGCTAATCACTTTTGTGCTTTGCCTTATTGTCTGTCCAAGTGCTGCTCCACAGTGCCAGTCCGCTATCCACATTACAGCGTATGAAATGCTCCTGCCTTTCAGAGAGACAGGCTATCACTCATTGGCAAGTCACCCTTGAGTAATTTTGGCCTTAGGAAGCTCAGTTTTGGATTACATTGCTTCAGCTTTGCTGGATGGTTGGCAGGAATCACAAAGACATTGGCAGAGTTGCAGTGCTAGGAAAATAAACAATAATAATACAGGACAGGATATCACAGCTGTGCTGAAGGAGGGCACAATGGAGGACTCGAGCAATGAGGCAATATGGGCAGAGCTCAGAAATAGAAACGGTGCGGTAACAATGTTGGTGCTGTACTACAGGCCTCCCAACAGCAAGCGTGAGATAGAGGTACAAATATGTAGACAGATTATGAAAAGATGTAGGAGCAACAGGGTGGAGGTGATGGGAGATTTTAATTTTCCCAACATTGACTGGGATTCACTTACTGTTAGGGGTTTAGATGGAGCAGAATTTGTAAGGAGCATCCAGAGGGTTTTCTAGAGCAGTATGTAAATAGTCCAACTCAGGAAGGGGCCATACTGGACCTGGTGTTGGGGAATGAACCCGGCCAGGTGGTTGAAGTTTCAGTAGGGGATTACTTTGGGAATAGTGATCACAATTCCGTAAGTTTTAGAATACTTATGGACAAAGATGAGAGTGGTCCTAAAGGAACAGTGCTGAATTGGGGGAAGGCCAACTATAGCAAAATTTGGCAGGAGCTGGGGAATATGGATTTGGAGCAGCTGTTTGAGGGTAAATCCACATTTGATATGTGGGAGGCTTTTAAAGAGAGGTTGATTAGAGTGCAGGACAGACAGGTCCCTGTGAAAATGAGAGATAGAAAGGGCAAGATTAGGGAACCATGGATGACAGGTGAAATTGAGAGACTAGCAAAGAGGAAAAAGTAGGCATACATAACGTCGAGGTGGCTGAAAACAGACGAAGCTTTGGAAGAACATCGGAAAAGTAGGACCAATCTGAAACGAGGAATTAAGAGGGCTAAAAGGGGTCATGAAATATCTTTAGCAAACAGGGTTAAGGAAAATCCCAAAGCCTTTTATTCGTACATAAGGAGCAAGAGAGTAACGAGAGAAAGGGTTGGCCCACTCAAGGGCAAAGGAGGGTAGTTATGCGAGGAGTCAGAGAAAATGAGTGAGATTCTTACTGAGTACTTTGTGTTGGTATTCACTGAGGAGAGGGGCATGACAGATGTTGAGGTTAGGGACAGATGTTTGATTACTCTAGGTCAAGTCGGCATAAGGAGGGGGGAAGTGTTGGGTATTCCAAAGGCATGAGGGTGGACAAGTCCCCAGGTCCGGATGGGATCTATTCCAGGTTACTGAGGGAAGCGAGAGAGGAAATAGCTGGGGCCTTAACAGATATCTTTGCAGCATCCTTGAGCATGGGTGAGGTCCCAGAGGACTGGAGAATTGATAATGTTGTCCCCTTGTTTAAGATGGGTAGCAAGGATAATCCAGGTAATTATAGACTGGTGAGCCTGACGTCAGTGGTGGGAAAGCTGCTGGAGAAGATACTGAGGGATAGAATCTATTTACATTTGGAAGAAAATGGGCTTATTAGTGATAGGCATCACGGTTTTGTGCAGGGAAAGTCATGTCTTACCAACTTGACAGAATTCTTTGAGGAAGTGACAAAGTTGAAAGATGAGGGAAGGGCTGAAGATGTCATATACATGGACTTCAGTAAGGCATTTGATAAGGTTACCCATGGTAGCCTGATGGAGAAAGTGAAGTTGTATGGGGTCCAGGTTGTACTAGCTAGATGGATAGAGAACTGGCTGGGCAACAGGAGACAGAGAGTTGTAGTGGAAGGGAGTTTCTCAAAATGGAGAACTGTGACCAGTGGTGTTCCGCAGGGATCCGTGTTGGGACCACTGTTGTTTGTGATATACATAAATGATCTGGAGGAAGGTATAGATGGTCTGATTAGCAAGTTTGCAGATGACACTAAGATTGGTGGAGTAGCAGATAGTGAAGGGGACTGTCGGAGAATGCAGCAGAATATAGATAGATTGGAGAGTTGGGCGGAGAAATGGCAGATGCGAGGTGATGCATTTTGGAAGATCCAATTCAACAGTGAACTATACGGTAAATGGAAACGCCCTGGGGAAAATTGATACACAGAGAGATCTGGGTGTTCAGGTCCATTGTACCCTGAAGGTGGCAACGCAGGGCGATAGAGTGGTCAAGAAGGCATACGGCATGCTTCCATTCATCGGACAGGGTATTGAGTACAAGAGTTGGCAGGTCATGTTACAGTTGTATAGGACTTTGGTTTGACCACGTTTGGAATACTGCGTACAGTTCTGGTTGCCACATTACCAAAAGGATGTGGATGCTTTGGAGAGGATGCAGAGGAGGTTCACCAGGATGTTGCCTGGTATGGAGGGCAATAGCTATGAAGAGAGGTTGAGTAGATTAGGATTATTTACATTAGAAAGACGGAAGTTGAGGGGGGAACCTGATTGAGATCTACAAAATCATGACAGGTATAGACAGGGTGGATAGCAAGAAGCTTTTTCCCAGAGTGGGGGACTCAATTACTAGGGGTCATGATTTCAAGGTGAGAGGGGAAAAGTTTAAGGGAGATATGTGTGGAAAGTTCTTTACGCAGAGGGTAGTGGGTGCCTGGAATGTGTTGCCAGCGGAGGTCGTAGAGGTTGGCACGAAAGCGTCATGTAAGATGTATCTAGACAGCTACATGAATGGGCAGGGAGCAGAGGGATACAGATCCTTGGAAAGTAGGCGACAGGTTTAGATAGAGGATCTGGATCGGCACAGGCTTGGAGGGCCGAAGGGCCTGTTCCTGTGCTGTAATTTTCTTTGTTCTTTGATCTTTGACAGCAGGTTTGAGCTTCATAGAACCTTGCCTGATGGCTCAGTAATCTTCATGGTCTGTTGCATTACAGAGTGTTGGACTCTAAGCTCCATTGGACACGGTGACCCACAGCAAACGTGGCAGCCAGATCAATACACACAACTTCAGTTTGAGTTTCCACTGCACTGCCACAAAAAGTACAGTCTTCTCTGATTGGTCACTGCATTGCTGGTGGAGACCCAAATGTGATAACAGAGTTGGCCAACATTGCCTTGCTGAAAAGGACCGACACCAGGTTCTGTGTAAAGGTTTGTGGCAAGTTGGTGCAGAACTTAATATCAAGGAGAAGGATAAATTGTGTTAGGAATCAGTGTCAGGGTCCTTTCTTTTTCTGATGTATACAAACATTTTGGAGATGAGTGGTGAGGGCAAAAATCACAAACGTTACAGATGATACTAAATTAGAGGGAATTATGAGGATGCTGCTGAGTGACTTCAGAGGTTGGCACAGTGGTTAGCACTGCTGCCTTGTAGTGACAGGGACCCGGGTTTGATTCCACCCTTGAGTGACTGTCTGTGTGGATGCTTTCCTTGTGTCTGCCTAGTCTAAAGATGTGTAGGTTAGGTAGATTGGCCACAGGAAATGTGGGATTACAGGGATAGTGTGGGGAGTTGGGGCTGGGGCTGAATCTGGGTGAGATGCTGTTCAGAGAATTGGTGCAGACTTGATAGGCTGAATAGGATTCTATGACATTAACAAGTTGGCCAAATGGGCAGACACTTTGAAGTGAGGTAATGTATTCTGGTAGAAGAATCATAGACAGACAATTCAGGCTTAATGGTACAACTTTGACAGGAGTACAGGAACAGAACCCCAGTTGAACCTTGGGGTTCAAGTGCATGATTCTCCGAAGGTGGTTCGGCAAGTTGAAACAGTTATTAATAAGGCTTATAGGATCTTGGGTTTATAGATAGAAACATAAAGTATAAAAGCAAGGAAGTGAACCTACACCTCTACAAATCATTTGGAGTATTACATTCAGTTCGGGGCATCCCATTTCAGGAAGGATGTTGAAGGCCTGGAGAGAGCTCAAAGGAGATTTACTGGAATGATACTGGCAATGAAGGATTTTAAATGCAAAGAAATACAAGAAATATTGGCCTTTTGGAGCAGAGAAGCTTAAGAGGTGACAAAAACAGAAATTTCTGGAAAAGCTCAGCAGGTCTGGTAGCCTCTGTGGAGAGAAATCATAATTTCAAGATTGCCAGCAAGGCTACGAATGAGTTGAGGAGATTTAGAATGTGCTGCCTGAGAGAGTGGTGGAGGTTGATTCCATAAGAGGTTTCAAAAGAGAGCTGGATATATATTTGAAAGTGATGAATTTAGAGGGTGACAGAATAGAATCATTATGTGGTTGTTTTGACCAGTGCAGACTTGATGGGCCGAAGGGCTGTAGACCTCTATAATTCTAACTGCTCCACAGGGGTCAGAATACATGTTCACCAACTTCTGCCAGATTTCTGCAGTTGGCTCGGACTGTGTGACACCTTGTCCAACAACAGAGAGGGCTGTGTGTCAGGAAGTGTTTTGAGATGGTGTGCCTTTCATATTAGATCATTCTCAGTGTGTGTAAGGTGAGAGTGTGAGGCTGTGACAATGCTAAGTGTGTGAAAGTGTGGTGAAGTGCAAGAATATTCAGAATATTAGGAGTTATGTTTTATAGAAATTGTTATTAGGTGCTATGTTGTGAGCAGAACATCTGCTGACTCATGAGAAGTCATTATACTTCTTGCATCCGATTCCTCAGTACTCATCTCTGGGCATTGACCTGATGGCTCTATTCTCAGGCTTCCTGACTGTGTATCTGTGTTCTCTGGGACCCTGTTGGACACAGAACACTTCTCCTCCTTCCCCCTCCTTCCCCAAGGTGTCCAGTGCAGGATCTGAGAACCTTAGAAACTGATCTCCCTCCTGTTGTGCATTGTCTCAATGTTTCCCAGGACAGAGTCACTTCCTGAAGTGGCTCAGTACCACTGCCATCTACAGTGCCAAACACACAGGATGATAATCCACAACTGATGAAATGTGGCAGCTAACAAAACTGGCAAAGCTGCTTTGATGAGTGAGAAGAAGTGAGAGACAGTGGGAGACAGAGGTAGTCAGAGAGGGAGCGAGAGTATGAGAGTGGCAGTGTAAGACAGAGAGAAAGGTCCGTATGCCTGTGCATGTAATGGGCACTCAGAGAGAAGGACAGCAGGAGTCTGAATCTGTCCAGCCGGTTTGATGTTCTTTCAGCTTGTTTGGATGTGAGTGAGGACTGCAGATGGATGAGATAACTAACCATGACACAGTGACACGTTATATAAAGCAGTCTGTACCTGAAAGGGACATTACAACATAAACTCTGTCCTTCAGGATATACAGAACATTTCCAGAGAGAAACTAACCAGTTCTACATTCTGGGTTCAACACTAATTTACCAGTTGCACATTCAGTGCTGAGTTCCATGTAGCTAAACAATCATGTCTAAGGTTCTTAAGTAGATTTGTAGCTCGGGTTGTGGAGGCTGTGGTTCGTTCACTCGTCAAGCTGGTTTGTTAGTTCACTGATGTTTCATTACCCTGCTGGGTAACATCATCAGTGCAGCCTCCGATGAAGTGCTGTTGTGTTTTCCCACCTGGTATTTGAACTCTGGGGTCCGTTGGAATTGGTTACCTCATTTCCGGTTTTTCTTTGCAGTGATGTGTATATAGGATCCAATTCTACGTGTTTAGTGATGGCCTTCTTGATGGAGAACCATGCCTCTAGGAATTCCCATGCTAGTGTCTGTTTGGCCTGTCCTAGGATATTGATGTTATCAGTGTGAATGGAGATGAGTGAATATTGGTCATGTCTTTTTGTTGCTAATTGGTGTTCATGTATTCTTGTGGCCAGTTTCTTTCCTGTCTGTCCAATGTAATGTTTGTCGCAGTCCTTGCGTGGAATCTTGTATATCACTTTGGTTCTGTCCATAGTGGGTAAGGGGTCTTTGGTCTCACCGGCATCAAATTCACCAGGGAAGAAGAAAAGAATGAACAGCTTCCATTCCTGGATGTCATGGTAGAACACAGGGCCAACAGGAATTTCTGACGAAGGTACACAGAAAGACCACACACACACATCAAGTCCTGAATTTCAACAGCAAACACCCCAACACGCACAAACGAAAACCAAAGACCAAACCAATGTAATATATAAGATTCCATGCATAGACTGCGACAAACATTATATTGGACAGACAGGAAGAAAACTGGCCTGAGTGAGTGTGAGAGTGGGCGCAGGAGAAAAGTGTGTATGAATGTACCTGGGTATGAGGCTGGTAATGAGGATAATGCTCCACTTACCGTAATGGTTGATACTGTTGATAAGCCGCACCCCAACTTGCGCATGGTTGTTGGTCACCAGAACGATATCAAAGAGCTCGTCACTGGCTGGATACAGGTCCCGGAGCTGCTCGTTCACAGCATCTACAGCCTAAGGAGAAACGTTCAACAGCTCACACTCATTACCCAGATCAGTGTGGGCCCAAATGACAGTGAGGATCACTGCATCTTGGGCTCATTCACCACGCAGCAGTGTGAAGTGAGAGGGGAAGGGGAAGGGGGAGAGGGAGGGGGACAGAGAGATGGCAAGGGACAGGTAGATGGAGGGGAGGAGGTGGAGTGGGAGGGAGGTGGAAGTTGAAGTGTAGGGGAGAGGGAGATGGAGGGGGAGATGGTGAGGGAGACAGATGGGTAGAGTGATGGGGAGAGGGTGGTGGAAGGGCGTGGTGGGAGGGGGGAGAGGTACGAGGAGAGCGATGGGGAGAGGGACGGGGAGAGGGGTGGAGGGAAGGGGAAATTGAAGGGGAGAGTGAAGGGGACAGCGAAGGGGAGAGGGAAGGGGACAGGGAAGGGGACAGGAAAGGGGAGGAGTGTGGGAGTAAGAGGTGGGAGAGAGAGAGAGCGAGAGAGAAAGAGAGAGAGAGAGAGAGTGAGGGGTGAGGTGATAAAGGCACAGAGAGGGAGAAGCAGAGGGAGAGGCCACGGGAATACAGTGAGGCTGTGATAGGGTGATATGGACTCATTCCCCCCCATATTCCTGCTCTCACTCCCATCGTGTCAGGAACTTGTATGCACAGACAGCACATGGCAAGTTACGGTCTTACACTCACACACACACAAACACACACTGAGGTCCTCGCACAAACACTGTTCACACACACTCAGACGCACAGACTGACTGCAGTGTTCATACATACACAGTCCCCAGACTGAGGTCTGCACACACAGACACACACATTCTGAGGGGGGCTATACAGACTCCAACATTTATCCTCTCGTGAAAGACTCAGACACACATTCAGACAATAATGTACTTATTCAAATAAACCTGTTGGACTATAACCTCGTGTCGTGTGACTTCTGACTTTGTCGACCCCAGTCCAACACCGCCACCTCCACATCACGTCGTTGCATGCACACATAGAGAAACTGAGGTCCTTGCACAGGCACATTCTCATTCAGGTCTTCATACACTTTCACACTGAGGTTCTCACATATACACACCAAGGTCCTAGCACAAACACACTGAGGTCCTCACACAGACATAAACTGACAGTGAGGTCCTTGTACGCATGCAAAGGCACATATGTAGGTTCTTGCATACTCATACTCACAATGAGTTACTTGCACACACGGACAATCACTGAGGTCCTCGTGCACAGCCACACACACATACACACACATCACTCACTCACACTGAGGTCCTTGCATGCACGTGCACACACATTCACACACCAGAGGGTCTCCCACAAACAAAACACACTGAGCACCTTGCACAAACACAGTCTCACTGCAGTCCTCACCAACACGTACTCACATTCTCACTCTGAAGTCCTCACGTGCATACACACACACACACACACACACGCACACAGACAAACACAGTATGTCCTCGCCAACACATACACATAGTCACACTGAGGTTCTTGTGCACACACTCAATCATATTGGGTCCTCACAGACACACACAGATATTCCCAGACTGAAGTCGACATACACACACACAGAAATTCTCGCACACACACTGATGTACTCACACATACATACATAGGTCCTTGTGCTCGGACACACACAGAGAGCCTCACACAAACGCAAACTGACACTGAGGTAATCACGCAGACATAGAGACTGCGCGAGCGTGTGCACACACACACACACACACACACACACACACACACACACTCTTGAATTAGAACAAAGAACAAAGAAAATTATAGTGCAGGAACAAGCCCTTCAGTCCTCCAAGCCTGCGCCGATCCAGATCCTCTATCTCAACCTGTCGCCTATTTTCCAATTATCTGTATCCCTCTGCTCCCTGCCCATTCATGTAGCTGTCTAGATACATTTTGAATGACGCTATCGTGCCTGCCTCTACCACTTCCGCTGGCAACACATTCCAGGCACCCACCACCCTCTGCGTAAAGAACTTTCCACGCACATCTCCCTTAAACTTTTCCCCTCTCACCTTGAAATCGTGACCCCGAGTAATTGAGTCCCCCACTCTGGGAAAAAGCTTCTTGCTATCCACCCTGTCTATACCTCTCATGATTTTGTAGATCTCAATCAGGTACCCCCTCAACCTCCATCTTTCTAATGTAAATAATCCTAATCTACTCAACCTCTCTTCATAGCTATCGCCCTCCATACCAGGCAACATCCTGGTGAACCTCCTCTGCACCCTCTCCAAAGCATCCATAGAACTGTACGCAGTATTCAAAACATGGTCGAACCAAAGTCCTATACAACGGTAACATGACCTGCCAACTCTTGTACTCAATACCCCATCCGATGAATGAAAGCATGCCGTATGCCTTCTTGACCACTCTATCGACCTGCGTTGCCACCATCAGGGTACAATGGACCTGAACACCCAGATCTCTCTGTGCATCAATTTTCCCCAGGGCTTTTCCATTTACCACATTGTTCGTTCTTGAATTGGATCTTCCAAAATGCATCACCTCGCATTTGTCTGGATTGAACTCCATCTGCCATTTCTCCGCCCAACTCTCCAATCTATCTATATTCTGCTGCATTCTCCGACAGTCCCCTTCACTATCTGCTACTCCACCAATCTTAGTGTCATCTGCTAACTTGCTAATCAGACCATCTATACCTTCCTCCAGATCATTTATGTATATCACAAACAACAGTGGTCCCAACATGAATCCCTGTGGAATACCACTGGTCACAGTTCTCCATTTTGAGAAACTCCCTCCCACTACAACTCTCTGTCTCCTGTTGCCCAGCCAGTTCTCTATCCATCTAGCTAGTACAACCTGGACCCCATACAACTTCACTTTCTTCATCAGCCTACCATGGGGAACCTTATCAAACACCTTATTGAAGTCCATGTATATGACATCTACAGCCGTTCCCTCATCTATCAACTTTGTCACTTCCTCAAAGAATTCTATCAAGTTGGTAAGACATGACCCTCCCTGCACAAAACCATGCTGCCTATCACTAATAAGCCCATTTTCTTCCAAATGTAAATAAATTCTATCCCTCAGTATCGTCTCCAGCAGCTTCCCCACCACTGACGTCAGGCTCACTGGTCTATAATTACCTGGATTATTCTTGCTACCTTTTTAAATAAGGGGACAACATTAGCAACTCTCCAGTCCTCCAGGACCTCACTCGTGCTCAAGGATGTTGCAAAGATATCTGTTAAGGCCCCAGCTATTTCCTCTCTCGCTTCCCTCAGTAACCTGGGATAGATCCCATCCGGACCTGGGGACTTGTCCACCCTAATGCCTTTGGAATACCCAACACTTCCCCCCTCCTTATGCCAACTTGACCTAGAGTAATCAAACATCTATCTCTAACCTCAACATCCGTCATGTCCCTCTCCTCAGTGAATACCGACGCAAAGTACTCATTAAGAATCTCACTCATTTTCTCTGACTCCTCGCATAACTACCCTCCTTTGCCCTTGAGTGGGCCAACCCTTTCTCTAGTTACCCTCTTGCTCCTTATGTATGAATAAAAGGCTTTGGGATTTTCCTTTAGCAAACAGGGTTAAGATATTTCATGACCACTTTTAGCCCTCTTAATTCCTCGTTTCAGATTGGTCCTACTTTCCCGATATTCTTACAAAGCTTCGTCTGTTTTCAGTTGCCCAGACCTTATGTATGCTTCCTTTTTCCTCTTTGCTAGTCTCACAATTTCACCTGTCATTCATGGTTCCCTAATCTTGCCCTTTCTATCCCTCATTTTCACAGGGACCTGTCTGTCCTGCACTCTCATCAACCTCTCTTTAAAAGCCTCCCACATATCAAATGTGGATTTACCCTCAAACAGCTGCTCCCAATCCACATTCCCCAGCTCCTGCCGAATTTTGCTATAGTTGGCCTTCCCCCAATTCAGCACTCTTCCTTTAGGACCACTCTCGTCTTTGTCCATCAGTATTCTTAGCTGCACACTTACACTGAGTTCTTCAGAAACACACACACTGACAGACAGACGTCCTCACACAGACACACACACATACTCAAGTTAGGTCCTGTGACACATACACAAACACACTGACACACAGGTCTTCACACACTCACAGAGGTCCTAGCACACACACTCTCTCAGAGGTCTTCATAGACACACACACATACACATACACCTTCCTGGGTGCTTGTCCTCCACTGTGGACAGTTTTGGGCCAGTGATTCCCAGATGTTTATGGGAAAGCCGTACTTCACCAGTGAGACCCTGAGGGTATCACTGAAGCATTTCCTCTGTCCACCTGGGGCTCACCTGCTGTTTCAAAGCTGGGAGTAGAGCACCTGCTTGGGGAGTCTTGTGTCAGTCATGTGCACAACATGCACAGCCCAGATCAAGGGTAGTTAGTGCCTCAATGCTGGGGATGTTGGCCTGTTTGAGGACGCTTGTGTTGGCATGTCTTTCTTCCCAGGATCTGCGTAGGCAGCGTTTGTGGTACTGCTCCCATGATTTGAGATGTCTGCTGTAGACAGTCCATGCCTCAGAGCCATACAGGAAGGCAGGAACCACCACAGCTCTGTAACCTATGTTTTTGATGTCAGATCTGATGTTGTTCTCAAACACCAATTTCCTCAGGTAGTCAAAGGTTGCATTAGCACACTGGAGGTGGTGCTGAATCTCTTTATCAATAGCTGCTTTGGCTGATAAGATACTCCCAAGGTACTGGAGGTAGCTAACGTTCTCTAAGGCTTCCCCTTGGACCCTGATGATTGGGGGTTCGCAATGCCAGGGCAGGTTGCAGATGTTTAGGACAAAGAATTACGCTCTCATATGCCACCGTAAAGGTGCTGATGATAGTTTAGAGTATATCATAGAGTTATAGAGTAATGGAGATATAGAGTACAGAAACAGACCCTTCAGTCCAACTTGTCCATGCTGAACAGATATCCCAATTAAATTTAGTGCCATTTGCCAGCATTGGGCCCATACTCCTGTAAACTCTTCCTATTCATACACACATCCAAATTTCTTTTAAATGTTGTCATTGTACCAACCTCTACCACTTCCTCTGGCAGCCCATCCTCTGCATGAAAACAGTGCCCTTTAGATCCCTTTTAAATCTTACCTCTCACCTTAAACCTATGCCCTCTAATTTTGGACTCCCCCACCCAGGGAAAAGATCTTGGTGTATTTACCCTATGCATGCCCCTCATGATTTTATAAACCTCTATAAGGTCACCCCTCAGCCTTTGACGCTCCAAGGAAAATAGCCCCAGCCTATTCAGCCTCTCCCTGAAGCTCAAACCCTTCAACCCCGGCAACAACTTTGTAAATCTTTTCTGAACACTTACAAGTTTCACAACATCCTTCCTATAGCAGGGAGAACAGAATTGCACTCAGTATTCCAAAAATAGCCGAATCAATATCCTGTATAGCTGCAACATGACCTCCCAACTCCTATACTCAATGCACTAATCAATAAAGACAAGCATGCCAAATGCCTTCTTCACTATCCTATCTACCTGCGACTCCACTTTCAAGGAACTATGAACCTGCACTCCAAGGTCTCTTTGTTCAGCAACATTCCCCAGGGCCTTACCATTAAGTGTATAAGTCCTGCCCTGATTTGCCTTTCCAAAAATACAGCACCTCACATTCATCCAAATTAAACTCCATCTGCCACATCTTCGGCCCGTCGGCCCACTTGATCACAATCTTGTTCTACTCTGAGGTAACCTTCTTCGCTGTCCACTCCACCTCCAATTTTAGCGTCACCTGCAAACTGACTAACCATACCTCCTACGTTCACATCCATATTATTTATATAAATGACAAAAAGCAGTGGACCCAGCACCAATTCTTGTGGCACAACATTGCTCACAGGCCTCCAGTCTGAAAAGCAACACTCCACCACCCTCTATCTTTTACCTCCATGCCAGTTTCGTATCCAAATAGCTAATTCTCTCTCTATTCCGAGTGATGTATTCTTGCTAACCAGACTACCATTAGGAACCTTTTTGAACGCCGTACTGAAGTCCATACAGATCACGTCCACCGCTCTGCCCTCATCAGTCCCCTTTGTTACTTCTTCAAAAAACTCAATCAAGTTAGTGAGACACGATTTCCCACACACAAAGCCATGTTGACTATCCCTAATCAGTCCTTGCCTTTCCAAATACACATAAATCCTATCCCTCAGGAAGCCCTTCAACAACTTGCCCACCACTGATATCAGGCTCACTGGTCTATAGTGCCCTGGCTTTCCCTTAACACCTTTCTTAAATAGTGGCAACCACATTAGCCAACCTCCAGTCCTCTGGCACCTCGCTTGTGGCTATCGCTATTGAGCATACAAACACTTGGTGATTGCACATACATAAGCATCATCCACATACTGCAGCTCGATGACAGTGGCTGGGGGTGACTTTGGTTTTGATTTGAAGGTGACGGAAGGTGAATAATTTCCTACTGGTTCTGTAGTTTAGATCCACTCCAGCGGGGAGCTTGTCAGAGGTGAGGTGAAGCATTGCAGTGAGGTAGATTGAGAACAGCGTTGGGGCGATAATGCAGCCCTGCTTGATACCGTTCCGAATGGGGACTGGGTCGATGGTGGTGCCATTTGTCATTACCACAACTTCCATGTCACTGTGGAGCAGGCAAGGGATGGTGACAAACGTCATGGTGCAACCAAAGCAGAGAATGATGCTCCATAATGCTTTCTGATTGACGGTGTCAAACGCCTTTGTAAGGTCGAAGAAGGCCAAATAGGTTCTTTTCTCTGCATTTCTCCTGCAGCTGTCGCGCGGTGAAAATCATGTCCATTGTGCCCCTCCATAGCTGAAAGCCACACTGTAACTCCAGGAGGAGTTTCTCAGCCACGGGGAGGAGACAGTTGAGGAGGACCTTGGCGATGATTTTCCCAACAGTTGACAGCAGGGAGATTCCCCTCCAAATTACCACAGTTAGACTTGTTCCCTTTTTTGAAAATACTCACGACTGTGGCATCTCGGAGCTCTCCCGGGATGCTCTCCTCCTTCCAGATAAGGCAGACAAGGGTGTGTAGTCTGCAGCGGGAGCTCTTTGCCTCCACACTTCAATGTCTCAGTGGGGATACCATCTGCTCCAGCAGCCTTGTGTTCTTAAGCTGGCGGACAGCCTTCTCTACTTTGTGCAAGGCTGGGGTGTTGCTGGGCTCATGGTGTGTGGTATGCTGTGGGATGTGTTCAAGGACACTCGCATCAACGACAGAGCACTAGTTGAGGAGGTCTCTGAAGTGCTCCCGCAAGCTTTGTCTGATACCTTCTTTCTCTTTGATAAGAGTCACCCTGTCCTTGGCCAGCAGTGGGGTGAGGCCTTGTGTGCTTGGTTTGTAGTCTTGATGGTACAGAAACTCTGTACATCATGGCAGTCAGCCATTCATTGGGTCTCCTGTGTTTTCTCCACCCACTACCTGTTCTTTATGTTGCAGGTTCATTGTTGGCCGTCAGCCTTCAGTTGTCTCTAGCTCTGCCTTTTCTCTTCAAAGTATGGTTGCTGTTTTACACTCAGAAATGCCATGTGCTTCCGGCTCATAGACACACACACACACTCACATTGAGGTCCACACACACAGGCGCACCCATTGAGATCCTCACACACACACAGACTCACTGAGGATCTTGCATACATACATGGTCACTGAGCTCCTCAGTGCGTGCTCTTTGCACAAACAAACACACACAAACACTGACACAGAGATCCTCTCTCTCAGACACAAACACATGCCTGCACGTACACTGACGACTTTGCACACACACTGTGAGGTCTTTGCACAAACAAATGTTAACACACACTCTCCCACTGAGGTCCTCACACACACACTGAGATCATTGTACAGACACAAACTCACACTGAGGCCATTGCAAGTGCACGTACACTCTCACTGAGGTTCTTGCACACTCACACTGAGGACCACACACACACACATAAACACTCACTGACAGACTGAGGTCCATTCTCTGTCACACACGCATGCACACACTCACACTGAGGTTCTCACACAGACATAAACTCACACTGAAGTCCTCGCACAAATAAGCACACTGACGTCCTTGCTCACACACTCAGTGTGAGAGTGTGCGAGGACCTCATTGTGTGTAACTGTGCAAGGACCTCAGTGGTTCCTGTGTGTGATGTTTGCATACATGTGTTTGTTTGTGCATGGTATATGCGTGCAAAGATCTCAGTGTGACTTTGTGTCTGTGCGAGAACCTCAGCGCATGTGTGTGGGGGTTGCATGTGTGAAGATTTCAGTCTGTGTACGAGTATCTCAGGGTCTGTGTGTTTGTGTGTGTGTGAAGTTCTCCATGACAGTCTGTGTGTGTGAGGACCTCAGTGAGAGCTTTTTGTGTGTACATATGTGAGGAACTCAATGTGAGTTTGTGCCTGTGTGAGGACTTCAGTGTGTGTGCGTGTGAGACAGGACCTAAGCGCTTCAGTGTATGTGTGTCTGCGTAAGGACCTCAGAATGTGTCTGTGAGGGGTGTGTGTGTGTGTGTGTGTGTGTGTGTGTGTGTGTGTGTGTGTGTG